>NW_009259039.1:524996-548909 GCF_000687185.1 Egretta garzetta | reverse complement strand
GCCGCGCTTGGCTGGTGCCCTCACTGAGTGTTTCGTACGCGATTCTGGCATGGACCCGAAAGCCAAATCTTCCAAGTCTCGTTATTATCTTCATTACTGCCTCTTCAGTTGGATCTCGGGTGGGACGTCTTGGTTTCCTCCTTCCCTGCTTCCCCCGCGTAAACAGAAGAAAACTGGTCTGTGAAGCTGCAGCTTAGTAGTATTAAACGCTTTCAGATTCTCAGCTAAAGTAGTACTAGAAAGATAACATGATTATAATTATTAAGATTAAGGCCCTTGAACAAACAGCCTGGCTAATCACAGTGGCTCTTCCCTGCAAGCTCTTTACACGACAGTCGCAAAGGGGATTGATTAGAGGCCTGGTAAATCATTTTCTGCTGACTGGCTTCTCAGTGCAATGCAATAACAAAACAATGGCTTATGCCTGAAACTTACTCCAGTATTCAGCCTGCTGGGTGCTGCTCTGGCTGAATCAATGCTGATTAGTGCACTCAGCAGCAAAACTTTTTGCAGTCCGGAGGCAAAATTCAGAAAAGAATCCCAAATCGGCCCAGTGAGTTGTCTTTGACTGCGCACGAGATTAAGATTTCATGTCTCTTGGTAACTGTGAGATGTTTCTAGATTTTGACTTCTCCTTTTTTGCAGTCAGGACTGAGGAAGTGGCCAATCATTGACTCCGTGACCCTGCAGTTGGTTTGCAGGGGGCCGAAACAGTTAGTCCTCTGTGTTCTCTGTGGTGTGTGTCCAGGATGTCATCACCATGCTGTACCTCTGCTGTGCTGGTAGTCTTTATGGCCCTTGCTGTGGGTGTGGGGGCTGAACAGTCGAAAGAGAGGAGCTGTGATGTGGTTGGTGATGAGAGCAGCGAGTCTCAAATGGAAAGAGCCCTGCTGAAGAAACTGGAACCCCTGAGCCAGATAAGGTACAATACAACACACTGCGGGCCTTGGGCTGTACAGATCTCCAATGTCTGCTGTTCTGAGCCACCTTCTTTGTAATCCTATGGGCTGTCTGTTCTGTCCTCTCCCTGCTGCAGGTTTAACGTGACTGTGGAGGAAGGCAAAACAGAAAACTACGTCTACCATTTCAGGGTGTGCAGGGAGGTCAACAGCACCTTGCATGATTTTGGTGGCCTGGTGCAAACAGATAGACAGAATGGGAAGACCACAGTGATAGGAAGAATCAATGAAACCCAGGTCTTCAATGGAAGTAAGATTCAACTCAACAATTTTCTGAATTAGTATCTGCCTTTCACCTCCTGATCTGGATTTGCAGCCTCCATTGTTTCTCTCTCGGCAGGTGACTGGATCATGTTGATTTATAAAGGAGGTGATTCATATGGAAGGCACTGCAGTGGTGAGAAGAGAAGAGCTGTGATAATGATTTCTTGCAAGCGGGGAGTTACAGCGGTGAGTGACACATGAGGGGGGAGAGGAGCAGGAGGCTGCCAGGCAAACCGTTGTTTATCAGCAGAAGGGCTTTAAGGTTTTCTTCTGTCCTCAAGTGTCTGTTGCCTAGCTGCACCAGCAGTGATAAAGCTATCTTCTGGTAAAGTTCAGCATGCCTGGTCATATTTTCACATGCCTTAACTTTTTCCAAATTGCAGAGTTCATTCAGCATTGTTTTGGAGGAGCGGGAAAAGGAGCAGGACTGTTTCTACCTCTTTGAGATGGACAGCAGTGTGGCTTGTCCAGCTGAGGATTCCCGCCTCAGCGTTGGCTCCATTCTGCTGATCACGTGAGTCATTGGAAGAGCTGTTTGTGTCTGGACCAGAAGCTCTAGCGCCATTTAGAAACATAGCAAATGCTATATTAGACTAGATAATTGTAGTGTGCCTATCCACAGCCACTGTTAGGTGTTACTGTGCCTCTGAGCTTCTTGGACAAAAGCTCTTGCTGAAGGCATGATGCTGCAGAGCTGCTCTGCTCCCTGTAGACATCCTCCTTCACAGTTTAGACAGGTGCAACGAAACATGGAAGACGTGGCTTCCTAAAATTGTACAACAGTTCTTTCCAGAGATGGGAATTCAGACCAGGAGCCTTGACTCATTTTCTGTATTTGATCTGCTGATCAATATTTTGGGGACTGTTTCTGGTCTGGTCTCTGTTTATAGCTCTGTTCAAATGGTGCTCAGCTACTTGCTCCAATACCAATCTGTGGCAGGTAGCTGGCTCAGAAGAAGTTGTCTATAGGATTTCCTCAGCTCTGATTTTTAATTCTGCCCTCCAGGTTTGCTTCGCTGATTGCAGTCTACATCATTGGTGGGTTCCTCTACCAGCGCCTTGTAGTGGGAGCAAAGGGCATGGAACAATTTCCTCACTTTGCCTTCTGGCAAGATGTGGGCAATTTGGTCGCGGTGAGTAAAAATTGCTGTGTATTCCCAGTCTGGCCCATAGGTTAGGACAGGAGAAAATGTCATCTGCCTTGTCTTTGTGGCCTGTGTCCACAAAGGTGTCCAAGGTAGGCAGACCTACCACCGGGGTAGTATACCCCAAGGCAGAAGAAAAGGTTATCTGTTTTGTTTTGGGTTTGGTTTTTTTTTTTTTTTGAGTACTCTATTTTTGAATCCTTGCTGAGTCTGATTCCCTGCTGATATCCTGTGGTTGCTACATAACAAACTAGAACACATGCTTATTAGTGGTTAACACATTCCAGGTGGGAACATTAAGCTGGGTACTGTGGAATGTTCATGTCTGACTCCCTGAGACCCTTCATTGGTCACTGTAGGCGGTGCCATTTATCCTCCACGCTTGTCTCAGCGTGGTGTTGCTGCATACTGTTAATCAGTATGCCCAGAGCTTTCAGAACCAAGTAGGATCTTTGTATGCGTACTTCTCTCATTATGACAAGTTTGGTGACCTGTCCCAGATAGCATGGGGCTGGGCATAATCCCTTAGCTAAAGAGAAATTGCAGAAGCTGCTTTGCTTTGGATTGCATAGTCTAATTCTGGTGCAATGTCCTCTGCTTGTAGGATGGCTGTGACTTTGTCTGCCGATCTAAGCCTCGAAATGCGCCAGCTGCGTACCGTGGCGTGGGTGATGACCAGCTGGGTGAGGAGTCAGAAGAACGGGATGACCATTTGCTACCGATGTGACAGGCTTTCAGCATGGAGTTCTTTTCTCTCCATCTCCCCAGCTGCTTGTTTAGCTGGGTGCCTCCCAGCCAGTTCTCCTTCTCTCACTTCTGATTTTCTTTACACTATTTGCTTTCGCTGTCCCTGGTGTGTCAATTCCCATGGATGCCTCTGGGTGTGAACAGCACTGGTCCCTGAAGGCACGTCTTATGAATATAGTGCTGGTTTAGCTTTTCAAAAATGCAGCAGAGCCGGGGGGGTGGGGTGGAGAAAGTGCTGAGGGCTGAGTAGAAGGCAGCAAGAAAGCAGTATGAGCGTTCAGCACTGAGCAGGAACGGGAGGTCAATCACTGAGAGGAAAAAAGGGCCATGGGTGGGTGCAGAAAGGGGAAGGAAAAATGAGGCAGTGGGTTAAAACAGCTGAGACTGTAGGAGGGATCTTTTGTGGTTTTTTTTTTTTCCTTTTTTCCTGGGGTTTACAGGATCTGTAAGACACTGGAATTATTTTTCTTTGAATGCATCTTCAGCTTTTTGAGCTTCAGCACTGTTATGCGCTGTTTCTGCCAGCATATCCTGCCCAGAGTGCTCTATGCCAGACTCCGGGGGGGTGGAAGAGGCATTAGCACCTCTGCAGTCTTTTCTTTTCCTAATGGCAATATGTTGAAGAGTGCACACTGGCTTCCTTCAACAGATGCAAAGGGATGCATGCCATCCTCTCAGACTGGAGAGGGGGAATGCTACAAAAACCATAGGCGTTAAGTACAGTCTTGTGACTTTCCAGTTCATTCAAAATATTTTTTCAGTCTTCTCAATCATTGAGAAGCAAAAGCTGCTAAGTAAAGGGAACATTTGCTGAAACAGAAACTGACATCAAGGCAAAACGAGACAGGTAGCTGTCACTTGAGTTCGATTACAAGCTTCCCCAGGTGACTGCCCACACAGCTCAGTCACCGTCAGTGTTGTGATTTTGCACTTTCCAAAAGTTCCTTGTTTGGCAGGAGGCTTTCCCGTGAAGCTACCAGAATTTATTTTTATTAAAAAGGGGACCACAGAAGCCAAGGACAAGAATGCTAACATGTTAAAAACCACATAAAGCACTGCTGTGCTTTCAAGGTCAGCTTTCATAAACCACTGTCCCCTTAGGCATGGTGCAGACCTGTCTTAAGATACTTGCCCTGTGCAGCTGGTACTTGCATGCTGCTACTGGCTGGGAGTGAGAGAGACCTTTTCCTGGGGCCCTGGTGAAAAGCAGGTACAGCTGAGTGGTAAGACTTGAGTGGAACCTTCAGGAACTTGGCTTTTTATGTGAGGGGCTAGACTCTGAGCAATCCCATTCTGCCCTGTTGTAGACTGGCAAAGAACTGCCTTCAGTCTTGAGGGCAGAGAATGTGAATAAGCCACTGCTGCTAGTGGCAGAGTACAGACAAGATTCCTGTATTGTTAATATTACCACAGCAGTCTGATTGGTGACATTGAGGGACAAGGGGCAGCCCTGCTTTCTTGCTGGGTTTAGAGTGGGCAAATGGTTCCTGCTTTCTTTGACTTTTTGTTACAGTCTCGATCTTTCTCACAACATGGGAAAAATAGGAAGTCACTAAGTCTGTTGTTACTGTTTTCATGGTGGTGTTTAAGATAATTTTTTTTGTATAAAACAACTTTCAAAAATAAAATGACCAGAAAACCTGGTGAAGTGTGCTGATGTACAGGAGCTTTCTTTGGTGCCAGAGCATCTTATCCAAGGGTAAAGGGGCCCTGAACTACTTCTGCCAGGAATGGATCTCTTGTTAGTACATGTTTTTTGCTGCCGCCTTGCATTGCTCATTTCCTTAGGGCTTGGGAGGGAGGGGTACATATACACATCTTTTAACTACTGGAGCTTTTAAAGTTTCAGTTATTATAGATGGGAAAAGTTTCCTATGCCTTATATTTCTCTGCAGCAATAAAAGGTAACTTTTCGGTGAAGGTTGTACTTCTCAAACACTAGGTTAACATTCAGGTTTGGGGTGGGGTGGTTAAAAAGCAGCCAGACCAGCAAAGCCTGAACAAGCATTTTTTATTAAGAACGTTGAACATGAAATGAAGAAGTGAAACCTTCCCATTTGACTGAAATAAAATCTGGTCCTCAGAAGTAGCTAGTAACATAGGCAGGTGAGCTGCCTGCCTACCCTGCCAAGGGCCAAACTAAACAGGAGTTTTATCACACCCAGCCTGCTAAGGATAAAATGGTGTAAGAGCAGCCCTCCTCTGCTGACTGCAGTTAGAGGTTCTAACCTCCCCCTTCTCTTCCCTCAAATTACATCAGACCAAATAGTGTTATCAGGGTACAAGCATGGGCAGCTTCCTTGGAGCCTCAGAAGGCTTCTCTTGCAGGAACAAGGATGTCATTAAAGGGAGATTCAACAGTAAAGACAAGGAAGCTGCTACCTTTTTTTTATCTGTCTTCTAAACTTTCCCTCCATCTTTTTCTAACATGGGTCAATAAAGAGCCCATCCCAAAGATCTCTAATGTTTTCCTACCTATGGTATTAGGCCTCTTCCCTTGTCGCTACAGGTTTCCTGCAACAGTAGGTGCTTTCCACACAGAACAGTCTTATGTTTCACTCAAATGAAAACAGAAAAGCTGAGACGTGGTTTATAAAAAGCATCTTGCTTTCAGGCATTTGGCTCTAGGGGGCACTTACTTACCTCTTCATGCTTGGTGTAATTTCTTCAGGTTTTTTGCCTGTTAGTTTGAAGCAGAGGTGCTTCTGGAAGAGAACAACTCTGCTCAGGTTTTCACCTTTGGTAATCTGGTTAAAAAACTTCAGAATACCACTTTTGGTCCTTAAAACAAACCTGGAGGGGCTGAAAGGGAGGGACTCAGCCTACAACATAATTCTACCCCTTAGGAAGGAGAAGTAGCATTAAAGGATTAGTATTCAGTTGTTCAGTTGTTGGAGGGTGTGATTTTGTTTTTTTCTTTTAACTGAGGAAGAGAAATACTTGTTTTGTTTTATAACACCAACAAAAAAAAACAAAATAAAAAAAAAAAAACCAAAACAAGGGAGCCTGAGGCAGGCAATACAATCCTGCCAGCTTAAACCTTCTCCCGTAAGCTCTCCTGAGGATAATGAAGACAGACACAAAAATCATACAAACTGATAAGAGAACACAAAAAAGCCCAAAACCCCAGCCCATTTTATGAAGAGCCTTGGCGCTTCTGGAGACTGCTTTGGATCTGTAAATTATGCCCTAGCACAATGGGGAGACAAACCTAGTGCTGCAGGGCTCCCTAATGTAAGACAATCCCCCTCCCCTTTGATTTTCCCGTCACCTTGTCATAAGTACTCAGGATAAATCCTCCTCTGGTTCAGAGAGGACCATCTGGAGCAAATAGCTGCCGCAACACTTTGTCTTCACTCTGCATCTCTGCAGGAGACAGTAAAGCTAATGCAGCTCCTATTGCCACGGGCCTTCAGGTTTGGTATGCATGCTGGAATGGCTATTAAACCCAGTTCATGAATAGCCTAGGTACATATATATATTTTTTTTTTTCTTTAAAGAGTTGAACAGCAGCAGCCCCTTTTGCTCAAGTCCTTGTTTGTCCACCTCTGTCACTTGGAATTTACTCATTCCCCTTCCTAAATACCCCAAGCACTGCTGCTCCCAAAGTCTGTGTGGGGCCGGCTCTTCCTATGCCTCAAGTTCTGGCACAGCGAGATTCAAAACTAAGATCTAGCAGACCTGCTATAGCAAAAAGGGGCAAGGGCAGTTCCCTTCAGAAGTCTGCTAAGACAGAAAGAGGTCCCCTTCCTGTCTTTGTGTAGTATACAGGAGAGGCATATTCAAAATCAGGAAGAAGAAAAGATATTTCAAGGCCCCAGGTGGGAGTTTTCCTCCCCCTTGTAGCACCATTAAGAGACCAAGACATGGACTTGTGCGTGGCAGTTTCAATCAGTTAAATTCCTTCTCATTCTTCTTGAATGCAAGACCACAGGGGACTGTCCCATTCTGCCCCGCCCCAGCAGGATGCTCCAAATCTGGCAGCTGCCCTGGGGTCAGAGCAAAAGTGAGACCTCTGGCTTCAGAGCTGTTAGGTCTCCTTGAGGACATTGATCTTGGCACAGATCTTGAGAGCTGGTCCCAGCTTGATGTTCATGGCACTCATGAGGTGTTCTTCCTTCAGAAGCAACAGGGCCTGGCCATCAATTTCCTGTGACCGAAACTCCTCAGCAATCTCCTGGCACCCTGTGAAACCAAAACCCAGCACTGAGAAACAGACGTGCCCTGGGCGCTCCCCTTGTTCCCACTCTTTGGGTCTCTGGCTGGTTCAGAAAGCAAGCTACAAATCTAACCAATCCCCTTCCACACTCTACTCTGCAGGCTGCCTGAGGAGTACTGCTCATCTGCCTGTATGGCCTATGCCAAATCAGAAACACACACAACAAAAGCACCAGGCACCACTGACACCACTTTCTTTCCAGGAAGAGAGCCAACAAATTTCCCCATGCTACTGGATCACAGAACTGCAGGGGAGGATCTTAACTTCACCTTGCAGTGACGCAATGAACTCATACACTTCCTCCACGCTCCAACGACTGGGATTGGTGGACAGGAAGACTGGGTTAATGCCATGTAGATCTGGGGTAGGTGGGGCCATACTGGAGTTTGACAGGTCCCTCTCTCCATGACCAGCTCTTACTGACAGGGGTCCTGGAGATGTAGGGGACAAAGCTTCATCATAGCTGGAGTTATCAGAGCCTCGACTTGAGTCTTCCTGACCCTACAAAGCCCATAGAAAAGAAAGAAAGAAAGAAAAAAAAAAAAGTTTTGTAAGAAATTCACAATTACAAGGTGCAAAACAAGACACTGGGAACAGCAGAAGTTGTCCCAACAGTCTGGGACAACTGTCTCAGGCTGTTGGTCCAGGGACAGCCAACACAAGAACTCCTTGATGTCAAAAAGGGGAGACTTCGCTCTCGCCTCCCTTCCTCTTCCTTCTCCCCATCCTCCCCCAGTCCATTCCTCTTCCTCACGTCAGCTCTGAAGCTCATTTGATTCTTCTATAATCTGATTCAAATCATTCATGTGGAAGAATGCTAATCAAACAGGCAAAGTGGATTGTTTTCTACCAAGGCTGTCAGCTGATCTCGTTCACTGAGACCACTGAGACACAGGCGGGAGTGAACACAGAACACACAGAACAAGTGCAAATGTGAATCCACTTTTTGCAGTCGATGAGCAATCAGAGCAGCTCACTGTGCCTTGCGTAACAACTGTGTCATTGCGCACTTGGCACATCCCGTACGACTACATCCACTGTGAGAAAGTGATGCAGCCAGCACTGAGATCTGCCTCGACAGAGGCAGGCAGGACTACATCCTTACCCTGTGGCGCTTGCCCTGGATTTTTGTTCGAGCAATTTCAGAACTGCTGCGCCGTGATCCTCGTCGCCGCACACGAGCATAGTTAGCTTCCTGGAATTCCTTCATCTTCTTTCTCTGCAGCCGAAACTGATGGCTGCAGCTGACATTGTACCTCAAATAAGTAAAAGCAGAGCAGCAATTAGGAAACAGCAGCTATCTGAACCTACTGCTTCTCCTCACTCTACAGGGGGATAAAACTCCTCTTTACCATCAAGTTCTGTTCCTCCTCCTTCTAAGACTTCCCCTTGGAAGGAGCCAGTCCAGACTTCTGACACAAGCAATATTTGGACACCAGAGTCTTGATCTAACATCTGAAGGGTCAATTAAGTCATTCCCCTAAGGGAAAAAAGACCCATAACAAGCACTCTGCTATCAATAGGAGGCAGCAATGACAAGCCTTAATTTCTCCCCAGGTTTTTTCCCCAGTGCTCCCTCATGTCTTTGCTAGTACCAGTGCAGCAGACAGCTACCAGTATGCATTTGTTTTGTCACATCAACACACATTTGACTGAAAGAAGTTCTTTGGAGCCTAGTAACTTCCCCCTTCCCATTTCATTTTCTGAGCAAGTCAGAAACCCTGTTTACACTCAACAGCACAGCCACGTCTCCAGACCTAGAAGCATTCACAAATCATTTAGAGTCCTAAAGGATCTCTGTGGCCAGTGCATCCCACGGAGGGAGGATGTTACCTGGAGAAGGGGCACGTGCCCAATTCCAGAGAACATATAGTCAGGGAAAAGGAAGATTATGTCTTGCTGTTACCTTTTAGCACAGGTCATGGAACAAAACCTCTTGGAGCCACGGAACTGGGTTGCTGGGGCATACTTCCCACAGTATTCACACTTCAGCAAGTTTGCCTTCTTATCAAGCTCTAGTGAGATAGAGAGATACACACCAGTTGATGATCTGAACTGAAGCAGATAACACACAATGACTCCCCATTCTACTACTATTCTTCTGAGCAGACAGGTTGCAAGCGCTATTCTCTACTGAATCTACTAAGCTGTTAGCTTGGGTAAGAAGCTGAGGAATAAGAGGCAGAAGCTCCAATAATTAGGACCCCAGGATATTGAACAGAGCAGTTTATTTTTCCTTGCCAGTACCATTTTGCTGAATAAGCAAAAAATAGCATATGCCTCATGTCCTACAAGGCTGTGGGGGAAATCTCCATCACTGTACTCTCTGCTTCACAGCCTTCAGAGTCATTAGAGACAGGTACAGTTCAGTGTCTCCTGCTTACTAATGACATGGGCTGTGTTAGATCACATTAACAACAACAAAGTAGTATTGTATTCTGGCACTCAAGAAAAGGAGGTCCTAGGTCCATCACTTGAGTCTCTTAAGGAGTTAGGAGGAAGAAGGGATACAAGTCCACAATGTATAGTTAGTATACATACAGTATCAGAGAGCTGAAACTTTCAGTAACGTTAGCTTCCCAGTGCTGAAACTCACCCACAGAAGCACTGTCCCCTCCCGGAGAATTGCTGGACAGGTTTTCACTCTGGCCAGAAGGAGCCTCTCCCTGCAGTGGTTTCTCAGATTCTTTCAGCAGCTGAGAACAACCCACCTGGGCAGGAAGAGAAAGAGTTGGGCCCATCAGTAAAGGATTCTCTGTGGCCATCACCCTCTGCCAGATATGTGCTGCTCATACCCTGTTAGAGCTCAGAAGAATCCCTCTGCCTACCAGAGAAGGAGAGATGCTGAACAAAGTTATTACTCCTTTCTGACTCACAGGCTTGGTGGTTCATTCAAGGATCACCAAGTACTATCTGCCTTGAATATCCTGCAGTTCCATGTAACTGCATTGCCCCTTTTTTGCTTTAACTTCACTTGCTGCTTGTTCAAAATGCAGGGCATCTTTCCCTTACTAAAAGATCAGAGAGAAGAACCTTCTTACAATTCCTGCATAAATTATTGCTTTGGGGACTACTGGAGAAAACAGTTCCCATCACACTTGTTTTCCTCCTTCCAACCCATTCTCTTTAATGCCACCACTCAATGCCTTGCTTCATGCATGACACCTCCCTCCTTTCCCTTCCTCTTCACTCTCTCTGCCTAAAAATGCTGACTTGGAACATGGGGAAAGAAACTCCTATCCAAAGGTGGAAGCCCACCACCCTCCCAAGAGAACACTACACCTCCTTCCCCCACCGCAGAGAATCCTTACTGGAAAGGGCTCTGCTCCTTCCTGGATGACAAAGCCCTCAATGATGTGTGTGAGGATCTGGGGTTTGACGATGGCTTGTGGGGGTTTGGAGTCTCCCATCTGACGTGACACCATTGCCAGGTTTGGGGTGGGAGCAGAGGTGGGGGTGACTGATGCTCCTTCACTTGAGGTGGTATTTGGGGTTGCAATGGCAACAGGATCAGACTTATCTGGAAAGTTAATAGCACAAGAGTCAGTTACCTTTGCTCTGTCTACTTCAAATGGAATATGAGATCAGATCATTAGCACACACAAGCAGAGCTCTCCTTTGTACCTCACCTCCAAGTCCACTCTTCTCCTCCATGTTTTTGGGGCTGTCTGTCACAGGAGAGGACCTGGCAGGCAGGAGTGCAGTGACACTGGGTGACTCCTCCTTCTCCTCCTCTGACTCTGCCTTGCGCTTAACCGCTAAGGTCTGAGACTTGCCCTGCATGAATAAAGGGGAACATGTAAGCAGAGAGAGGAGCCCCCAAGCAAAGAACAAGACAGATTGAAGGCAAAAGGAAGATGCATCCTGCTCCATCATACTTCATCTCCAGCCTGATTCCTTCTCCTGGAAATACCTCTAGCTCCCTCACAGTACATACTGCTCTACTCAGAAGCATTTGTCTAGCAGGGAGCAAAACCTCCATCTCTCAACATGAAATGGCCCATTGATATAATACTAAGACACTGTGTGAACCTCAAGGGATTATTCCAGGAAGAAATGGAACCCAGCAGTTTCCAAACAGGCTTTTGGCTAGATCAGATCAGTTTCAAGGAAGGAGAGTCAAAACAGCAGGGGAAACATGTTGGATGAGAGCAGAATTGTCCCCTTGCTCTAGCAATCAGACAAATCCTGTGACACCTTCCTGAAGAAGCAAGCCAGAGTTTAGAAGCAGTCTCAGCAACTGGCTAAGAATAGCTGAGCTGGCAAAGTGCTGTTGTCCAGAGAGTTAAGCAGGTCCTAGCTGGACAATTCAGAGCAGCATGGATGAGGCCTGTGGAACATGAGCCACCTTTGTTTTCCTCTGCATAGCCTGTTGCTAGGGGATCCTCTGAGGCCGAGAGTCAGTGGCTGCTACCATGCACCAAGGGGTCTCTGACCGGGAGGTATCCACACCTAGTGAGGAGAGGGGAGTTCAGCCTTCTTGGCCCACCCAGCTCTCATCTCTCTCCTGAGAGAGACAACGAAGAGGCCAGTTATTGTTTGTATTCAGCAACAACAAAATATTGTATTCTGGCACTCAAGAAAAGGGGATCCTAGGTCCATCGCTTGAGACTCTAAGGAGTTAGCAGGAAGAAGCAATACAAGTCCCTAATGTATAAAGTTAGTAATACAGTATCAGAAAGTGGAAACTTTCAGTAACTCTAGCTAGGCCTCCTGGTGCTGAAACTCATATTGTTAGTATTCAGTTTATGTGGCAAAGTTTTG
Organism: Egretta garzetta; assembly: GCF_000687185.1. NCBI lineage: Eukaryota > Metazoa > Chordata > Aves > Pelecaniformes > Ardeidae > Egretta > Egretta garzetta. Next base: position 536,811 of record NW_009259039.1, on the reverse strand, counting down.
GTAGCGGGGGGGCTGCAGGGGTGACTTCTGTGAGAAGACACCAGAAGGTCCCCCCATGTCCAACAGAGTCAGTTCCAGCCAGCTCCAGGATGGACCCACCGCTGGTCAAAGCTGAGCCCATCAGCAGACGCTGGTAGCACCTCAGTGATAACATATTTAAGAAAGGGTAAAAAATAATGCACAACAGCAGCTGGGAGAGAGGAGTGAGAATATGTAAGAGAAACAACTCTGCAAACCAAGGTCAGTGAAGAAGGAGGGGGAGGAGGAGCTCCAGGTGCCGGATTCCCCTGCAGCCGGTGGTAAAGCCCATGGTGAGGCAGGCTGTCCCCCTGCAGCCCATGGAGGTTAATGGTGGAGCAGGTCTCCACGTGCAGCCCAGAGAGGACCCCACAACAGGTGGATATACCCTTAAGGAGGCTGTGACCCTGTGGAGAGCCAGCCCACAATGGAGCAGGCTCCTGGCAGGACCTGTGGCAGGCTCCTGGCAGGACCTGTGGCCCCATAGAGAGGAGCCTACAGTGGAACAGGTTTGCTGGGAGGACTTGTGACCCCATATGGGACCCAAGCTGGAACAGTCTCTTCCTGAAGGACTGCACCCTGTGGAAAGGACCCATACTGGAGCAGTTCATGAACTGCAGCCTGTGGGAAGGATCCACACTGGAGAAGTTCATGAAGGACTGTATCCCATGGGAGGGATCCCATTCTGTAGTGAGGGAAAATCACGAGGAGGAAGGAGTGGCAAAGACAAAATGTTATGAACTGACTGCAACCCCTATTCCCCATCCTCCTGCACTGCTCAGGGGGAGAAGGTTGAAGAGCCAGGAGTGAAGTTGAGCCCGTGAAGAAGCGGGGGAGGTATTTTTTAAATTTGCTCTTATTTCTCATAATTCTACTTTGATTAATTGGCAATAAATTAAATTAACTTCCCTAACCTGAGTTTGTTTTGCCTGTGATAGTAATTGGTAAGTGTTCTCCCTGTCTTTATCTCAACACACATGCTTTTTGCTGTATTTTTCTCTCCCTGTCCTGTTGTGAAGGGGAGAGTGATAGAGCAGCTTGGTGGTCACCCAGCAGCCAGCCAAGGTCAACCCACCACACTGATAATGTGGTATTTAGTATGTGATGTGGACACCTACCCCATTTGGGGCAGGGTCTGAGTCTCATCTATTTACTTCATGCAAACCTTTGAATGATAACATGGAAGAGAAAAGCTTGTAGTCAATAACCCCAAGGTTTGGATTGGAATTAGTGTTTTTGAGAGGAAAAAACCTCCATAACCCTTTACCCAAACCCCTTACCCATCCCATCCCACTGACCTGGGCCTGGACTGCGATTGATGTCCTAGGAATGAACAAAGAGAATCCATATGCTATTCTCCTTCTCAATGGTATCACTTACTGGCAACTGGACAGACTGCATGTAGAATGCTGCTGGCATCTGAGCCACAACTGGAGAGGAGGCTGGGCTCTTCACCATGTGGGCTGTGCCTTGAACTTGTGCCAAATTCACCCCTGTGGTGAGAGGAGGAGCTTCCTGTGAGGACGCTGGAGCTGAAGAAGATGACGGGGAAGCAGCATGGGCTTGGGAAACAGGCTGGACCACAGCTGGCATTCCCCGGGATGCTGGCACTGCTGCAGCAATCTGAGCCAAACCCAGTGCTTGGGCTTGGCCTGAGCCCTGCTGCCGAGTACCCACCACTTGCACCGGGATATGTGGTGGAGGCTGCTGTGTTGCCGACATTTTGGCAGGCCCAAGCTGAGGTGGTTTGATGGGGGCGACCAGGGATTTTGACTGAATTGGAACAGGTGATTTGGTGGCTGGCTGGCAAGGACTGTCCTGCTGGAGCTGCACAGGCTGTGGCTGGGACTGCAACATAGGTTGCACCACAAGGGTCTGAGCCTGCTGCTGGTTTTGAGGTGGAGCCTGCTGCTGCGGAGGTTGAGCTTGCTGCTGCTGGGTCAGAGATGGTGCTTGCTGCTGTTGCTGCTGTTGGGCAAGCTGAAGATGGGTGGCTGTGTGGAGGAGCTGGGACTGGCGGTGCTGGAACTGCTGCTGGTGATGAATGGCAATCTGCTGCTGGATCACCACCTGCTTCTGCAGGTGGATCTGCTGCTGCTGCTGGATCAGTGAGTGTGGCTGGATCTGTGTATATGTGGCTATACAAACACAGAGAAAGAAAAGAGGAGAGCACAAAAGTTAGCAACAGTGCAGCTGGGAACAATAACAAAAAAATGCAGGCAGCCACTGCGCTGGTTTGAGTTGCTAAACTCCAAAATGACTGACAGCTTACCGGCAGAGGATATGAGGGACTTAATCAACTTCTCTTGTAATAGAGGCATAACCCCTAGGAGACAAGCCTCCAGGAGCCCAGAGGCTAGGAGGCATGTTGGAAAATCCCTCATCATTGGGCTTTCAAATGGCACTCTTGTGAAAGCCCAGTGGGCTTGAAGAGAAGAAACAGGTCTGCATTTACCTGAGCTGATCAACGTCTGGCTGGGTGCTGGTGTAGCGGTCCTGGTCAGGTTCATGCCCACCGTTTGCTGTCCACCACTGTCCGTTTCACCCTTCTTTGTGGCTGCATTCTCTGTCTCTGTCTGGCTTCCCTGGCTGACAGTCACAGCCTGGGCAGCTGCTACTGGTAACGGCTGAACCACCCCTGTGCCTTTCCTTTGGCAACTGCCAGCAGCACTTGCCGAGGAGGTTTGGCTCAATCCCGTTGAGGTCTGGCTCCCACCACTTGCTACCACAGCCCCAGAGACACCATTGCTGCCTGCTGCCCCCTGGCTCAAGTTGAGGGACTGGCCTGCACCACCGGAGGAGGCCTGAGCCACTGCCAAGGTCTGGCCTGTGCTGGTGGCCTGCGGTAAGCCCGAAGCCTGGGAGCTTCCTGGCAGAGCTGCCTTCTGAGCAGAGCCTTGGAGCTGGGTGTTAGTGGCCGAGGTCTGCTGGCTCCTCACAGCCAAGTTCTGCACCTAGAAACACATATACAAAACAGAATCCGTTTGCTTTACATACGTTACTTGCTAGAAGTTTGGCAGAGAACGCATAAGCAACATGCTCTACTGAGATGCAGGCTAAGTTGATGCTTCAAGTCTCATGTGGGGAGCTGGCTAACACTGCAGGGTAAAAGTTCAGACACAGCCCTTCCCAGGAAGCGTATTACCCTGAACTCCCTCCTGCTCCATCTCTGATGGAAGTTAAAGATCTCGTGGCACTTTCTGAGCAGCACATGAGGATACCGCCATTCTCTGAGGCATGGGACAACCTTCAGACCTGCCTGCCATGCCTTTGCATTGGTAGGACCCAGTTTACCACTGCTCTAAAAGCACTGAGATATCCCTTTAAAGACCAATCATTCCTTTTCAATTTTTGTGCCACCTGCCTCCTCCACCTGTGCAGGGCTTTCCACTCAGCAGGCTCACAGATCTATTCATGCAGAGCCTGCAGCTCTTCTGATTTCATCAGTTCCTCTGCATTTTGCTCCTGTCATCCTCTGCATTTACTCCTCTTCCAAATGCAGTGTTATCTTCAAGTTTGATCATGGCTGACCTTCCTTCAAAGAAAGTACTCCAGACAACAAAAATATGAAGTAACTGGAAATCCCAAGAATGATGGGGACAGGACAAGGAAAACAGGAAGCCACGGCAGCTCCCTGACCTGGAGAATTACTTATAGATGAACACAGGAGCTAAGACTTTGTGGCCTCTCCAGTCTTTGGCATCTTTACAACAACAAACCAACTGGGTGAAGGAATACCACTCCTGGCAAACAGTCTTCATTGCAGAATGACTGAAAACTGGACATAGAACTCATCAATTCTTTTCACGCAAGGACAATAAAGAAACTGTGAAGAGGGGATTGATCCAGCCTGGGGCTCACCCCAGAAATTTTAAGAAGAAATGAATCCCATCGCTGGAGGCAAAAAGCAAACATGAAAAAAAGTGGCAACAGAGAACAGAATCTCCTGCCTGCACGGGGACACAGGTTGGGGGAAAAAAATAGAGCTAATCTGATATACATGGATGACTGCAGACAAAGACCAGAGTGTGCGGTGACAGAGAGCAGGGGAAGGGGAGGACTCTGGGTGGGGGTGTCACTGACCTGGTCTGTGTCTGCATGGACCCCAGGAGACTGAGTGGGTGGTACCTCCTGCTGGACAGCGGCCACAGCCCCGTTGGGCATCAGGATGAGTTGGGAGGCAAGAGGCACATTGCGGCCCAAGGTCCGGTTTACCTGCAACAGGTTCCCCAGCTGTGGCTGTTGAGGGAGGGTCAGGTGATGTGGAATGAAAGGAACGGAGGGGAAGAGAGAAAAGACAGACAGCGAACCACAAGCAAACAGATTACAAAGCAACACCGGGCTGCAATGTCACACATTGCAAAACCCCCAACCCTCCTTGCACTGCAACACTGAACATAACCCTCAGGACCAGGAAACTGTAAACAGTGTCCTTATGGAAACAAGCACTCTTCTATCAAACATGGGCCTGGGCCAACTCCCACAGACTGCTCAAGGCTGGCTAAAAGACTCATGTACCACTGAACTTTCAGATGTATACCCAGGACTGGTTGAGAAACAGTGACCAAAGACATACATCCAAGACCAGGGTTGCTTGAAAAGAAGGGGATTACAATCCATATCTAAAGCAACTGAGACACAGAAAATATTTTTCAAGTAGGTAGCCAAACCCCAGACAGACTATATAGTCAAGCCTAATGTTTTCTATTTAGCAGCACTTCAAAGCGATTAAAAGGATGCTATGTTTGTTCATGTTGATTTATGTTTCTAGACTTATTGAATTCTGACTTACATCCCTGAGCTCAGCAGTGGTAGAAGAGAGTAATTTACCATATACCTGTTCCAACACTGAACCAGAAGAGTAGCTTTATTTCTGTGAGCTATACTCAAGTCCAGTACGTATGTTTCAAATTTACACTCTAGTGAGAAGTGCCATGGGATCTTTAACATCTATGCAGAGCAGACACAAGCATGGTTCTTAACGATCTCACCTGAGCCACACAATACAAAGCTCATCTACCATCAAAAGCTGAGCCCAGAGTCAAACTTGTGGTTTCAGGGACAAGAGCTTCCCCATCTGAATTTAAAATATCATCCTTAAAGCTAGAGTTAGTCCAAAGGTGTTGGGTAGTCCCAAGCAGTGAAACACTGTAGTGGCCAGGAAGTGGGGTTTATGCTCAGGACATATTTTGCATGCACATCTCTTACCCGGAGATACATCTGGGCCTGTGACTGGTTGAGAGGCGGTGAGGTGGTATTCCCAAGGAGCACAGACTGTGTCAGGGTTGTGGCGCTGGGGGAACTCACACTCTGTGACCGACTGAGCAGCTGAGCAGCTGATGTGGTGGCTAGGTTGATCTTAAAACAAAGAAAAGGCCCAAATCACATGTGAAAAGATGGAGGCAAAAGAATAAGTACAAATTAACTTACTGGGGTACAGCCAGAACAGACATTTTACAGTTTCTTCCTGTATCCCACAGGGGCCCAAGAAGAAAAAAGTTCTTGTCTTAGAGGCTATGCAATCTAAACTAGCCAAAGCCCTGGATGCTAACCTCATTTGTATGCTGAGCCTGAGTATTGCTGTTAGCGTGCAATTGCAATAAGAGATCCAAAAGAAATACATCATTCTCCAGCCTCTTAAGTCAAGCAAAAAAAAAAAAAAAAAAACCACAAACACAATTTCTACCCTACCAACTCATCTACTCTCTGAACAAATCCCAGTTACTCAATACTCACTACAAAACCAGACTTATCTCATTCAGCAAACTACTACTCTGCCCAAGAGAAAAAGAGCATTCCCTTTCAAGCTGCTCATGACTCCTTCTCCTTCTAAGAACTCCTGATCCTTTTCTAATCCATAACAACATATCCCCAAAGCCTCAGCAAAGAGAGATCAGCATCTACCTTTCCAGCTAAGAGGAGGCCTCTCCCACTCAGAAACCTTCTCTGGCTTCCTCAACCCCCACCAATAATGATAGCACCCCAAATCCTCAAACTTGTCTGCATCTTGTGGATTCCCAGCACTCTTAGAAGCTAGACTGCCTTCCTAAAAGACAAAGAAGAGAAAGAACAAAGCAGGGGGTGGGAGGGAGGCTTTGATATGTGAGGGAGCAGTTACTTACAGAGGCCTGGGTGGTGGTGGTCTGTTGCGGGGTGCTGGTGTTGGGGGAGCTGGCCTGTCTACTGGCTGCAATTGTAGCCTGCAAGAGAGGTCAACAGGAAAATGAGTACCCAGAACAAACTTTTCAATCTGGCCCAAATATTTGGCTGGTCCCTAGTCCCATCATCATCTTCTCCCATTCCTGAGAACGGGAATACAATATAATCACTATGAATCTCTACCGTGCCCTACAAATTGGGTGCAGCAATCAGCAAGGTACCTCCTTCTCCCCAACCAGTTCAGTCCTATGCACTAGCCAAGGCAGTGGACAACAGACCCTTATGGTGCATGACCTCCAGTCCTTCCACTCATGGGTGCCTACCCTGCTGTCGCCCCAGCTCATCATTCCACACACTGCAATCCTCATCCTGATGCTGCAATCCACTGTTAATACACAGACACTCCCCATGATATTAGCAATTTGCTGGGCTAGTTAGGCAGTTTAGTAACAATGCAATGACAGCACTCCAAGTAACAAGTTTCAGATTACAGCACATACGGTTCGTGGAGGAATGTAAATACTGTTAGATTCCAATCCCCCCTTGATCCCATGGGAATTCCACTTGTATGAGTTTAGTTTTATAACTAAGATTTGTGCAGAACTGGTGAGAGGATTCTAGTCCCTCTGTGCTATAAAACTGAAGGCAGGGATTTTGAGAACCACTAAATCCTGGGCTAACAGCCAAGGAGCACAGCTACTGATGGTGATATTGTTACACAGACAGAACTGTATTCACATCACACATAATCCACCTTCAACTGATGATAAAGTCTGGTAGGTGAGAAAAGTTGCTAAAGAAAAAAAAAAATATCACTCAACAATTATGCATCATATAATATCTCCATTTGTATAAACATCTCTCAATTAAAAAAACACCCTCCTGGCTGGACAAGGTCTACCTCAGATCCCTCTTGCCAGTAACTGGCAAAGAAAACACGTTTCAAGACAGAAAATTCAGGGGATACCACCTAAAATTTCACGCACACAAGACCACGTTTATTCTCAGAGAAGTAACTAGCCATGGTTCACTTTAATACAGTTTTTAAGCACTACTGCATCCACTGCTGATTTAACCACCCATCTTTTATTTCAAGAAGGTGCAAGGGCTAGTCATAGGCCTCCAAAGTGCAAGTTTCCTGATGGGGATGCCAAATTTTATCTTCCCCTGCTCTGTACCTGAAAACCAAATGAATCTTTGCATCATGCTTCCAGTTTACTAGCTGTTTGCATCAGCTTTAAACAATGTGTTTAGGGCCTCATTGTCTCATCATGGATCAGGATGATCTTGATGCACAAGTCACTGTATGAAGAGAGAATCTCTGGATCTTCCCCAGAGAACGATCCCGTTCCTCTCTTTCTGCCCCTTGGCAACTCACCTGCTGGACAGCAGCCAGGCTGTGAAGCTGGGCACTGTTAAGCTGCTGCTGGAGCATAAACTGGTGAAAGTACTGGGCTGCATTGGGCTGTCTCTGGAGTGCCTGCAGAGCCTAGAGAAAGAGGAAAACCCAGTTGTCAAAAATAGCATGCCCTTGGAATGTGATTAGAGAGTGCAGTGAAGAAATAAGTAACAGCCATGAGACCATCCCGAGACCTCATGAAAGAAGCAAAGTCACTAGATTAGCGACAACGGGAAGCACACTTGCAAGACTTTAATAAACTCCAGGAATTTGGGGATGTGCGTGCTCAGGCAGGCAGACAAGTGTTCCAGTATAGTATGTATATGGAGGATATACCCTATGTGGAGGAACTGGGATGATAACCTGAATTACTTGCTCTAGAACAGCAGGCTAAAATCAATCTATTGGATCACAGTATGGATTAAATCTAAGAGGCTGGACACTGGCGGAATAACCTATAAAACATGAAGCATGGTACCAGGCTACAGGAACTAAACATCAGGCCTAGCACAAAAGTTCCTAAATCTGAAAACATGACAGTCCTTCAAGCATGCTCCTACCTTGACACTTGACAATCCAGAGGAACATGAAAGGGCTCACCACCACCTTCCATTGATGCACATGCCATCCCAGAACATAACCACGTCTCACCTGTACTGCCTGTCGCTCATAGAGAGACATCTGCGATATCTGAGGACGGGTGCTTCCTCCAGAACTGGAGCTCCCACTGGTGGAGCTGGAGTTCTGCTCACTTTCAGTCTCCATGGTGACAGGATCCCAGGAGCTCAGGCTAAGACGGACTCCAGATCTACATAGAGAATTGGAAACTAAGTCAGGTGAGAGAAAAAAAACAAACCATATTTCACTGCATTACACAGCTTTTTTTACTGGAATATCCCAGTCCCAGGCTCCTTGCACAGCTTTGCTACATCACCAGGGATAGGACATCCCCCAGGGACCGGGGATGCCAGGGTTCTGAAATCACCCAGAAATTATACTCATGGTTTAAATCTTTTATTACCACAGTCAAATGTAATGCACACATTCTCATATTTTTATTGCCATGCTACAGTTGGAAGCTACAACATCCTGAACTCTTAAAAAGGCAGCAGAGTGAAGGAGCAGCTCATTTCAGACAATCATTTGGTTACAGACCTGATCACCTCTCCCTCCAGAGAGGCTAGTGAACTGCTGTGAACTGCCCTGTGCTTCCAGTCTCCCACTGCACTTTAGCAACTCCTGATCCTCTCTTCCTCCAGTCCCACAAGAAGTATAATTATCCCACAACTCCACTGCCCTACTGCAGATATACCAACTCGGTCCCTCCTTCTCACAGTTTAGCCCCCAGCCCTCAACTGTTTCTTTCTTTCTCCAATTACACGGACTTTCCAACTACTTGTTGTTCCTGACAGATCGTAACTTGAATATTAGACTGGAAGCTGGTATCTGGTGGCAACTTGCTTTCAGGAGGAGCAGAGCCAGAAGCGAAGTGGTTGAAGGGTTCACTGGCAACACTTGTGAGGGGAAAGCTGCTAAAGAGGCCATGCAGAGCCAGAGAGATCTTCCAGCAGGAGAGAGAGGAGTTGCAGCGAACCACAGGACTGAGAAAAGACTGGAGAAGGCTTTCATCAGCCAAGAGGAAGAAAAGCAAGACTGAAGAGAGTGCTTAGCAGAAGAGTAATGTATTGGGACGATCAGGGAGTTTCCTGCAGCAAGAAACATGGGCTGCATAGGGAGTAACGGTAGGAGGCGTTGAGAGTCAGAATTCCACTTAAAAAATTGACTTTTTAGACAGATATCATTCCATGTAAGATAAAAAAAAAAAAAAAAAGCTTCTGATAGTCTATGTCACTAACAGCCTGTTTGTATCCAAAACACCAGCTGGCTCCCCTGCAACATATCCAAGAGACCTCTAAACAAGACCCCTAGGCTTCCAGGATCCCACAGCACCAGCACAGTCCCTGTATCTAGACCTTTACAAATCCAGAGATTTCAAGCTTCACAGCCTTCACCAAACACAACTTTTTCCAGGTGCATAAACAAACAGACCAGTACAGCAGAAAAGGAGGTGCAACAAGAGTCTCAACCAGACAACTTTTGAAATTCTGGAGTGATGTTAAGCGCAGCAGATGACTTTAAAGTAGGGCAACAGCATTAACACTGCAGAGGATCACTGGCTAAATCAGGGAACTGCTGCTCCAAACCTGCTCCTGTAAATCTGGAAAATTCTATAACTGACAAGCAGATAGCTGCTGCCCCAGTCCTGTCTTCCCCACGCATCTTTACCTCTGCCCTGGAGTCCTGCCCAGGCATCTCCCTGCTAATCCAGCACCGGCTTCCTGCACTGCTTCAGCAGCGGCCATGGGTAATTCTGCCCTGCAGTCATCTTCTCCTCAATCTGAGACACACCCCCTCCTAACCAGCTACTACTGTGTTCAGGCACAACTCTATTACAGCTAGAAACAGCTGGTCAATAAGCCTATCTAGAATATAAAAGCTCTGGAGAAGACAATTGCCTTAAAGATCTTCCCCGGGGGGGCAGCACCACAAAACGTAAATGAAGCCTGAAAATAAATAAAATTGAGAAGGGAGAGAATACAGACTTTCTGAAAGAAAGAAACTGTGCTAGATAAATGAAGCACTTCGAATGGGGTTAAAATACAAGTCAGAGCGACGCCACACATGTTACACCAAGTTATCCAGTAGCCCAGCTACCATCAGGAGACAATTTCTGTTCCTTTGCCCATGCTCAGCCTTCCTGTACAGGTTCCTCGCTTCTGGTGCTCACTAGATCAACTTCTTAACTTTGCAGAAAAGCTACCCTAAACATCATTCTCTGCCAGATCAGTGAGTTGAATTAACTCACTTGTGATGCCACAAGTGACAGTGAGAGAGAGAAAGTAACCAAGGTTTGCTTAGCTGTAGCACATACCCTTACCCTCAACGGCTGCACCAGGAGGAGAAACGTGGCTTCTGACTTGGTGCTCTGTTCCACAAATCTGTGTTTCCTCAGTAAACAGCACCATTGACTTTTAAGATTTCCAGCATTTTTGAGAGTTCCACATTGATCCAGATCATCTTAAAATCAGGTCCTAGCACAAACAGAATCCTACTGAAACACCTCTGGGATTGAGAGGCATCACAAAATTTTGGTCTCTGTGTAGGCAGAAGGCCTTTTGGGGACATAGATAGGGAAACATACTCTCCCTTTGCAGAAGGGTGGTAAGAATTTTAAGTCGCTCACAGCAAGCAGTGTTATCCAGCAAAACCCCTTCCAAACACAAAAGTGAAAAGGCACAGTATTTCCCCAGGCAAGTTCATCTAAGGATGCAGCTCCATGTTCGTGTAATCCGATCCAAACACAGGCTATTCCCACACAAAATAGCACGGATTACACCCTCTCCCCTCCCCCAAGCGCACCTTCCAACACCCTCCTCTTACAAAAATCTAGTGACTGCTGGGCTATCAGATCACTTGGCTCAGCCATCTGCTCCATGATACAGATAACCTACTAAAAACGATTAAGCAACGGGTTTTGCAAAAGATTGAGTTAACCAACTCACCTTGCAAACCAAGGGAAAAAAAAAACCCAAACAAACTAACAAAAAACCCAAAAACCCCCAACCAAAAGCAGAGTGACAATGTGTCCATCACTGGAAATTAATCTTTGAACAACAGCTAGAACTGCGCCCCTAAAAGGCAGACATGGAAGCATACAAAGGCCTATTAACACCGTGGCAGGAATGACAGCACAGCAGAAAGGAAGGGAAGGAAGAAATCCAGCTCAGAGAGCAGTGCAAGCATGAGAACACGGGCCAGCCCAGAGCCTGACCCAGACTGCTGATCTCGGCACGCTCCAAGACCACCACAGGTGGCCCACCTGCAAGTCCCTGACCCTCCTCAAGTGCAAGAGCAGAAGAGTCCGGCCAAACATCCACTCCAGCCACCAAACTCTCAGCAGGAGACAGAAAAAGTTTTACTCGCTCACCCCATCCACTCCCCCTGGCACGCGACTGCGTTTTCTACCCTCGTAACTGGTTTTGTCGCTTCATCCTGGAGAAACTAAGTCAGCAAACAAGTAAGATTTGCACGGGTTTGCCCATGGGTTTGGGGGAGAAAAATTAGCAGCCAGGACTAACGGCACGCTCCTCGCTCCGGCACCGTGGTTTTCTACAACACCGGCTCCAGGCTGCGCGGGCGGCGGCGTGAAACGGCCGGGGCACGTTCGCTCCGCGCCGG
>NW_009259039.1:485777-523742 GCF_000687185.1 Egretta garzetta | reverse complement strand
GTAATAGCGGCGCCGGGGGGGTTTTCTGCCCAGGCCGTGTAGAGGCGCAACGGTGGAAACCGGAGTGGTGCCAGAGCCTGCTGGCAGCTTTTAGAAGAGAAGCTGCGTGGTGCAGGCGCTTGGGCCTTGCTCCCCTCGATTCCTCTCGAGGAGCGCCCGTTGTTTTCTCGGTTGCCTGGGCTAAGAGCGGTCGATTAGGGTAAACTTACTCATTTTTAACAACAGTCTTGTAGTCAGCATGACTGGTTCTAAGAGAGCGAGAAAAGCCCCTGTGGGGTCAAACCAGCGGCTCATCTCGATGGGAGCTGGTGGGTTTCCTTGAAGGGTGACGGCTCATGCACCGAGGATGGGTGGGAAGGCGAGCAGAAATGAGCCGTGCTCCACTTGCACGTACAAGACGCGGGAGCTCAAGCACAGCTGAGGCTATGAGCATCATAAACGCTCCTGCAAAGGACGCGTTTGAGCTTCGTGTTGCAAGGACGTCGCATCTGGCTCGGTAACGAATGTGCTGGACTTACAGTTCACAGGAGATCAAGTCCCCTTGACTTGGAATCACAGAACAGCGTTTGCTGACTGAAAAGCAGCAAAGCACACCGTAGAGGAGGGCCTTTTTGGGCTGCTGCCAAGCACCCCTGCTCTAAATGCTGGGCGTTCTTTTTTAATTCAGATGGAAAGATGTCTGGCTGATTCTCTTAGAAACAAACAAACAAAGCTAGAGGAGGGAGATATTTGAGGCTATTCAAAATAAAAGGTCAGATAGCGATCACAGGAACAATGACAAGGCGGTGAACCCAGCCAAGGTAATCCCTGTGAATCAACCACTCCTAAAACCCTCAACGACTGGACAAACGGCTGAGCCATTTGTCCCTCTCGCAAGCCCCACTGAAGTCGATTCAAGGGAGGAAACTCTCTGGAATCTATGCAAACGAAGGGGAACCTCTGCAGTGCTACTAGGGGGGACTACTGCCAGAGAAAGGTTTTAGGAATTCCTGGGGGGGGTTTCGGGGGAAGGGAGGGATGTTTGAATCATTCAAGAGAACTTGAGGATTTACAAGGCTACACTGGTATGTTGGGGTGAGAATCACAGGCCGGGAAATGGAGGGATCAAGGTGGGTGGGAGACAACAGGCGTGGGAGAATGGAGAGAAGAGAGGGATAAACTAAGCTGGCCAGATGCAATCAGTGTGTTTGCCTGGGCAAGTTTTGCACCTGATCACCACGGTGACCGCTGCACTACATGCGTAATAAATTATTTGAATTATTTCCTGTGTGATTGTGTTCTCTGTTGTGTGCACGTCTGTGTGATCCAATAACAAACATAGGTCTGTCTAGCCAGCACCTTACCATGGAAGGTTGGGGGGGCCAGAAACCCGGGAGACCTATGAAGGGGCGTTTCTCTGAGCACCTGTCCTTCAGAACAGGGTCAGGCTCCTCGCGCTGGTGTCTTTAAAGTGCTGTCTCCTGTCAGTGTTAACCTGTGTGTGCACGTTTATTGTGAACTTTCACACCACCCTGCTACTGGTGGGATGTGACAGAGAAGTAAGAAGCCCCCAGTCGTCTCCATTGGCCCAGGAAGGAAGGAAGCCTCTGGAACCTTCAGTCCACCAGATTCAGCTGCCCTTAACACTTTTCAGGGGAGCAGGTGCACCTGGCCAGTATCTACAGCCCATTCCCCTTGTTCTACTCCCACATCCACGCGTGGTAGTTGGGACGGCAGAGGGTACATCACAACCTGCTTTATTCCCTTCGGTATGTGTGGATTGGTTTTCCATTAGTTTGTCTATGAGTTTTTTGAACCTGCTGATATTACTGGCTCCCGTAACTCCTGTAGCAGTAGGTTCTTACAGGGTAAGGTACCTTTTTTATTTGTTTTAAATTGATTACCAGCGGGTTTTATCACGTGCCCCCGGTCTGCTGCAGAAAGATTTGCTGAAGAAGGGTTTTCCAATCACTTCATCCACCGCCTTCGTTACTTTTGTAAACCTCAGTCCCTTGCCTGCTCACCAAATTCTGCTCTTTCTGCTCATCAAATGGTGGAATCCCGGCCTTTCTAGTGTCTCCTAATGAAGCACTTGTTCCATCCCATAATTGTTGTCGCTGAGGCTCATGCTACAATTTGCAAGACTGGCTTATAGGGGCTGGCTGGAAACCTGTTGAATGCTATGCCTAAATATAAGCCAGGATTCACTTCATAGGTAGCATTGCTTGCTCACATTTTAGGTGCGGATCTTCCCAGCTCAGGGCTTCCCAGCAAAATGACGCCCATTTTCATGCTGATGACATTTTTTTCCATTCCAACCCATTTTAGCAAAGGAGTTTTGCTGGCGAAACGGCATCTTGCAGAGCAAACCACGGAGCGATGGTGACACTCAGTGGCCCTGCGGGAAAAGTGCACCTTCTGAGTTCGCGTTCTTTCCAATTAATGAGGCAGGCAGCGGTAGCAGAGGAACCGCATGCACAGGTGAGCAACGAGCACGGCTGAGCATAAGGACGAGTCTGCATACCTGTGCCGTACAGGTTCATATAGTACTAGCATATAAATGCACATCTAGCCTACGTATCTGCACTTGCCTTCTTTCCCTTCCCCACACTCATTTACTCACTTCAGTCTGGAAGTGAGACCATCGCCTTCAGGTACCTCAAAAGGAAAACCCGTTCTCTTGTACTGGGGAAGACTGGAATTTTCATACACACTGGCAGGGAACATGGCAGCTTGGAATGTATTCAGCCCCAGCCACCAAGAGCTAATCCTTAGGTCTATACCTTGTAGGTGCAAGGGGAGCCAGAAATCTGATTCAGACTGACCTCCAAGCCTGGGATGTCTTCCTGCTCAGAGAAGAGGTTGACATTATCCCTATTTTACTGGGACATATAAGTGGGATAAATCTACATTGCAATTACTGCAATGTACTTCTTACAAGCTGCCCGGATCTCTGGTTTTCATATCCACACCTTCCCACACATACACACCAGCCCATCCACAGCCTCACCACTTCACTGTCTCTCTTCAACAACCTCCTGCTAGCCCTGGCCAGTCTGGCCGATCCCCATCTCCAGAAGGAAGACACTGGACAGGAGGTGATCGTAGCAACCCCAGGGTCTAATTGCCGTTCTGTCCTGCCTCTGAGCAAAAGCTCATCTGACTGTGTGAGTTTCTAGGTCCCTCTGACCTCTCCAGCCCCACATTTCAGACAAGCCTTTCTATACCACCACCTCTTCTGGACCCTTGCCCTACACATCATTTCTTGCATGACTGATCCTTGTGTGAATCTACGCTTCCTACCATTACAAGGCTTCTCTAAGACTGCAAGCTGAGAAAGTAGAGAGTCTGCAACCACAAGTCTCCCCATCTTTTGTTTCCCATCCCTCAAAAAAACTGGTCGATGCATGCCAAACCACCTTTTTACTCCCTGCAGGGAGCGGGAATTTGGAACACATAAAGGGAAGATCAAAATGCTTTGTCTGTGCTTGAGGAGCCAGCACCAGGGGTCAGTTACCTGTAGTACCCTGAAGGCACCCTTCTCCTCACGACCACCTTCAAGATGTGAACTGCATATGAAAGGAAAACCAGGTCAACAAGCAAAAGCTGATACATATCAGTCTACTTCCAAACGTTACTGGGCCTGGCCATCAAGACAGTATCAACCACATCGCTTATCAACATAAGAGAGGGTGTGGGAATAAGCCCACTATGTGGCAAACTGTACCACAAAAAGTCAGAAGTTTTAGACTTTTCTCAGGAAAGAAGCATCTTTGAATGTCAAAGGTAAGCCACATTCCAGGGCTTCCACCCTTAAATTGAAACAAAAGAAATCCAAGCATGCTTTAAAAATTACTTACTCATCTATTGCATGTCTCAGATTTAACTGTGGGTTGATACAACGTCTTGATGCAGCTGTTTGAGCTTGCTAGGATAAGATTAAAGATTAGCAAGCCATCACATACGAGTCTACAGGTATGCTTATCTTGCACAGAAACAGTACAGATCATGAGATGGATCCATGGACTCTCACATGGTTCTCAGTAGTAGCTATTTTAAAAGTCTGTTATTGTCTCCATCTACAAAAAAAAAAATTCTAGGTCACCATTTACCCCAAAAAGGAGAAAAAACCCTTGGAATGAACCTCAGACTCTGTATATTGTCAACAGTCCCCAGTAACAAGCCCTACAATTCCAAATTACAGCTCTGCAGTTTTGTATTTCTTTCCTGGTTTGGGGGAAAAAAAATCAGAGAAATAAGGAAGGCAGATTCACAAACCACTGCTCTGTCTCCAGACTGGAGCCTGTTATTTGCGCACACACTAATGTGCACGAGTCAGGGAAGAAGTCATGTGTCCAGGCTTCCAGGAGAGTTTGCAACTGGGTGGCATCAGACAACTCATCTGTCCCGTGTCCTAACTTCTCTCTGGATGAGGACTCCTTTCAGTTTTCCATACGACCATTGCAGAGGCTCTGTGAAAGCCCAGGAAACTGGTTTCTTCTGCACCTACTAGAAGCAGTGTAGTCTTTCAGTCCTATCTGCACAGTACAGGCAGATCACCTCAAAAGCCCAAATAAGCCATACACATCAAACCTTTATGATTTATCAATGCTTCAATCTGATTTGAAACTGCAGCCCGGAACCATCTGTTTGTATATGTGTTTGTATAATGTGTATATGCGTATGTATTCACATTTCACACACTTGATTTCCTTACTTACCTACCCCATGCAGGTACAAGATGGCAAGACTTCCTATCATCAGGAGAGGAATCTTGGTGGGCCTGTTTCTATTGAGATCTAATTTCATGGCCATCTGATGATATAAACTGTAAAATAGAACCTTAACATACGTCCATTTAGAGGCAGGAGATCCTGGCTCATGGGCACACTGAGCGCACTGGGCTACAGCCTTCAGTTTTCATTCATAACCTCCCTATCTGAAGTTCAATCAGATTAGAGGATCTTCCTCCTGAAGCAACTTCAGTCCGGCCCAAATACCCGGAGGAAGAAACTTGTCAGGAAAGCAAATGGGAGACTGTAGGGCCCACTTTGCTCCCCTGTACTTTCCTGTCGGTTGGCAGAACACCAGCACACTGTACCTATTGACTCCCACGATGTCTTGGGAAGGGGCAGTACTAGGGGAACACCCCTTGGAGGCCCCTTCCAGTTCCTTCATATTTTTGCCTGCTTGAACTCATCCCTGTCCTCTTTTTCTATCAGTTGTCCACAGAATCACTTGGTTCCTCAAGTTTTCTACCTCCCCTAAATGCTTGTTAGGGACTGCTGTGAGACTTCATTTTCCTTTTTCCTGTCCCTACTGGGTAGCCCAAGAACAATGATGAGCAGGGGAGGAAGGGCTGGGTCTTTACTTTATGGACAGATTGCTCTGAATGGTCAGAGGAAAAATAGATTTAATGTCGTCTTGCAAGCCGTATTGATCAGGCAAAGGGCTGCTACACAGGGATCCCCCAAACACTGGTCACATGGTTTGCTTCACTTCATATTCCTTTTCCCCCCTTTTTCCTCTCCTAGGTACTTCCTCTTTAGAAGCATCATCACCTCCCAAATACACAGCCTACCTTGTTCACTTTTTCTCCATTGGACCTGGGCTCATTGACTTCATAGCCTTACTTCATATTTATGGCATGACTGCCCTGGTAACTTCTCCCTTGGTAATCAACTCTATAAAACTAGTGCCCATTTTTTCTTATCTAGTATCCCACCTTTTATGTGTCCTACCTAGCTAAAGGCACTGCATATCCTGATGAGCCATCTGCATATACTCTGCTCTCCTGTTGCATGCATGTCATCCTGAAATTCCTCCGAGTGTTGTCTTTTTTTAGTAGTGCCACAGGTAAGGATTAGCCATCTGGGTCTTAGCAGGATGGGAGTGGGTGTTGCCAAAGGCTAAACAAGCACAGTGACTGAGGCTGTTGAATGACCCATCCAGAAGGCTTGGGCATGGGTAGATGAAACGGGAAAACTGAACTCACTTTTATGGGCAGTGAACATGTAAGTCAGAGTCCAAGACAGGGAGATGATGATCTTTTAAAGGAAACAGGAAGGGCCTGTTACGGTCACTCTGCATTTTTTCCAAAAAGAAGGGGGGGTGAAAGGAAAGTGGTACCATGAATCACGCCTATAGAGATGGTAATTTCTGATCATGTACAGAAAAAGATGAACATTGAGCAGTGGTGCATGATATAAACGGTGATAGTAAAGAAGGTGTAGTTAGGACTGAACTTATGGTTCAGTGTGGGATGCCTGGGTACAAAACCAAAGCAAACAAAAAAAAGGGACCATTACAATTCAGAGCGTGAGATGACAGTGAAAAGGACACCAACTGCAGAAATGTACACTATGCGTGAAAAAATTCTCTGCCTAAAGGGGACATGGAGAAATACAAAGTAACAAATGAAGTAAGAGAAGACAAAAGCAGAATAGAAAACAAGGAAGAGTAAGTTAAGAGAGAAGAAACATGGGAGCGGACAGAATGCTTGGGTAGGCAGAGAATTTTGGAAGAGACAGGGACCTTTTGGGGAACAAAAGTGCTTGGGGCAAGCAGTTCTGGCAGCAGTATAGGCAGGCCACGTGGGCAATGGGGACTGGGACTTGGGGTTACGGTGTGGGCGGTGGAGGAGTAGGGCAGCATGAAGGGGAAGCAGAGAACCAGGAATAATTGCCCTTCAGCTGCATGTAGGGGTTGATGAGGAGCACTACGGGGCAGAGGAGAGCGTGTCCCAGGAGCAGGGGGTGGGCTGGAGCCTTTGTGGGAGTTTTAGCAGGTCTCGGAGCAGGAGACACCCTGAGAGAGATGAGATCTTGGTACAGATGATAGAGGAAAGGAGAAAACGAGGTGTGTGAGAACAGGAGGGAAGGGATTGGGGGAAGTGGGGGTGCAGGGTGATGGTAAAGGTGCAGACACTAAGACCAGTCAGAGGTCTTAGGGCAAGCTTGGCAACCAGGGCTGTGAGAAGAGGAGACTGGCCACATTGCCTTGCCCCTGGGTTCCCCAACACCTATAGTTCCATCCTCATCTCCCTACTAACCCAAGAGGGCCCTGTCTCCCTTCCCTATCCTACGTCCCCACACAGTCCACCTGACCCAAGTCCCCAACCTCTTCCTCTTTTCCTCTCTTCTCATTTCCCCCCTCTGCTGCAGGATCCCCACTTCCAAGAGGGAGGGAGAGAGGAAGAGGAATGCTTGGAGAAGGCTTGTTCCTGGGTCATAGCTGGTTAGTTTAGGCAGGTAAGGGCAATTTCCACTGTTGGGTTGCGGGTTTTTTTGTTTGGCTTATATGGTGCTGTTCAGAGCCCTAAAAGTATTATCAAGGAATGTCCTATTCTTTCTCAGCCTGTGATGCTGCCATCACCCTCTTTCACAGCCAGGGTACATAATGAGCTTTCATCCTTTTTGGATTCCAAGGCTGTTTTCCCAGTAAATCATGAGTTGGTGCATGCCGAGCAAATTCACCCACACTGCGATTTTGATTTGTTTCTCAGTCTGTGTTTTGAGGGAAGAGCATTCTTTTCTAGCCAGCACACCCACAGTGCAGGACCTATGATGACATTCAGGTATTACCCCAGTCCTGGCGCTACAAGATGGTGACATGCAGCAGTCATTTACACAAGTATTAGTCTACCCTGTATCCATAGTATATGCACATGATATTAACCTGCTAGCTTTCTGAGGTTGTCTCAGCCAGCTGCTTGATCCCCTTCTGCAAGACAAGTATATAGAGGAAGCTGTAAGGACATCAGTACCCATCTGTCATGTCATCAGGAAGGTGAAACTGCCATAACCTCAGGAAGATCATGGTCAGCTCGCTACATGGTAACATCTGTTAATGCCTTTTGTTTGCACTAAACTTCTACAGCAGCTTTAGCTTTGCATGTCCTGCATGCACAGAGTCCATCACTGCTTCATATTGCTATTTCTTTTTATGAAAGATAACTGAATGACTAAAGGGATATTACAAATATTTGCTTCCAAAAAAAGGAAGCACAGGCCATAAAAAAACAGCCCGGCAAACACATCCAGATCTAACCCTTCTTTTGTATGGCTTGGCAGACTTGCTTTTAAAGCAGTGGGCATTGAAAGAAAATCCTGGAGCCCTTGAGCTAATGGAGCTGGGATCTGAAAGTGAAATCTGCAGGATCATGCCCTTTTTGAACTTCTAAATACTCCTGCTTGACATAAGAAATGGAAACAAACAAGAGGCCACACAACATATAGTGCATTTGAAGGGGATATTATTTCAGTCTCATGGCCTCCTTTCATAAAGCACCGTTACACAGTTCTTAGCCTCCCCTTGCCTGTTCCTACTCTCCAGTTGTGACAGAAAGATGATTTGCAAGGCCATGCAGTAAGCCACATCAGGGTTAAGAATGCTTTTTTTTTGCTTGGAGTTTGGTTGCAGACACTGTTGTGTTAACTCAAATTGAGAAGGTAGCCCAGAGATGGGACTCAGGAGGAGAGGAAGAATTAAGCTACTATGGTGACCCAAAAGCAAAGTATGTAACCAGGACCTAAGTAATGTTTCTTTCTTTTTCAGGCATTAAAATCTGTGCAGACTTCATCAACTGTCAAGTCACTGCCTTCTTTCCAGGTTCCACATACTTTATTTCACTTGATCCCAAACTACTGTGTACCAAGCCAGGTTTCACACAGGCGTAGGTCAAAGGAAAGAGGGCGTGTCCAACACAGCAGGGAAGAGGCAAGCCAGAACAATGAAGTTTTTCTTATGGAAGCATAAAACTCATATTATTAATTGCAGAACCAGGCCATCCTAGTAGGAACCCTTCTTTGAGGCATCTGTGGAAAGAAAGAGCAAGAAAAGGCAAAGTGCCTGATGAATTTTTAGGAAGCTATCTAAGGACTAAGAGATCTTAGGGGATGAATTGCAATATCTTTTTGTCATTGACATGGGCATTTCCAGTTGTATTCAGATTTGGGGTGCTGTGAGGACTGCACACATGAGGAGTGTACGGAAATTGAATAAAAATAGATCCTTTTAACTTTCCATGGTATGCTCAAGCCTTGGTCTGCATTGAGATTATACCTGGACTAGTACTGTGCCCACAACTAGTACAGTAGATCCCAATTCAACCTGCAGTGCAAGATGTGATGGAATTAAATACAGAGCAGAGGTGGTCTGCTTTGCTTGCTTACCACCAGTGTGCTCTGTTTCAGCTTTTGCCACCTTGGAAGCCTGTTAACACTAACCTGAACTGCAAGGGAAAACATATTCTCTTGCTGTGCGGTCATCTGTAGAAACAAAAGAGAAAGGGTAGTCAGCTGCATAACTGCATGGTAGGGTAATGCCAAGCGTCCTTCTCTTTAACACAGCCATCCCACTACCTTAATTTTTTACTCTTCAGGCTGTGAATGCAGGAACAGAAAAATATTTACAGTGGGTCAAACAAACAGTCTGTTCCCCGACATCTCTCCCATACAGCTCTAAAAGACCCTCTTATGCATTGTGATGCCTTCTAATGCAAGGATGTTTTTGTAAATAGAGAACCTTTCAGTAGTGTGTCCTGTTAGCCTTGCCCTTTTACTGATAATTATTACTTTCATGTCAGATAAGAATTTTTAAATTGTATGTACTAAGCACAAAAATTCTTGTACAGGATGCAATAGCAAAGAGAGAGCATATTAGGTGACAATATTTAGCTCTGTAAAGGCTAGATTAAGAAGTCTCCTCCTATTCTTGACACGGTGCTGAAGAAGGAACAAGAATGGAATTCAGTATACAAAATATACGCCTGTGGTGCTGCTTTCTGAATCTCTAGTGGTAGTTCTTCCATTTTGTTCTCAAGTTCTTTTTTAAAAGTAATTCTTAATGTTCCATCTGCTGTTTTGGCTCATAGTGAGCATGGAATAATCAGAAAGACTCAAAATTACTCCAAGTTCTCCATTCTGTGTGCTGATAGTTCATTTAGAGCTTTGAAGGGTAAGGAAATATTTTCCTGTTATCCTCTGAGACATAGGAGCACCCAGTGGATGGTGGGATTATTACACTATACATGAAAAGCATAGAACTAAATTCTGCCTTCTGCTGGATCAGGGTGGCAATATGTAACACTGATTTTGAATAAATGCCTAAGTTTTTTGAAGAGAGCAAAGACATGGTAAATTAACAGAGAACCTTTTTTTTCCACAGAGACATAGCCTGGAGCTAGAGGAGGTAAAAAAAAACGCAGTCATTTTGAATACATACACACCACAACACAATCATAGTGCCAGGCAGTCTCATCTCAAGAACGGAAAAGCAAGTGATTCTGCTATTTGAATGTAGAAAGTTTTGTACAGAGGAAATCCAAGCTTGGAGTTGCAGGAGGAAGTGCACTGAAAGAAGGGAGATAAGGGAATAAGAGGCATAGACAGAACTGTGTCTGAGTGGCGGGTATAATAGTTACTCTTCGCCTACGTCAGTGAAATCTCACCTGGCTTATAGTAGTCATAGACATGCACTGTTGCCGCTTTCAGGTTCTGCACTTCAACGTCTTGTTCCACTGAGATGTTAAGATTCAGAGAAGTCTCATCTAGCTGGAGAGAAGAATAGAAGTAAGCAGAAATGCACTGGCCATCTCAGAGTCACCTACGTAACAGCTTTATTCCCTCTGCATCAGAGATTTCTTTCTCTGTCTGTGTTCTTCCACACTTGTCCTCTTTTGCCAAAATTTTAGCCTGCTTGACCTGCCTAGAGATTTGTATTTCTGATCTCTTGATTGCCCCAGCACAAAGTATTGCAGTTGCTACTACTTCAATGGGCAGCTCCCCGTGGTCTTCCTCTTACCTCTTCCAAGTAGATTGTGACTTTGTCTGGTTTTATGTCTGTCTTTTTCACCAGGGGTATCTTCTCCAGCTGTATAGGAAGACAAGATATGAGCCTATTGGCCTCCCCTGGTGTCTCACACCAAGTTTGGTATTTCTCAGTGAACCACTGCTGACTAAAGCACTTAGCCGAGTCAGGGGAAGGCCTGCATTCCCCAGCTATAATGACACTGAGATTGTTGGGAGTGCACAAAGCCTTAGAAAAGATTTTTTTCAGATTTGGAACAAATGTGATGGATAGTAGGAGGCTATGATGGATCTTCCTGGCTATCTCCTGGAACACTGGAGCACATGATTGAACAACTCTATGGAATTCAATACTGCTTTATGGACTACCCCTACAAATGGCACTGGCAACAGCAAAGGGTCTCAGTGCACCCCAGATGATTCTAACTAGGTGCTGTTCAGCTCCTCTCTAACCTTTTTACAAGGAGTCACATGGAGAAGACAAGGGGGAATGGACAACAGTTGCTCTTGGGGAGATTCCATTGGATGTGAGAGGGAAATTTTTCACAATGAGAACAGTCAACCATAGGAATAATCTCCCCAGGGAAGTGGTGGACTCTGCCACATTGGCCACTTTTAAGACTCAGCTGGACAGGGTGCTGGGCCATCTTGTCTAGACTTCTCTTACCTACAAAGGTTGGACCAGATGATCCTTGAGGTCCCTTCCAACCTAGGAGTCTATGATTCTATGATTCTCTTACTGCATATGTGATCCTCACTACTGAACATGAAAAACTGCACAAATCAGTTCTGCAAGTGGAAAGTTGCCTTGTGAAATAGCCCACTATATCTGCACTTGCTTAGTTTAGTTAATTTGTAGCAAGAGAAGTAGCTACCATATCTGTTTAGATATTTCTGGCTGAGCTACATCTGGAACATAGATTTTTGTATCTTCAGGGAAGGCCAGAGGAAAAAAGTCTTACCGCTTTCACAGAGCCTTTCACAGGAATGAACCCTGACAGCATCTCCACCTCCACCAGGGCCATGTTACTGGTCTTACGGTCCCCTACGTAACTGAAAAAAGGCAGGAGAGCAGCACATTAGATGTGGAAAGTATCATGGCAGTTCTAGGAGATGCTGATGAACACTTCCAAACTGACCTGCTATGCAGTTATGTGAAAGCTCAGCAGAATTTCTAACTGACAGGAGAAAGGGACAAAAAATTGCCCCCATCTACTTGCTCAAAAAGGAGACAGATTGTGCAGCAAATGTGTTATGGTTAATCTTCATGCTGCCCTCTCCAAAAGGTGGAAGTGATCTTTGATGTTACAGGTTGACAACAGCAATGTTGGCATTGTTCTCTTCCAGGACAGTAGAGCATGGAGAATATGGACCAAGACACTCATCCTAGACAGATGCAGGCAAGTGAAATACGGGTAGGGACTGGAGTTTCTGCTGCCTGGTTCCAGCAGAGGTTCACACTACAGGATAATGCACCTCATGGCTGGTTCAGCCCAGGCTGCCAAGTGTCCCACAAATGGGGAGCTCTGGCTCTTGGGAACACTGCCGTGTCAGCTGCCAGTGCTCTGGGGCTGCTGAGCTGCTCCGTGCTGACTGAAATAGTTGCCATGGCTCTGCAAGCTGCTGCCAGTGCATTCCTATGCTTCTCCAGGCCTTAATTCCCAGTTCAAAATCTCTTTGGAATCTATAGAGAAGAAGAGAGTCTTCCCCTGCGTCTTTGTCTCCACAGACAGGAGGTTTTTATGGGGTTCTGGTCATACTACTGGGGCTGCCGCTTCTTTCCACTGAAGAAAGAGCCTGAAGAGATCACATACCTGACAGACACATGGATGTCAAGCTGTTTCCTGACACCATGACATTCTCTTGGTACTGTTTCCACATCCAGGACAAAGACCTCTTCTGGTTTTTGTGGTGGGGTGTTATAGTACAAAGTGGTCTGGTGGGGGAGAAAACATCTCTGTGAAGTGCCCCGGAGTTTCCCTGTATGAGCTAAAGGATTACCTGTGCTTCCAGCTTTTAACAAATTGGCAACCAGTGGCTAACACAGTTGGCCCCAGCTGTGTTTTCTGTTCAGGCATGTGCTGTTTAGCACATAGCGTCAGATACGTCTGCCAAATGTAACCCCCAGCATGCAGGCTCAGCTATCTGTCATCCAAGGCCTCATTCAGTACAACATTGCCTCAGTCTTACTGAAAAAAAGGTATGGTTAAGGTGTGAGAAAGTACATTAGCTAAAACCCTGCCCACAGGGAGAAAGAAGTGTACCTGTTAACTGTTGACATGATAATAGTTAGTAGTTCTGGGTCTCAAGAGGAAAAATACTGACAAAACAAGTACAAAACTCTTAGGAAAGAAAGAAAGAAAAAGCAAAGAATCAGAAGAGGACAACTCGTCAAGAGGAATGATCACGCTCCTCCAAAGAGCAGCATAGGCCAGTCTTCCTCCATCTGCGTGGCCACAGACTGCCTGGCCAGCAGGTACTCATCAGATGTCTTATGCTTATTGACTGTATTCAAGTGTAGCCAAGTAGTATGAGTCCTAGTTACCTCCTAAATGCCATAACAATAAATAGTTGTTGTGTCTTTTTGTCTATACACTGCTTGCAGATTCTCTGTGGGCATCATAAGCGATGGCTGAACAGAAGTGATCCAGTGAGGGAGGTTTTCACAAGGAGTGACTTGAGTTCTTTGCTGCATGAATGGCTTATAAGCAGACCACTATCAAAGCTGCCAGAAAAATAAAATGTATTCTCCTGATGGACCAGTTGTGTTGGTGTACTGGGATAAGAAGACCTTGGTCCTACATCACTCCTTATCTCTGCATGTGATAACAACCCAAAGAATATTATGTCAGCAGATATACAGTGCTCAGCTCCTGAAGCAGTGACATCAGCAACATACATTCAGTCTAGAAGCAGGCACTTTTCTGTATCTCATCGCTCCTGACTCCAGATCTACTGATCTCTTAACAATGGCTCTGTAGCATGGGACAGCAAAGCTGAGACAATTCTGAGAAGATACCGTAGATGGTTGCAATAAAACTGTGTCGAGTATACGTGAGCTACTTCAAGCTGGACATGATTCTGCCTAGAAAACCAAATCCTACTCAGAATTTGAGGCTATAATGCCTGCTTAGAGCCAAACCTTACTTGAATAGTCAGTAGCAAAACCTGACAGCTCTGTTCCTTATATATACACTCACCTGTACATAAACGCAGCCACTGCCAGTTGCCTGCACTGTGTACTTCCCTGGGATTGCAAGGAGAGGTGCCTGATGCAGGACAAGCTTGTTGTTCCTGTGCACATGGAACTCCAGTGGAGAAGCCTCCTTGCCTTTCACTGTCACCTTTACATCTCTGATCTCCTGAGGAATCAGGGCTGCATACTGAGCGAGGGCCTGCAGGCTAACAACTGTGTCCTGAATGTAGAGAAAGAGTCACTTTGCCATGCAGCCATGCAGTACAAGATCCAGCACGCTAGGCCAAGCACTGCAGGCAGAACCACGCTCCTCATGGCCCTGATCCACTCTCTGACACAAGTGGGTCTAAGCCACGAAGTGCGTTGGCAGAGTTTATGCCACAGGCAGCAGGATAACTTCTGTTACCTGGAAAGGGCGGCTTCTGAACCCTGGGGTTAGCAGTCCCAGGCCCTGGGCAATCCCAATTACACCACACAGAAAAAGAGTTTCCCCATGACATTCCCCTTCCCAATCAGGGCTCTTGTATGCCTGTCTGCAAAGGATGGCTCTGGAGTGATGTGCCCATGAACTATCTGCACATCACTCCAGGCACAGTATCCCTCTCCTTCCGCCGTGACTTTCCCCAGCTAGTTACCTGTGTGGAAGCAAATCCGCCAAAGGCGTTTCTTTGCCCACTGAGCCAGCGCACAAGCTTGCTCACTGAGGCTTCGTTGAATGCCAAGTCTGGTTTGGAGACATGAGCCAGGAGGATGTAGGCTACTGTCTCAATCACAGAAGAAGAAGATTCTTCACCTCTGGAATGTGATGTCAGGAGCTCTGCTGGTGGGGGGAGAAACATGTGGAAGAGAGGAACAGTAGATCCCTATGAACATCAGCTTCTCCTGTCCTGGTACCCTTCAAGGACTGGCAGTTTGCTGTATGCCATCAGAAATGCATGTGCCTTTCTGTGGCACCTCAGAGTGCAGAAACAAATCCCTCCTGCTGTTTTTGTACTCTGAAGGGATGGCCATCTATGATAGGCTCCATTTATTCCTTTGAAAGCACAGAGAGATCCAGGCCTCAAATCCTCAACCAGTTCCTTTAGGAAACAGTTCTGTTAGAAATTGATTGACTCTGAACAGAGGCGTTTTGTTTAAAGTACAGTCCTAGACTTATTCAGCTCTGTGTATATTCAAAGCTATGTCCCCAAGCTATAGCATTTTTGCTGTTTCTGCATTTATCTAGGGTAGTCTAACAGGCCTCCCTGTGCTGAAAAGCTCTAGGACTCTTGTACAAGAATTAGTCAGGTTTTGAGAGAGAATTGCTGGCAGGCTACCGGAGGAGCAAGACTACCCAACTTATTTTGTTGGCATCCTCAATATGCAGTGCATAGGCTAGGACAGTTTAAGCTAGAACTGAGCGCCTATGGTTCAAGCTCACAGGCACTGAATGCATCTCAATCTGGTTGAACGTTTTGCTGTAGTGATAGCAGAGGGCTAAGCAAAATTCAGCTAAGAATTTAGCTTAATTGTGCCAGTGTAGACATTTTCGGCAATGGTACAAATGTGAAAACCTGAAATGCTTTCAAATTCAAAGTCAGTTTTCAGAACAAAACCTCACTTTTGAACTAAAAATCCCCAAATCACTTCTTTGCATAAAGACTTTAGAATTTAGCTCAAGGACTCTATGGACTGGTATTACTTCATTGTGTTTATCAAAATGGAAGGTTTTTGCCTGAGGGATTTGTGATTTGTTACGCCCAAGGTGACATAAGCAGAACAATTTTTTTCATGACGTAGTAGAAGGTGTCTTGGAGATGCAGCTACAGGTGAACTACAGATTAACCTTGATTCTTCAAAAAGCACCAAACTCCTGTTTGAGATCCAGCTGTAAACCTGTTAGTGAGGCTAACAGAATCCCAGCCACCAGGCCACAGAAGGTGTCTCTAGACAGCAGAAGATAATCCTCTAGGGCAGAGATTCTCCAGGAAGCAAACTGGCTGCAGCTGGTGGCTGCAGTCACAGCCTCAGACTCCGTAGGCAGAACACAGACACATTTAAACATGCAGAACGACACCTTTCCCTCACTTACAACTCCATTGCTCTTGCCAAGTCATTGCTAACAATTATCAGTGGAAGCAAGAGCCAAAGGAAACTATCACTTGACCTGAAGGCAGTTTGTAGTGCTCCATGTCCTAGGGACTTAAGAGGACATTTTCCAAAGTGCTTGGTGAGTTAGAAGCATCAGACTGACTGGATATGAATGAGGATGTGCTCCAGTCACTTGTTCTGTATGTACTGTCTGAGAGGCAGTTCTGAAAAACTATTGCATTGGATGTGTGCAATTCTCCTCCTTCCAGTTCACCCACTAGCCACCCTGTGAAGCCAGCTGGGCAGCCCAAGTGGCTGTGCAGTGAACTCGACTCTGCACTGGTAGCCAGCCAGGCTGAAAAATCCTCTCTCCATTTTTTCTTCTGTGTTATTTTTCAAACCGCAATGTAGTTCGCCATACTGCCGGATGAACAGCTGTGGGGAGGAATGAACTTGAGCCAAATCAGGTAATGTTGTTACCAACTGTTTAACCATAGGCTTAGGTGCTTTGAGACCCCAACCTGGCATCTTCATTCAGGATAGAAGTCCATTTTTTTTCCAAGTTAAAGAGACAAAATGAAGAACGAAACTCAGCAGCACAGCAATAAGGATGCATCCACCCAAGGGCCCTGAGCTGAGTACAGCAACAATGGGGAAAGCAGTCAAAAGGTTTGAATTCTACAAGTAAATGCCCTGACCAGCAGCTGAATAGACATGGTGAAGCAAGTTTCATCTGCCAGATCTCTTGTACTACGTATGAATTGCTGAAGAATGACAGGAGCACCACAACTCAAGTGAGTACTTTGACCACACAAATTAAGCATAGATCTCCTCTGCTGCTTCTGATTAGAAATTGTTTCCTCGGTCTGAGAAAACTAGAGACTTTCACAGCTTCAATAAATTACCATTTTCTGACACAAAAGCCAATCTGAGAATAGTTACATTTCCCAAGCCACTGCAATTAAATCCTACAGATACCAGGCCTTAAACACAGTCATTGTCTCTAGAACCCACAATCTTCTAAATAGCAACAACCTACCAGTTTCCTTCTCTAGCATATCCAGGAGCTGCTCTCTCATCTCCATGTCCTTGCTCAGTGTGAAGACATAAGCCATCAAGGCGTTGACATAAAGGCTTGTCTTATTAAGTGCTACGTTCTTGAGGCAATGTAAGGCATTATCCAGCATGGTGTCCTGAGAAAGAAATCCACACCCAGTGAATTTTCTCTGACCGCTTTCTGTTGTGAAAATCTATCCCTAACCCTCAAGCATCCCAGCTACATCCTTGATGCATTTCAGTGCTAGCATCTCTCAGGGCCATGGAATGTGAAGTAGAGTGGACAAAGCATCGCTCACTGTGGATTGAAAACAAAGATGTGACTGGACATATCACTGGGACAGGGGATTGTTAATACACTGGAGAACCTAACTGTAGGAAGTGTCTGGTAACATGCTGGCTCAGAACTGTCAGACCTGCATGCTGTGGGTCTTGGCCCTGGAGCAGGTATGGTGTTGTTTCAGAGCTGTGCCAGTAGGGCTGGAATATCAGCCCATTGTGGCTAGAACAGTTTACGCTTGGCTTGAAGATCACTCCTTTTATTTCAGGTCTGAAGGAGGGGAGAGGGGCCATAACTGAAAGGTGGTCTTTTTTTTTTTTTTTTAGTTATATAGGTCAGTTTAATGAAAACTATTGCCTTTCCCTGCAAGCCCTGAGCCATTTTCAGAGACAATTGTTTTCCCTGAGATCAGTTGGGAATGGCAGATGCTCTGCTTTACTGAAAATCAGGCCATTTATATTAAGATCTCCTTACCAAATAAAAAATTTCTTGTTGACCTTATTGTGTACAAAGGTGGGACATGACAGAACCTTTTGCCAACTCAAGCTGGGTACTCCCTGCAACCGCAGATCTGGGGAGGAATGAAGGGTGGAGCATGCTCCCAAGCCCTGAAAGAGTTTGGATGCAACTTACATTCTTCTCCAGATGGAGCTCCATCAGCGCAGCAGTGATATAGGCTGTTAAAGAGATTGTATCGTCCACGCCACCCTGCAAGTCACACAGACAAACATCAGAAAGGGACAAAATGAATCATTGCTTGCCTGTCGCTGCATAGCCACTGAAACTGCCTATGGATGGCATACCTGAGAGGGTACAGTAGCATGTCTCTGGGCTTTCTGGGATGCGTGGGGCCTGAAGGAAAGCACTCCAGGCTCACTCACTGAATATCATGAAAGTCTGGTGTTGAGGACAGCCTCAGAGACATATTGTGCATACAGCCTAGGCGCACCTTCTCATAAAAGAGCATGAAGCAAACTGTTAAGCTATTTATTGTATTAAATGTGTTACAGCTGGACAGTTGAAAAAAGTTTTTATGATGCAGGATTTGCATACAAGAAGCAATGCAAGTTTACATACAATTCAGCCGACTGTGAGAAGCTACAGGTTAATATGGGTAAACAGGCTTGCAGGAGCCTCTTTTCCCATCAGAGGACATGCATTCTTGGGGAATTTCTTGCATCTTTTTGCATCTTCAGACATGAGACAAGACCACATCTAAAATGAGTGGGAAGATTTGGGCTGACATGCTGAGAAGCATCGTTCACACTGAATAGCAGAAACTTTGAAGTGTAAGGAGGGGTGGGGGGTGCAAAACCTATTCAAAAAAGTTCTGTTCAAATAGAAAGCCCAAACTGAGAAGTTAGTGGAAGTCAGACAAGGATGAACAGTCTACATGTACACTCTGGTTTTATTTTGTACTGCATCCAAATTTTAAGAAAAAACCCATATTTCAGCTTTGATAGAATAGCAGCCTTCTTACCTTTACAAAGGCAATGAACCCAAATATTGCCATACTGCATGCACAATGTTCAGTACCTGAGCATGTTCACCAAGAGTCTGGTGCATTTCCAGCTAGACTGCAGGGATCATTTTTGGGATGCCAGGACTTCTGCTGACTCCAGGAGAAGTCATACTTTTGGGGCGGTGGAGGGACAACTGTGCCTTCAGATAATCCCATATTAGAGCACACAGTCAGGCTTATCTGGAGAATATTGTGCTTCATAAGACATGAAAAGAGGGAGAATCCAGCACTAAAATATAAAAATATTTCTCCCTTGTGCCCTTGAAGTGCCTTGGCACAATTAGCCGTGGTGCCTTTTGGCTAGAGTGAAAATGAAGAAAACCTAGCAGAGGTTAAAACCTCCTACAGAGGAAATGCCTGCTGGTTTAGGCCATGATTTTTCATTCTGCTCTGGGAAGCTGCCTTGGCTGTGGTAGGCCATGGGGACATTTCTTTGTGCTACTGTCCACAGTGGAGGAGCCTGGGGAAACAACCCTACACCCCACATCATGTTCCTCCTGCTCCCAATCCCATGTCTGGCAGCCATACCTTCAAGTCATTGTTGAAGAGCTTCCCCACACTCTGGAAGCAGCCACTGGGCAGCTGGTGCTTCTGCAGCCAGAGCAGAGCGCTGTGCACATGATCCTTATTGATGTAAATGTGAGAGCTGGCTTGTCCAAAGGACCTGGCTACAAAAGCTGTCAGCCTGTGGGCAGAGCACAGAGGAATCCAATGTCACAGCCGGGAGCTGAGTCAGCAAGGACAATAGGTTTGGGATGACAGCACCAGCTCTGCTCACTCACCATGTGTTGCCCTGGTTGTCAGCTTTCCCAAAAGCACTGTAGGAGCCATCATCATGTTTGTAGAGCAGCTGACGCTGGTAGCCTATGAAGACAGGTACCAGGATACAACTCTCAGTGTGAGGGCCTGTAGCACCTCAAATTGCATCCTTGCTGTGGGAGGAAGGCTTCACAGCAAGAGACTTCATCAGGTCCTACAGTCAGAGAAGTTGAGGAAAACCTGCCACCCCACAATTACCCATGCATCCCACAATATCAGCGTGACAAGAAGCAGTTGCACAACATCTCTGAAGTACTCCATGTGGCTGCTCTAGGTTACTAGAGCTGCTGTGTGCAAGTACTGTGGGTATCTGCCCTGCTGGTTTGCAGAAAGGTGACATGCTCACCCACCTCATGTCTCCCCATGCTTCAGGGAACCCTCACAGGCACCTTGCTGTCAATAAAAGGATATGTAAGAGTAAGGAGAAAAGCTTTTCCTAGAGGGAACCACTGTGAAACCCTGTTTGTTTTTTGGCACTTCTGCTAGCCCTGTTGGGACTCAAGAAAGCACTTTTTATGGGACATACAGAAAGCGACAAGGCCATGCCTTTAAACTCTGAGGGCAGAATGCTGTTCGCATCTGTTTGCTCTTCCTCCACCCTCCACGCAGCCTCGCTGTTTACCCATCCACCTTGCCCCTCTGCTGCTGCCATTCTCTTGGGTATGCCCGCCTCTCCCAAATATCTGTCCTAATTCGTGATACAGGAGAGAAAGGAGGAAAGAGAGGGAGTAAAATCCTATTCATGGGAGGCTGCTGAGCTTGCAGCATAGCAGGATAAGGAGACCGACAGGCTGCAATATGAGGCACATTGGAAAATGAGACACAGACACTGGCACTGTATTAAATTCAGATTATATTAGACAGAGCTGACATGCCCCCACAATACATGTCCTAAAACAAGCAGAAACACTAAGCTACCAAACTCCTATCTATCCCCAAAAGCTACTCTTTATTCCAATTAATAGCAGCTGATGCCCTGTTTCCACAAGGGACTTCGGTCTGCCTTGGACAGATAGGGGAACAAACCACAGGCATCACGTCATGATGGAGATCATTAATTACCCACACCCTTCTCAGAAAAGTAGGCTTATTACCTCAATAACAGGCAGAGACAGAAGTCCTGCTTCTTCAGAAACATACTTTTCCTTCCATGAGACATTTCCCTTATTCTCTGTGATATCTTCCTTTGTCACAGCTCTGGCAGTGTTCCCACTCCTGCCCTGCACCTTTCCACACTCTTAATTTATAGTACCTTCATTTTGCAGCAGAAGGAAGAAGGACAATGTTTACCTGTTCTCAGGAATTTCAGTGCATAATCTTCAATTTCTGGGTCCAGTTGTTTAGTTTTATTCAAGTACTGGAGTATGAAGATGTTTGGTGCAAACTGAACCATGTTCTGTTCACCACAGCCAAAGGGCATCTCTAGCAGCTGGTCTAAATTTTGAAGTGCTGGGCCCATGATGTCCCCTTAAGTTTGAGGTAGAGGGGCAGGAGAAAGGAAAAGCACAGACATTCAGCGGTATGAAATGAAGGGACTGCTGCCTTCTCTAAACTCTATTGGGATCCTGGAAAAGAGCCAGCCCCTCACTGAATGGAGATGATTAAGATTTCTGCTGACCCAGCACAGAAAGGGAAGACGTCATGGTTCTGGGAGGAGGGAGGGAATGTGAAGATGAGGGTATCTGAAGAAAGGTGGAGAGAGCTGTCATTCCTGAGTGGATATTAAGGAGGGAAAATAATTATAGAGGCAAACTAGGTGAAAATCTGCAGGCATGGTTTTGGTTCACTTAGGTGAACCAAAGGCACTTAGGCAGTAACAGACATCAGGGGAGATATCCTGTCGACTGGGGATCACCCAGGATCATTCCTTATGAGAGGAATAAATATTGAAAAAAGCTACTTGATCCACATTTCTGAGGCTAGCATCACACCCCTTACAGTTTATTTCATGAGGACCTGGGTCATTGCACCATTAAGGCCAAAGCACTGTGCAAACTCTTCCCATGGGACCCAAGAGCAGGGAAAGCCTTTCTCACCAATCACAGAGAAAGTGGCCCGGCCAGATCCCTCCAGCACTTCTGCAGGCAGCGTCAGGGAGAACTCTTCAGAGACGGTGTTATCTGAGGAAGGCAGAACCCAGAAATTTATCCCATGGAAGAAGCACCACACACAAGTGTAACAACCCAAGGACACCCAGCTGAGGCGCTGTGGGATGTTGAGTCACAGCAGCCCAGAACTGTAAACAAATGCCTCAATACAGTAAGCTTTGCCAGGTAGAAGACAGACACGGATAAACTATAGTAGTTGTTCTCCCAGGCAGGGACAGTGCCACCAGAGCTTGACAAATTTCCAACCCCCACTCCAGGTGTTTTCAGTAGCCCTGCCCCTTCCATCCTGCTCTCATGATCACTAGCAGTCAGGGATTTTTGTCCCATACCTGCAGCACACAGAAATGCATTTTGGGTCTTCTCATGTAGGACACCTCCTGGCTGCAGATGGAGAAAGAGTAGTTCAGGTAGGGAAGGCAGGAAAGGAAGTCACCATGCCTCAGAAGGCCTGTCTGCTTCCAAGAAGAAGGGGCTAAACCTCCCCTTAGCATCTTGCTAATGGCCTTGGGGGACAACCCACTGTTCCCAGATGTTATCCATCCTGAGACCTGACTAACCTTCACAAGCAGAGGTTTTATCACTGTGTCTCTCCCCCCTTGCAACGGTGTCACAGCAATCTTGTTATCACACAGATTGTGTGAATCTTCTGCCACACTGCTCACAGTGACATTCACCTTGCCTGCATAGAGCACAGGGACACATCACTGAGGACTTGCACCAGACAGCTCTATGTACAAGCATCAAGACCAGACATGCAGAGGCAGGCAAATTCCACCCCTCCTCCCGCTAGCTGCCACACATCCCTCTCGTCAACCTCACCCATCCTGGTGGCTGTCACATTCCACACAAAAGTTTTTGCTTCATTGGCGCAGAGGCAGCTGGTGAACCTGCAGTCTGGACAGGCATCCACATTTAGTTCTGGGGTCTCTGTGAGAGTGGTGTGCACCTGAGTGTGGTGGGGTGTACAAGCACACATTGGCATAGTGTTAGTACCAGGCACTGTACAAAGGAGCAAACACCATGGGTCATGAAGTGCAAGGCTGTGCTTTGTGGCCCAGACACCAGTACCTAGGGCTCCTGAGAAGCTCATAGCTTGCCTTTGGGATCAAGTTTTAGCTCCAACAGAGGTGTGTAATTGGGGGAATATTCACCTGGATACAGTCCTTGAGGTAGTTGAAGACGGTGGCTTTTAGGCTGAAAGTCTCTCCTTGGATCACAGAGTACGGCAGTGACAGATCTACAAAGAAAGGCTGGAAGACCCTAAGAGTGGTCAGAGGAGAGAACCCAAAGCCAGTATCAGCAACACAGAAGGTTTGGGCGTTCCATTCTGTGATGGTGTCAGGTACAGCAACTTGGACAGATGCTTTCCCATCATCCCTACAGCAGGAAGAGAGAGAGAAAAACTCACTCAGAAGCAGTCAGAAGTCTCCAGGGGTCTCTCTGGGGAAGGCATGTAGGGCTGTTACCAACCCAACGGAGACCAAATCCCAAATCCAGGTCTCTGGGAAAAGTGTCCGTGGTTTTGGCTTCCCCGTGTTATCAGAGTGAGGTGCAGAATCACTATGGCCAACACGACTTTCTGTAGAAAAGCAAGTGATCTCTCAGAAAACAGCATATGTAGCTCCAGGTGAAATTAGTTCTTCATTCACAGGCAATGTAACACAAACTGTAAATGCTTTGTGACACAGAACTGGAGTGGTTGGGTTTTCAGTGAGAATCTGACAGTGTCTGTATCTTTGAGGAACACAGCTTTAGGGAGACAGAATTGGATGGGGTTTAGCCTGAGGCTCAGTCTCACAGATCCAGCAAGTTTGGTCTGGATCCAGGGGGAGACAGCATACTCAGATGGAGTTGCACTCTTTTAAATAATCTGTGAAAGTACTGGCGGAGAGCATACTACATTTTCTGTGAAGAGTGCAGAACACAGAGACAGCCAGTAAAGCACAGAGATTTGTGCCTTTGTCTGTGATTTATAAATCAGCTCCACTGAACTGGGCACAAGCTTCATTCCTCTCATACACAAACAAGAAACACGGTAGGATGGAAGCCAGCCATCTCAGCGGCAGCCTGGCCAGAACTGGAAGAAGAGAGCCCCTTCAGTCGAGGGGGAAGACATGTTCGTTCCTTACCAACAATATTGTCTTTTCCAGAATACATCTTTTTCTCAAAGCTTGGTAGCATACAGGAAACAGGTTTCTTGATTCTAGTATTGGTCAATATTTTCATGCGCAATTTCTGGGAAAACAGTGAAGAGAGTAAATCAATGATAAATAAAAGGGGACAAGGAATGTTGAAAACATCTCACGATAGCAGGTATCTTAAGGGACCTGGTGGTAGCTGAAACATTTTAAAATGCTGCTTGTTTATATACATATGCATAGACTTACAGGCTCAGACTCTAGCCAATGCATAAGGGATGGAAACCAGTTTCTGAGGAATACTGGAGCCAATTATTACTTCTCATAAAAGTAAATTTCAACTTCATATGCCTAGCCCTAACAATGAGACAGAGTCAAATGCCATATATGCTATGAAAAACTTAAGAGAAAAAAATTCCAGGCTTTCAATCTCTGCACAGTTTGAGAATGGAAAGATCTGACTGGCTGTTCACACAAAACCGTTCTTACACAAGTTAGCACCAGTCCCGGCTTAGAAAACTGATGGGGAACTTGGTCACAACTTAGTATGGATTCTGCTTTTGTCTGAGTGAGACTCAGACTCTCAGGGCCTGTGTTTCACAAGGTGGAAATATTGGGTTGAATGCACCCTCATGTGCATGGACTGAAAAGAAGACATCATCACGCCAAAAGAACGCATTTGATCCTGTGAACAATCCTTGCTTTGATTTAATGGTCTGCAAGTACCAAAACCATTCATGGAGAGTATGGGTCCTCACCCTTTCTGTGGAAGCTGTACATGCTTGTGGACTTAGTCGTATGTTGCAGGACAGTCATCTGTTACAGGGTCACTAACGATTGGGATGTAGTGGGATCTTCTTTAACTAGTATCCAACATAACATAGGAGTAAGCATCTAGAAGACAGCAGAGTACCATGCCTCGGTGGGGAATCAGGGTATATATTTATAAGGTAGAGTTCTGTCAGCCTGAGAAGCCCATGCAATTCAGATGCCATTTTGGGTTGTTTTCAGTGTGTTGTTACCCTTTTCTATTTTGACATGCTTCTACTTGCATCTATTTCTTTAAACAGCGTTCTGCCAGAAGCAGCACTGCTTGGGTTTCAGTTAGCAGATGTGCTGTTAATCTTTTTCTGGCGATTGTGCTTGTTAGTGGATTAGTTTATTTTGTCATTTGTCTTGACAGTTAACTATAAAGACAAATTGTAAATGGCTTCTTTTTATTAAAACTGCTTTGAGGAGGAGTAACAAGAGACTCAGTGAAACACAGAGTAAAGGAGTTCGGAAATAAAATAAAAGCCAAATGTGATTGGTCAAAATATGGTGAGGTGCTTGGTTCTTCTGGGATATTCTTGCCACTTCACCTTTGTCGATATGGTAGCCTAAACTAAGTTTATTCATTTTAACACTGTCTTTCTCTAATCAAGTGGTTTGCACTGTGCTTACTCGTAAATTTCATTTTTCCCTATAGTCCCCAAATGAGTGTGGCTACACAGGCGGACAAGGCACAGATGACTTGCAGCAATGAAAATCAGGGCAGCTGAAGTTTGCTAAGAGTAAATTCTTATAGGCATGCAGGATGGCATACGGGCAACCACTGGCTCAGGAAAAGCTTAGTACAGGTGTAGACACTCACCTTAAACAGATTAAAGACATCAGCATCACTTTGGTACCATGGTGCTCCCATCCAGGTCTTTTTGTGGAGGCTGGGCTGCTGGGGCAGACAAGGATACGCCTCAAAGTCTTCCAAGTGATAAGGGAACCCTCGTTCTCCAATTATAAAGCTGTCTTCAAAGATCTTCTCATACAGCTGCAATGGAAAACCAGAGGTCTTCATAAGGAACTGGCCAGCAAGCATGAGTATGGGTCAAATATTTTGACCGTAGCCTTCTATTATGCTTTGTAAAGCTTTGCAGTTGAAGAAGTTGGCACTGGCTCAGCTTATACTAAAGGACGTGAAGCCCCAGGAGTGAATGTAGGCAAGGAGCTTTCAGTCTGCAGACTCTCATCTCTAACAGTTCAAGCCTTTTAACTCTAGGGTGCAAGAGTGGGATAAAACGCATTATTCAGTTTGATTTAATGATTTAATGATTACTACTTTATATATCCATTAGCAAATTATGCAAGCGCTCTGCCCTAGAACAGCATTCCTGTAAAATGGAACACCCTATCACACTGTGGGTCCTATCTACAGGTACAGCAAGTCCCCCTGGATCTGGTGAAGCTTCTTTGTAGCAGGTTGGCCTGCTGTAACTTAACTTGCATCTTTGCACGAGGCATAGACATGTGGATTATCTTTGACATATGTTGTGGAATTATGTTAGGATTTTAAATTCTTGCAGTATTTTTGTTCTAAGTCTTAAGTTCATTCCTCTGAAACACACGACTGCTTTAAGGTAAGTTCCTTCAACCCTTCTAGATTCTCAGAATGCACCTGGGTGCTGACAAAACCCTGACCGCTTTTCGCAGACCACTGTGCACTGGGTGCTGTCCCCAAGCTACTATTTTCTAAAGAACTGCTCAGGTTCTCAGCCTGATCTGTAATAGGGTCATAATTCAGCAATGTTTGTGGCAGAGGGATAGGAGGAACCTATTGGGGCAAAATTCCATTTCAAAGGTTTAGCCTCACTGCCTGGTGGACAATGGAAGAGCAGAGAGACAGGTGAATGTGAGGAAAGCTGCTAAGTGCTCTCCCTCCAAGCGGAAAGCACCGGCATCAATCTGAAGCTGCTCTCCCCACCTGCCCCTGCAGCTCAAGTGCAGCATCCACCACTCTCCAGGCAGAGGCCCACAGTGCAGGGCTGATGCATGGGGAACATGATCACCTCATAACTGCTCAGAAGAGGTTGAGGAGACGGAACATGAAGGGCAGCCACCTAACACTGCATGCATGTCCTGGGACAGACTATGAGCTTCCTTCCACCAAGGCATGGAGATAGAAGGCAGGCAGATACTAGGGGGTTGGTCGCCTCAGGCTGCACTCACTGTATTTGCTGTTAGGGTGTTGTTCTCCTCCAGGAGGACACTCTTGTCAACAGCTTGGACAGAGCACAAGGACCCTGCAGCAGCCTTGAGGTCCAGACTGACTTTCAATCCTGGGACTTCCTCCTTGTGTGAGAAGTCCAGTGCCACCTGCAGAAGAAGACAGGGTGAGGGGGCTTAGCATTGGAGAGTGGGACCCTGTGACTCTTAGATGTCTGGGCAACAGAGGGAAAGACAGAGAATAAGGTAGGGAAGGGGGATGAGGTGCTGAAACGGGCCCTCCTGGAAACCCATTGGGAAGGTTACAGGGTCTGCGTGTGTACAGCCCAGTGAGAATTCCCCTACCATCACACATCCACCACCCTCTGATCTAAAGCTACCACAGGGAGCTGAGCAGGCAGGCTTCTCTTCTGTCTTAGGGAGAACGTGGGGGACAGTGTGTTCCCAAATCAGTCATGGGGAATGGCGTGAGAAAACAGAGTTCAAGGGGGCCTAGTTTACTCCTTGGGAAAGGCTTGCCACTCAGTGTTGGGGAGGGCAGGACTAGGAATTCAGGGAAGAAGGAGGTTACCTGTTTTGTTTCCCAGCCAAAAATACTGGGCATCAGGTGTATGTCCAGCTTACACCACTTGGCTGAGGATAAAACAGGACCAGGAACCACAGCAGGCCAGAGCACATCAGTGGTGCTATCATCTCACTCCTTGTGTTTCTACTCACCTTGTGTCTAAAGCACTCTTCTACTTGAAACTCTTCCACATCAGCCACCACCTCTCCATCCAAGAAGACTGCATACAGTAGAAGCTTGATGTCAGGCAGGAAGTCATTGCCAATAGACAGAGTCAATGAGAAGGAGCCCTGTAGATCTGCACATGATAGCAGCAAGGAATAGAGGTAAAACATTCAATTGAGTCAGCTCATAGGGGTGGGGCACACAATAAGAATCAAAAGAGGGAATTTAATAATTTCTACCTGCAGATAAGAACGTCCCACATAGACATTATCACAGAGTAACAATAAACCCAGGCTACTGGCCACTTCTTTGGCTCAACTTTAGCAAAAATATTCCTCTTCCCTACTGCACCTTAGATAAATAGGCAAGCTTTTGCAAATTTTGTATCTTCTCCAAAGGTACAAG
Organism: Egretta garzetta; assembly: GCF_000687185.1. Lineage (NCBI taxonomy): Eukaryota > Metazoa > Chordata > Aves > Pelecaniformes > Ardeidae > Egretta > Egretta garzetta. The sequence continues at coordinate 495,652 of NW_009259039.1, read as the reverse complement.
CTAGCAGCAAAGTCATAAGGTTAGATATTAGATCAATTAGACAAGGCAGGAGAAGGATAGTTGCCTAGAAGGATGCTGAACTGATATGAGAGGAGACTGTGTTGGTCTAGTGAGGTGGACCACCACTAAGAACTCAGTTCAATAGCTCCCACCTGTGGATAAGAATAACACCTGCAGAGACTGTCACTGGAGAGCAGTTTTCTGGGGTGTGTTATGAGGCACTTCATGCATTTCTACTCACTCTCATGCTGGATAATTGGCACCTGCTTCTCTCCACTGAAAAGGATCTTGCCCTTTGCTATCACCTGAAGAACAAAAAGAAGAGCCATTCAAGGGGCTAAATTCTGACAGCAGAGGAGGGTGAGGAAAGAACAAGAGAGACATCCAACAGATGTTGTCACAGAAGCTCCTCTGCAGGATGTGACATAAAGAGCTCTGCAGCAGAGAATGTGATAGCATAGCTGGGAAGGGACTTGAGAGGTGTTAGTTAGGCAATGAGAAGACACGGCCGTTTGCAAAGCCAGGCATATGTCTGAAGTTAAGAGCAGCTGCTCTTAAGCCACAGTGAACTCTGATCTTCACATTACTAGGATACAGTACTTTCTGACTGTACGAATGAACCTAGTTCAGTGACCAAGATACTCATAACCTCTCAGCTAGCCTGTAGTCACACTCTCGCTTTGGACTCACTTTCTTGAAAGTGGACTTCATCAAAGCATGATTACGTACCTCTGGAGTGCATCAAGGCCCTGTGCCATTTCAAGCCTTTTCCTGTAAATATACATGCCAGGAGAGGTCAGCTGCCCCAGAGACTGCCTCTTAGTTCATAGACACATTGCCCCAGACACAGGTGCAAGTCTGGAGCACAACGGCTGGGCAGAAACCAGGCTAGACCTCCACTGCCACCCATGTGAACATGATAGAAAGTAGGGTGAATGGCAAGCATCTATCACCCAAGCTTAGGTCAAGGCACTCTTGACAAAGCAAGGAAGCTGGGGGTGAGGAGCAGGTCCAAGAACTAGAAAACGAGAAGAGGTTTGGGCAGAACAGAACTCACAAACTGACTTATACTGGCCTGGGAGTAGATTACCCTTTCCTGTGAGTATCTGTGTGTTGTGTGAAAAGGGTAAAATGCCAGCAAGCATAATCTTGCCCTGAGATTCAGATGTCTTCTCTGCTCACCAGGTAGTAGAAATCAATGTGGTCTGCTTCAGAGCTGACTTTATTCCGGTCAAGGATATAATCCACTTGCACTTCCTGCTCTTGATCACAGAGCATCACATCATGCCAGGCCTTGATCTCAAGGAAGCTGCTGCTCTCAGAGTAGAAAGGTTTCAGCCAGTGGAAGCTATCCTCAACTCCTGTGTCACTTTCAGAAGAACCTTGCTCATCATCATTTCCAAGGTTGTAGGTACCCTTCAGAGCACAAAAACATGAGTTGGCAATCAGTATCAAGTGATACAAGGGAGCTTGTATGCCTGCTAAAAACACTGAGTTATTACCTGAGTTGATGGCAGACCACACATCTGTATGCTTAAAATATATTTTGTTTAAATGCCATTTTAAAGTCTCTTATGAGACTTTCTCTTATGAAGTATTAGCAAAAATCTAAGTCAGTGGATTTGCCCACAATCTCATTTTTCCTCCTTTATCTTTTCATGGGGACACCCCCCACACCAGACTTTGAACCACAGCACAGCACCCCTGTTTTCAGTTTGTGTTTCTGGTTAGACACACTGAAGCACAAAGGGCTCCAAAACAGCTTTTGTATGGTGAAGCTCTACTTCTCTGAAGATCATTTAGGGCTCTGTGGAAAATAGCCGTGGGCCTAGGAACAAGAACTAGAGCCCGTCACCAGGCTCCCTAAGGACAGAATTCTACCTCCTAGATTACAGAAAGTCTGATCACCAAATCCTGCACAAGCAAAATTAGGGAACCTCACCCTGAATAGGCTGGGGTCTCAGGGAAAAAGTCTGGAACAATAGTTCCAGTCTCTGAGAAATGGATGGCAATAGGAGATTGTACTGCTCAGGCATGAGTCCCACATCAGCTGCAGCAATGCAGGTAGTGGGAAGATGGGTGTACTGCCAGGCCGGTAACAATGAGCTCCAGGTGTAGGATCAGAAGTCATGAGGAGAAGCAGCCAAGAGCTTCAAGGTCTGGTCTTGAAAGGGAGGTCAAGAGCAGCTACCTGCCAAGTTGAGCCTGGACAAGCGATGTGCTGCCGCAGGGCAAGGGCAGCTGCTAGAAGTGGAGTTCAATAGAGGTGGGTGTCAACTGCCCGTTCTGCTGAGCCACCTCCGACATGTCCCAGAGTGGAAAAAGGGGAGATTTCCTCCGAGGAAGTATTCAAATTAACAGATGTATTTAGTGGAGTCAAAGGAAGGGGAGGGGGGGATTAGAAGACAGCAGAGCACCATTGATGACCATTTGGCTGAACTGTTGCAGCATAGCCTCCAGTTTCCCTGAGGAGATGGCACTGGAGAGTAGTTAAAGATGCTTCTACAGATACAGTCAAATAAGAACAGGAGCCAGAGGACTGTGCTCCACATTCTCAGATTTCTTCCACTTTCTATCCCTTTCCTCAGTCTACCTTCACTTTATCCTCCTTTTTCTGTGTCTGATGCTCACCTTCAGAGAAACCAGCGTGCTGTTCCAGCTGGCGGTATCCAGTGAGAAGTGGACTTCCCCGTTCTCATCTGTGAGGAATGACAGGTGTGTCTCCTCATTATTGATGTCAACTATTAGGTAGACTGTTTCATTTCTGAGAGGAGACCCATCACTGTGGCAGAACATCTGCAGAGAAGGGAAGGAAGTTAATGCCCCATTGTGCCATGCTCCGAGGCACTGCCAGTGCTTAATATTAATTGTTTCTACCATTGGACTTCCTCAGCCCTTCTAGCTTTCAGACAGGTTGGAATGATCCAAATGAAAGTGTGATAAATACATAAAACCAACAATGTGCAGCTGTTCAGGACTAGAAATAAATGGTAGTGCAGCCAAATGAGACACCTATACTGGGGGGAAAAAAGGTGATTTCCTCAGATCCTGAGCTTTTTCTTGGACAATGCTTCAGGATCCTTGATGATCAGAAACAGTCTTGTCTCCAGCAACTTAACTCTTGCTGTTCCTTGTTCTACTTCATGCTGGGGTTAGTAGTGGCCCAGGTGAAAGTTTCTAGCTCCAATGGGGCAGCAGTCCTAGGAGTACCCAGGGAACTTGAGTCAGAAATGACTGCCAGTGAATTGACATACAAGGCTGTAGTGATTTCTCCCAAGTTGACAGAAGCATTTGGACAGCTGTGTAAAGGGAATGTTATTTCCCTGCCGATGCCACCCCCATCCCGTATGATTTTTATCACACAGACTAGTTTCAGGAGCTACTCCTGGGGAAGCCTCCAGAGACTGCAGCTGGCTCCAAAATTACTGTCCAGGGAATATACTAGTTTAAGATGGGGAGAAGAAATTTCTTCTATAGGAGGCTTCACTCAATAGTTGCTGGATATCAGCAAAGCAGCACTTACTTTCCTGGAGATTGTTGCTTTCTGCCTACAGAAGCATCATTAGACCTATGATGTATTCTCAGCAGAGAAGTGATCCATGGGTGTTACCTTCCCTGTATATGGTAGTCCATGTTTGTAGAATGAATGGAGGTTGATAAACTCTATAGACTTCATTTTCGTTGCAATAGGAATTCTAGCCATTTCTGTAGTCTCTGCTCCTAGGTGGAGATAGGAAAAATCTGTTAAACCCCAGCAGTGCTCTTAGGGAAGCAGAAGACAAGAAGATGCTTCAACACTATCTACAACATCTACAACCTCTAAATTTAGGAGACAAAATACATTCTTCTAGGGTATGATTCCCTCAATCTTTCTGGGCCCTCTGCTTCATGACCTGATGCATCATACCCTGTAAGTACTTATTTCTCATTATTGAAGATTAAGAGAAACCAGATGACTGTTTAGTTATAGACAACTACACTGTAGATACCTAAAAGTGGCCTGAAGGACCCCACCCACAGCGTGACAGCTCGAACAATGAACACCTCCACTTGCCAGACCTAGGTGCACATTAACACTGATACTGAAAACCTATCTCCTTATAATCAATATTGTGTCAGACTAAAAATGAGCAGAATGGGATTCCTAACAGCAGGAGTGTGTATAAGCAGACCTGCATGAGGCTTAGGAAAAGAGAAGGCAAGAGACTGGGTAGGAGCTCCCTGTCAGGATGGTGCACTACGATTAGCAAGGACAGTGAGGGTTTGTTGCAGACTTTTCCATGGCTAGCCAGGTCTTTGCAACTAGCTGAGGAACACCCAGGTGTCCAGGTAATCACAAAAAAGTTATCTATGTGCTGGTGGAGAGGATTAGGAAATCTGGTAATAATAGATGGGAAAGGTATCAGAATACAGGCCATCATCATGCCAGAAAACTTGGCAACCCTCAAGTTACTTTTTCAAAAGCAATTCAACAGCCGCAGAAAGGCCAAAACCAAAAACTTCAGAGAAAGAAAGGATCAGAAGTTGGTTGCAAGGAAGGAAACACTTCACATATCCTCCAGTACCTGTTCCGTCTTCCACCATTTTTCCTGTCACAAATATGTACATGTCAGTTTCACTTAATTGCAGAGTCCCTGTCTTCACTGTAAAAGTAGTGCAGCCGTTCTTGTTTGTCTGGAGAAGGAGAGATACGAACAGAGAGAAAGACCATGGTGTGGCAGAAGAGGAGCTGTTTCATAGATGCTGGGCAATCCCAAAGAAGTATTTCCAAATACTTGTGGAACAGATGGAAGCTCAAAAACCTATAACTGGAGAAACCCATCATGAACACCTTTGCCAGATCAGAAAATCAACATGCTTGGATTAAACAGTCACCAAAAAAGTGGTAGAAAAAAGGGCTTCAGGCAAATCACATAAGGGTTAATTATGTTTCAGAAAAACTCAGGAGACTGGATTAAGCCCAGATCCTGCAGCTGAAAGAGCATGGGTGTCTGTACCTGAACTAAAGATAACCTCCTCCCTGAAACTATACAGCCCTGAAGAATAAAGCCTGAAACTGTGCCTTTCCAGTCACGACCATCTCTGTGACATGGCCATGTTAAACAAGGGCATCCAGCCACTTACAGATTGCAAGACCTTTGCTAAGCATTAAGGCAGAGTCTGCCACAGAGGGGAGGTGGACAAAGGGGTTCTAGTTGTGCCTGCTAAGTTCTCTGGAGAACCTTGCAGAGCCTCTTACATGCTGCATGAGAGGGAGCTGGCATTCAGTTGGTGTTTTGCACAGATAAGACTGTACAGCATTCCAGATGGAGATATTTTGCTATTGGGTGCACTTTAAAAGATGCAGAGATCCAGCTGGATTTTTATATTCTGGCTTGTTGCTGGCTGTTCTGACATTTAGAAATATTTTCTTGTGATTTTCAGGCCAGAAGAGCTGCATCTGAAAGCTATGGGAAAAACTAAGTGTGGAGCTTAACCACAATTGTATAATGAACACAAATGTGCAGAAAGTGCAACCAGCACTGGACATAATCTCAGACAGGACGCTAGCAAGCTTAAGATGATCCATTAACTGTATGGATACAGCAAGAAACAGGGAATTAAGCCACAGACCATCTGATGCTCTGATAGCCTGTTTATTGGTGGGAGCAGTCACAGGGATGAATAGACCAGTGATCTGATTCCATACAATAGGATACAGACCCTTGGGAAAGGCCCCAGGCATCATTGCTTACACAGAGCTGACACCTTCTCCTGAAACAGAGTAAGATATGGGCAGCTAGAGCTGTATTTCAAGCAATAGAGTCAAGGGAAGAGGAATCAATGGTCTGATCGGGTCTAGCAAGCAGCAGGACATCAGACTACACAGGTTGGTGCACATCAGAAGTGCACTGAGACAGGTTAAGGGGACAGACATACATTTCCAGCAGGATATACTTTCCATTCTCCTATTTGTTAACTTACCCGGCTGGTTTGGTTCCTTATTGCAGTAGAATTTGATAAATTGCTTTCCAAGAACTGGGATAATATGAAAAAACTAGTATCTATTTTCCCTTGAACGGGCTTCCCATAGGTATACCTGTGTCAAAGGGGAGAAACATTCACCTGAAGACTGTCTGCTTCAGCAGAATTATTAATCCAGGCCACCCCCAACCCTCATCGGGGTAAGTGGAGCCTGGAAGAGCTTTGTACCTTGTTTGCTCAGGAACTTCAGCTCATCCCTTTAAATCAGTTTGCATCCCTCTCCACCCACTATGCCCAGCATCTTTAGTGTCCTTCAGCCTCACAGTAAATGACGAGGTGTGAGAAGGAGCCCATTCCAGAGAGTGATCTGGCTCCCCTAACCACAGGGTAATGCAAGAACATCATACTGAAAGGCCACTTCTTGGCTATGGGCAATCTGGAGGTGATTGTGGAGCTGAAGGCCAGAGATCACAACGGTGTCAGGTACTCACTTGCCACAGACCTTCAGCTGAAATTCCTCATCCACTGTAGTGATAAATGGAGGGTGCTCAATCTTTATTTCAAATTTTTTCAGCACTGCATCGAAGTGAGGAAGATATGAATGGAGGAAAAAAACCAATACTGAGTATGGGCACTGACTGTAAGTTCTATTATAGCTGCAGTCCAGATGGGGGGAAAGACAGTAATGTCCCCAGTTATTCACGACTATGCTGCAATAGGTGTTACGCCCTTCAGCCACACCACCTTCTATTTTCTGCTACAATTGCACATGGGACTGCTTTCTACTCCAGCTCAGTCAAGCATAGGCATTTTAAATGGCACAGTGTTTTGTCCTTACCTACATCGCTGCAACTGATGGGACTAAGGCATGATGACACTTCCTATTATGGCAGCTGACTGGAGTGGACAAAAAACTTCGCTTAGAAGAGGGTGACAATGAGCAGCAGAAAGTGCTCATCACAGGGCCCAGAGGCAGCTCTCCCACCACAGCCTCTCCCTTGTACCCTGTGCAGCTGCAGAACCTCCAGCCCAGCATGAGATGTACACGCAGACCCATCTGTCCCTGTCCCCAGTCTGCTGTTCTCCCAGGGCAAAAGGTTGGATAAACATGGCCACATTGTCCTGCTCTCTTCTCCAGCTACCCACACTGCTTTTCCCTCACCTCTGTTGTTCAAAAGCCTCACCATATTCATCAACACGGAAGGTTTTTTGAGCCATGTCTTGCCGCACTGAGATGGTGTATATCCCAAGGGGTGCTTCGGAGGCCAGGGGGAAGGACAAATCCACAATGCCATGCCTTGACTTTACATTCAGCCACTCAGCAATACGGTTATATTCAGGATCCTGGTTTGGAAAGGACATGCAGAGTCACCAAGTCACACACAGGTCCAGCCATACTCAAGCACAAGACGGCACTATGGGTGCTTACCCTTGCCCCAGCAGAGAGGATGCCAGATCACCAGGCGAGGTTCCTTACCCTCCCTCCAGTACCCTTTTACTGAACTATTGAATTGCAAAGGCTGCCAAGAACAGTAAAGTTACTGAGAAGTGGTAACACCATAACACCGTGGGAAGGAGAAGCAGCTGTGCTGCATCTACTGAGAACTCAGCCTTGTGCTTTGTGCTCTGTGCAGACAAGGTGTTGGGCAAAAGTTCATTACCACCCTGACTCTAGCTCAGCTATGTGCATCACAGACATGCTGGTTTGAATGAAGAACCCAGGCTGACCAGGTAGAAAGGACGTTGGCTGAACCTGAATTATAACCATAACCTTATTAGGTTATATTTGTGGTACAACTCTGTCCAGGAGTGAAAGGGCACAGTAGAAGAGACAGACATCTGCCTTTGGTCAGTTCTTTGTCACTTACCTGCAACCATATCTGGGAATACTGTAAAAACAAGAGAAACACAAGCTCAGTTTTGTACAGAGCAAAACAGCATCCATGTGAAGGAGGGTTAATAACACTGCCTGACGTGAGCACCTGACCGGAAAGTTCTGTCCCATCCCGACCCCACACTAGGTCTCCTCCCTCTGTGCTAGCTTACATGGCAGTCTTTCTCCAAGGGACCAGTGGATGAGTGGCTTCCCTTAAAAGATCATTTGTTCTTATGGTTTAACAGGCATGAAGGGAGATGACTCTCAATGTGTCTCACACCGAGGCTCCTACTTCTAGAAAAGCATGAGGTGATACTCACATCATCTTTAATAACCTTAAGGTCCTCGTTGATGTTCACAATTCGAAATTTCACTGGAGATATAAAGAAAAGGATAATAAAGCATTCTGGCTGCAACATGTCCGTGCACAAATTTGTTTCTCCTTTCCTTTCTCCAGTATTTACATCTCTCTGTTTACCTCAGAGTTATTCAAGTCTTTCCCCAAACAATCTTCCCCAGCACCTCCCACCCCAGAGGATTTTGTCTGGGAAGTTTAGATGCAGCTGCGGGCTATAGAAACTCACGGCCTTTACCTGGAAAGATTGCGCTAAACAGTAGGGTTGGTCTGTTTGCAGTCTGTTCATATTGTGAAGGTTGTCGAGTAACTCTCTGTATTACAGCTTGGAACTGTCACTCTAGGCTTTACTCAAATCAACAGTCTTAAAAAGCAAGAAATTGTCCCGTGGCCTGGAGAGTCCTGGCTTTCCTTTTAGATCTCACTAGACATACTTCACCGAAACAACACCCAGGAGCAGCAGGCTGGGCATTTGGTGCAGTGCAGCTCAGAGGGGAACATTCTGGCTCGTACTGTTCCTGGAAACATCTGATAATAGAGATCTGTTTTCTTCCATCTCCAACAAGCTTAGCCTGTTGCACTTGGTGAAATCTTCCCCCCAGATGTGGCTGCTACCTTGACCCTTCCCTCCCCATTTCCATATGCCACCTTCTTGCCTTACCTATTTCTCCAGGTTTGTATAAGCCCTTGTCTGTCTCTACCAGAATTACATTCTTCTGGGGCTTGACCAGAACCTTCTTGCGACCCTCAAAGAGCACATTGTCCCCACTGTGGATCAGGACATGCAGAAAAACCACCTCCTCTGTCTGTCAGGTTAAAAAAACCAAATTGCCTTAAACTATGAGTAACTGAAGGAGAAACAGAGACACTTGTCCAATCAAAATCTCCGACTTCCCACTCCTTCCTTGCCATCCTTTGATTTAGCTGTCTCCTTTCCCTAGTCATAACCTTCTCTGTGCCCCCCAGCTTCCTCATTCTCTTTTCTCTGCCTTTCTCCTTGTTTGCCTCTTTCCACCTTCTCTCTGCCTTTACTATCTTTCCCACCCTGCACCTCCAACATTAACATGGCTCAGACACAGGACAGGCTGAAGCCCTCTAGTTTCTAAGAGGAGAGGCAGCCAAGAGGGGTGTCTTACATGTGGTGTGGAATCATCACTTTCCGGCAGAATGAACTCTGGCACCTAGGTTGATTGATACAAGGAAATGGAAAACAAATTAGTCAGAGACTTTGCTTCTTATTCCAGGTGTGAGACATCATCTCACTGTTAAAAAATCCCCACACTTCAGAGTCCAAATTCTGCTGTATGACTCTGTCTCTAACCCGCATGCCATTACAGGGAGAAGAAGCAGTCACTCCCTGTCTCTTGTTCATGAACCTGAGAGTAAACCAACTGACATGTCATTCTTCCACTTCATATAAATGTGAAATTTTTATGAAACCATGAAAAACCATAGGGAAGTCAGGTCTGTAGCTGACCAAGATGGGATATGAGATACTGATCAGGCAAAACCAGGACATCTCAGTATCAGAAAGACCGAGCTCACCAGGAGAAAAGTTATTTTCCTTGGCTTTCCAGAGCCAGGACTTGCTCTCTCCTAAGGGCTGGCACCAAACAGTTAATCACTGCCTTGTTGATGCAAGAACCAGAAGTGACTACAGCCCCACCTTGTGTCCTGCTG
>NW_009259039.1:476523-485757 GCF_000687185.1 Egretta garzetta | reverse complement strand
CCTGCTGAATCTGCAGGAGCAGCAGGGCAGAGGCACATCGACTTAGTATGGTGCTGAGGAAGACAGGGGCAGCTTGTAGAGCCTCAGCAGCAGACACAACTTCATGGCTCCCCAGAGATGTAACTGAAGGTCCTCTAGTCATGCCCCAGCCTCAGTGTGTCCAGTTAGGCTAAGAAAGCAAAGTTGCAATGACAGGAACTCAAGCCACCCAAGAAATACCCAAACTGGCTAGGTGAAATTCAGTTCGTTTTGGGTTCAGTGGCATCACCACCCATCACAGCTAAATTAAAGCAAGCTCAATGCTGATGCAGGCTGCAACTACACCTTGCGGTATAGGTACAGCTTTAGAGCAGAATGGTCCTCTCAGAGCTGGAGGGACAGGCTTCTGAGGAAGCAACGATGAAAAGAATTCATTCCTTATGCATTGATTTGCACTGTGATATACGAGCATTTTTAGGGACTAAACACTGAGTAAACTGAAAGTCAACATTTTCCAGCAGGCTTTAAGTAGGATGAAATGGGCTGATACAGATCAAAAAAACCCAGGGTTTTATCTACACAGGAAAGATTCCCTACTTTGCTAGGCTCCGGGTCACTGCTCTGTTTTGCCTGGCGCTGGCAGGAAAATACACTCAACCTGCTTGCAACCTATGGCAAGGCAAAGGACAGTGTGCCCTGAGAAGTGCTGGGCTCCTGTCTGAAGTGAAAGTGACAGCACCCACTGCCAAATCAGCAGCCACAATTACACTCACCTGGAAGGTGACACACCGAAAAGTGCCTGGTTTCTCCACATCCTGTTCTACCAGTGTGTGATTCTGGGTTGTCACCTGCAAGGTGACAGCCAGGTGGACGGCCTCAGTCAGAGAGCAGAGGTGAATGCAGAGCTTCTCCTCTTGGGAATGGTGAATGACAGCAGGGAACACCACCATATAGTGACTAGAAGAGAGCAGGAGATGTTCAAAAACAATTCAGAGGCTGAGGTGGACAGGCCAGAATCCATCTCTGCTGCTTTCATGAAGAGGTACACCAGGGGTCAGGAATGTCTGGAGGCATGCAGTGAAGGAACTATAGTGCAGCTCCCTTTCCATACCAGAAGAAGCAACAGGCCCAGTGTAGAACCAGAGGGCTCCTGGTATCTGCCTGTCACCATCTTGCCAGCAGCCAGGACACAGCTGCCCCTTGTACCATGCTCCAATTGCAAGCACACAGAGCGAGGCTGTGTGAGGAATGAAGCCAAAGACTCAGTGGCTGAGGCATAAGGCTTCAGTCCTCACGCCAGGTTTCACCCCCACCAGCACTGGATGAACAGAGGGAAAACTTGTGGCTTATGTAGCTTTGCAGTTTGCAGCGTAGTGCCTGCACAAGCAAACACCAGGGGCTTCACCTGCAGTGGTACTTAACACCCAGGGCTCCAATGGGACTCAGTAGGAGCTGCTTCTCTTCAGCCTACCTGAGAACCAGGCCCCCACCATTCAGCTCTGTGATGCCAAACAGTGCAGCACCTCATCACCAGCCTTCCATGACAGTCCCTTCCACCAAGCACCCCGAAATCAAAAGGAGAGATTCTCACGGTTCCAGGCTTGCTGCAGCTGCAACTGGGAATAGGGTCAGGGCTAAGAGGAGCACTGGTGCTCCCATTGCGTGGGCTGGGACAGACAGCTGACAGGATCCACGCAGGAGGAGACAAGTGCCTGTACGGATGGGCTGGAACAATACTAAATACCCCCTTCAGATGGTCCTAAGTCCAAAGACTGGGGGAGTTGACATATGGAGATAGTATCTCTTTCAGGCTAATGACACTAGCTAATATTTACTTGCTCCCACAATAGCAGAGTAAAGGCCACACAGCACAGTTCTCCACCCACATACACATTCAGATGGTATTCCAGGCCATGGGGTGCCAGAGCACTGCAAGGAAGATGTGGGGTGGGTGAGCTCTAATCCAGGCTGAAGGGGACTTAAGAGAAACACTTATCTCATCTGTGGCTGCTCTGGATTCTGGCTGTAGCATACGATGAGACCCAAAGCTGCAGACCAGTTACTGTCCTCAGCTTGTAAAAAGCATCCTCAGTATTCTCTCTGTGCATCATTAGTGACCTTCCTCTAATCCAGTATTTAATCAGAGCTTGGAGTAAAAAGCTTTCAATTCACCTCCATTCCCTGCATCACTGCCTCTATCCACCCATCCATCCCAGCCATGTCTGATCCTCCTGGGTACCTTCTCCAGGGCTGCTCCTGCCACCCACTGCCAACTCCCCTCATAGCTCCACTGTGAAGCCTTTCCAAATAAAGCAAGACATTTTAAGTACCCACATATTTTAGCAAATCTCTACTTTACATCCCCCCAGGCCAGATGTCCAGTTTTCTGCCAGCTTCCTCCAGCCCTGAGGTAGTTCTACACTGACACCACCACCCATCTTCTCCAGACTCTTCTCAGGCACTGCAAACTTCTATTTCCTTTTCCTGGGTGGAAGCAGTGAAGCAAACAGGTCTTAGACACATTTGCCCTCTAGTCACAACCTCATTTGAAGGTGGATGTCCTCAGCCTGCCCTGGCCCCAGCTGTGTTTTTGCAGACCATAACCAAGGGTACACAATATAGAGTGAATTTGCCATCCACCCACTCTTTGCTCCCAGCTGAAGCAATCCCTTGGATTTATTTTGGCACAGGACCCTTGTGTGTGCTTAGCATCCACTGTCTTAGTGCACAGTCTGATGTAACAGGAACACACTAGCCTTTAACCTAGCACTGACATTCAGATAATCTGCAGGTTTAAAGCACTGTATGTCACTGATCTGGGAGCATATTTGATTCTCCGAAATCAACAGGGTTTTGAGTTCAAGCCTAAATGAGCGGGACAAAAAACAGAGTTCTGTCTGGTTTCGGAAACAATCCCCATGGGTCTGCATCTCTGAATGGTCATCAGGTTGGCTGCCTCTGAGGTTAAATGGGAACAGATAGACAACAAAAAGATAATAACATGCTAAAGTTCTTTCCTCTTTTCGGGGAGAAGTGGGGGCACTGGCAGAGCTGTGTGTGGAGCCCTAGGCTGGCCTGGCTGGAGGCTGCAGGGCAGCAGTGAAATTTCAGAAAGAAGTAAATAATACATAAAAAAGAAGTTCTACAGAAGAAGAACCCTGAAACAAAATCCACTGACATCACAAAGAATGAATTTGCCCCAGAATGTTTCCAATGAAATCCCAGTAAAGACACCTTTATAAAAATTTGGCCCCTGTACCAAATATAGTAACTGAGCACTCCTCCTGCTATCAGCTGTACTTCATAAGGCAGCAGAGCAAAACATTTTCCAGGGAAATATCAACAAGCCTTACAAAGCCTTAGGGCAAATGTTTTTGGTGCGTAGGTAATAAACACTGTCTCCACCCCTTCCACCCGCCCACATCCCAGCCCCAGCCATGCGCAGCATGATTTCCACCTTCTTGGTTTCGAAGCCAAGAGAGAGGCGGGTGGCGAGCACCCTGTCCGGGCAGGAGCTGCATAGTCTTTCAGCTCTGGATGAGGGGGAGAGGGAAGAAGGAAAGCAGCAGAATCAGGGGCGAAGGGGGGACAGAGGAGAGGCTCACCTTTCCGTGGAGGGATTTGACCTGCCATCAGCTATGTGGAGCATCGCTCTCCTGTGGGGCAGCATCCTCCTCCTGCCTAGCACGGATGGAACGCCTGCAATGCTGTAAGAACCTCAGCCACTTCGCATACATGCTCTGGTCTGTGGGGAATCTTAGGGGGGGTGGCAGTGTGACAGAAACAGGACAGAAGTCATAAGACCAGGAGTGTTTTTCCAGAGAGGTATAACTTCTCATATTGCCAAGGTTTCACTTGGTTTTCATGCGCCATCCCCCCAGCACTCCCCCTACTCCTTGGCTCTCCCTTTAGTGCCTTTGATGTAGACCATGTGTTTCTGCAAGGACTCAGGCAGAGCAACCCTGCCAGCTTTCTGCATGTGTTTATTTCTGACCTGCCAACATCTCGTGTTTCCTGATGTGCTCCAGAACATGTTTCTTCATGGGCTATGCTTTTTTCCCCAGAGTCATAGGTCACCATTTAAATCTTTAGTGGACAAAGCTGGGTGCATTTACAAACAGGGCAAACATGAGCCCAAGGTATCTAATAGGGATGTTCTTTGTAAAGCAACGCATGTGTTTGTCTGGGCTTAGCAGGAAAGTCCGCTCCCTCAGACTTTCTTAGAAACCTCTGGCAAGGGCAATTCCCAGCACTGCTTCTCTTCATGTACTGTATCAGGAATGCAACTCCTGTTCCAGCAGGCACTGCGCTGATATACTGGCTTGTGAACTTGCTCTTGCCTTTTGAAGGCCTTTGCTTTTGCAGCCGTGGCATAAGTGCGAACAGAAACAGGGCTGTGCTCGAACAGTAGAGGTTACAGTGGGAAATATGTCACCGGGTCGTAGTTGGGGTCCCTCCTGCCACGTGTGGTGTGGCATGCATAAATCTAGTTTTAAAAATCTTTTCCAGCGGGAGTACAGCCTTTTCCCTTAGGACATGTTCCATAGGCTGACACAGCTCCTGCTCAAATGATGCTTTACCGATACCTGTTTCCCACTGTTATGAAGCTTTGCTTTATGGAAGTACTGCTTGCTTCAATAGGCTGTCTGCTGTCCTACCTACATGCCAATGTGTTTTGTAGATTCATGAGAAAGTAATCCAGCTTGGCTCTTGGGATCCTTGAATGACAGCCTCAGAGATGCTGTCTCATACTTTTATAGCTCAGAAGGCAAGGGCAAGGGATGAATTGGCAAAGTGTGTAAGAAAATGTTCCAGAGCAAAGGGTCATTAGGAACAAGGGAAGTATGGGAGCTTCAAGCAGTGAATCTTTAGCGCTCATCCCATCTTTTAGCCTAGTGGCAGTGGGGAGGTGCCGTTAGTCAACCGAAGCAGGAAAATCAAAATGCTGTTGGCGTCAGATCCCCTACTACTAGCAGCTGACAAGCTGCTCAAGGCAGCTTGACAGCACTCAAGTGTGAAAGCACTCAAGGCTTCTGGCCAGCAGGACTTTGCCTCCCTCTTGCCAGGGTGCTGAGCTCCAGCTAAGAACTGCCAGCAGGTCAAGTCCCTGCCTCCTGCTGTTCCGGTCTTTCCAGGCCCTGCCCTCCCACTGCTGCAAAACATGCCGCTGGCTGAACCTGTCCAGAGGCAGTAAGCAGGAGGAGTCAGCGATAAGAGTTTTCACACCTGCTTGATCTTTGGTCCTAATGGCTGCAGTGCAGTGTAAGATGAAAAAAAACCCAATATGAACAGCTTCTTTGTGTTATCCGTGGGCACAGCTGTGAGAGTAGCCACAGAGGTGTGAGATCTGGCATAAGAGAGGAAGGAGGAACAGGAGTGTCAGGAGCTGAAGAGAAGGTGCTCATGAGACTGTGTCTGGGACACAAAGTCGGTACATTGGGTCTCATACACCTGGCATTGGTTCTGAGCCCAAGAGTAGCTGATAGGACAGAAAGCAGATAAGCAACCAAGCAAACTGATGGTGAGATGTAGCGTGATTTGGTGAAAAGGCTGAAGGAAACCTGCAACGTAGCCAAGCTCTGCTGCTGATCCCTTGGGTGATGTGGGGAGGTCTCTTCACCTTACTTTGACTTTCAGTTTTGGAAGCAGCGACTCTGCCTTTTTACATGTGCATGCAGTGTGTAGTGCAGACTCAGTGTTAATGGCTGCAGTACCAATAGATGAGAAGAGCAGTGTGATCTTGTCACACCGACATCATGACAGTGGAATGAAGGGACCAGAAGTCTTATTAGGAAGTACCCAAATCCTATGATCAAACCCGTCCTCTTAGAAAATCAGTTTTACTTGACCTTTTTTTTTCCTTTTTTAATAGAAATTATGCTGTGGCAATCCCATCTCAGCTCTACTACCCCTTCTCAGAGACAGTGTGCCTCCAACTCAGCAGAAAGCAAGCAGTCCCAATCCATGTGACAGTAACCTTGCAAAGCAGAGCTGGGAATGAGACTCTGATCACTCAGTCCATCTCTCAGCTCACCTTCTTTCATTGCACAAGCTTCCAGGTGAGGAATATATTTTCCAGGGTTGTCAGTAGGGTGGACAGCACTTGAGTTCTGCTCTTGCTGGGCAGCAAGGCAAAGAATTGTCTTCCCATGGGGACATCTTAATCAGGCACTGAATCTTCTGCTTCAGCCTGTGTAGTCCTGCCAGTGTCCTTCCTGCTGTGTAGCCCCACTGATGTTTTACTTTTCTAGAAAATATTCTGAAAAGTACTGTGGGGTCTTTCAGGTCAAGAGCTGGAGCAATATAAAAGCAATATCATAATCACTATTCCAAAGCCTGAGGATCCATGAATGGGATCCACCCTGAGTGATGGTTACAACTATGCCCACAGGTCCCTCCTCCTGTTGGAAACCCTGATGAAGTGGCTTATGTTGGGATCACAGTCCTAGAAGCCAACTCAGAGTATCAGAAGAAACAGAAAGTCCTAATCAAGCACGCAGACAAGAAGACTTTTATCCAGACAGACAAACCAGTGTACAAACCTGGACAGATTGGTATGGACAGAATGCCATGACTTTTGAGAGAAATAGCGATCCTCAGACCACAAAATATGGGGTAGCCTCTAGAGCTTGGAGTGGGGCCTGCCCTGCAAGGGAGATGGGTTACAAGCTTCATCTCCCTTCTAGGCTGTTCCTGCTTTGAGGGATTTGGGGTTACCTTTCTCTTACATAGGTTGTGTTTTCCCCAGTACTAGCCATACCCAGACAACGTGCGAGTGTGAACAGGGCTTGTGTGTTTTGGATGATGCAAGAGAAAAGGTCCAAGTGCCATGGTGTTATATTCGTGATTGCTCCAGTCAAAGCCACAGTAGCCTGTCAGTGCCCTAAATCCCTCTCTCTCCCACAGACTCCCTCAAAGGAGGATCAGAGTCCTGCAGGGACCCAACACTGCCCTAGCACAGCTCAGCCCACCACAGGGTACAGCCGTTTGTCCCACACCTCTTCACCCTTCCCACTGGCACGACCTTCACTGCAGGCAAGACTGAGTGCCCCACCACAAGTCCAATGTCCATTTTTCAATGCTGTGTCTCACCAGCACAGCCAGCCTTACCAAAAACCCCGGTCCATCTCTCCTACCACTTTTTTTCTAGCAGGCTTGTAGCAGGGCTTTGAGCATAGACCATAGGATGACTCTAGCTACTGCCCACACCCTCTCAGTGATGCACATAGGCACATCTTCACCATCCATTCTTATTATTACTGTTAACAGACTCGATTTCATTTCATCTAGTCCTGTTTTTCTTTTGCTCTATAGTCAAGTTCCGAATTGTAACCTTGGACCAGAACTTCGTTGCCAGCAATGAAACGGTAAGTCAAAAGGGGAGAGACCTTAATAAGTCTGAAAATGATAGGGGCTGCCTCCATGACTTCTGGATCAGTGCTCAGCCCAGCTAGGTGATCCATCTGTGGACAGCTAGTTTCAGTGTTGCTAGTTTTGTTGCTTACAAAGAGCATTGGGCACCAGCTGCAATGCAGGAGCTGCTCATGATGTTGGGTCACAGGCAGCCCCCGGGAACTGCTTAGGGAAGACTGATGGATGGTTGGGGGATAAAAAATGCCAGGGAGGTGGATGGTAACTTACCTGAGAGCATCCCACCAGTGACTGTTATTTCCTCCCCACAGCACCGCCTGGTGGAACTGAAGGTAAAGCACCACCTTTATTGAAAGTGGTTCTCTCTTCTGACCTTGGGGAAGGCACAGGTTTGGAGATGATGGTGGAGAAATATGGGTACAGAAAGCCAGTTACCTCAGAATGAATGGGAACAGCCCTCAACTTCTTGTCCTTCCTTCCTTTGGAAGCCACACAAGTTTGGCAGTGTGGTGTCATGACACGGATCACACAGGGGTCCCTGCAGTAAATGATGGGTGCCACTGAAAACCAAACCAGCAACCTTTTCTTGAGTGGTCACAGGACTTTTAGTCCCTCTAGCCTGTGATCTGAAGATTTGTGAAAATCCTGAAATTTCTTTAAGGAGGCTTTTATATTTAATATACAAAAAATAAAAGTTCAACCAGTTAGTATTGTGGCTACACAGCTAGAGAAACTTCCTAAAGCAGCTTTCAGGATATTGTTCTTAAAATCTGTTAGTTTAGTTTCAATATTATAGGTAAAATATGGACTGCAATCACCTGAGCTGAGGAAAAATACCTGAAAGCGGTGAGGAGTTTGTGATAACCCATGAAGAGAGGTCACAGTTGCAATTAACAATTGGCAGTAGCTAATGCACATTTGCATGCCACACCCACCAAGCAATCAATTCACAAACACATGGGTTTTGAGACACCTGTGCAATGCTTTATGCCAGTTTGTACAAACGTAGTACTCTGATCCAGCTTTGCCCTTTCAAACAAAGGTTCCCACTTGTTCCATGTGTTTATAAAGCACCCACCAAATCATCACTAAGTCCTTCTCGGCTAGGCAGCGTGACCATGGCCAGAGTTCTGCATCTTGCTCTCCCAAGAACCAGCAGTGGGAGAACACTGTCCGTCATGGACTGACAATGATAGTCCACAAAGTCTCCAAATGCCCTTGCATCCCAGGTCTTTACATATTCCTTTCTGTACTGGGCCTCTTGATCCCCTGCATGAAGTCCTGGATTCATTTCCTCAGACTTTCCTGGGACTTCAAGACATCAGGCTCCCCAGTAATCACTCCCAAGTAGCTCATGCCTGATCTGGGGGCTATGCCAGCCCAGATCACCACAGGGGTCTCTAAGAGGGCCCACCTCTATCTCTTTGTGAGACTGGCAGGCAGTAAACCACAGTTTTGCAGCACTCAGTGAGATCGCAGTGCCACCAGAGAGTAGTAATGTGACACACTGACTTCGTCAATGAGACAGGGAGAAAAGCACTATCATCTTCGAGCTCGGACTCACCTGAACACTGTAGCTGTGTCATAGGCCTGGGCTTTCAGGACAAGAGGGTATGTGCTCAGACCATAATGTGATAGCTTGGATACCCTGCAAAAGAGTCTCTTTTTGCATTGGTAAATAACTGCTCTCTACTACTGCCTGTGCAGGACCCCAAAAGGAACCGAATTGCACAGTGGCCGAATATTACATCTGTGGGAGGCATTGTGGATCTGTCCTTCCCTCTGGCTGCAGAAGCACCGGTTGGAGAGTACACCATCAAAATGCCTGACCGCACACATACCTTCAGGGTAGAGGAGTATGGTAAGAGTCTCAGGGAGCTGATG
>NW_009259039.1:427130-476473 GCF_000687185.1 Egretta garzetta | reverse complement strand
TCTTCCACACAGTATGGATGGGTCATGCAGCTGTGAACAGCTGTGCTAGTTGTGCTAGCACCTGAGAAGTCCACCTGCCTGCCAGTCAGTGTAATCACTGACTTTCACTCAGGCCCATTGGCTTTCTACTCCCCCATGTCCTGAGGATGGACTAAGGCACTGTCCCATAGCTGTGGTCTGGGGAGGAGATTAAGGCTGTCTGCTCCCACCACACTCTCCTGGCTGGGCTGCTGGTGCATTGCTACCAGGCCCTGTGCTGGTAGTCAGGGAATGAAAGGAGACATTTCTTTTCTGTGAATAACCATTTGGGGAGGACTGGAACAAATGAGCTCTCTCTGTTCTCACTGAATTATATTTCTTTTGCTTTCACACAGTGCTGCCCAAGTTCAGTGTCTCCATCCAGATGCCTCAGGTGGTCACCATCTTGGAGGATAACTTCCGTCTCCACGTCTGTGGCATGTGAGCTGACTTATCGTGGCAGAAGGTGCATTCTTACTGGTTTGGAAACTGCACAGCTATCAATAACTGAGCTCAAAATGGTCTCTGCCAACCCTACCCCACCCCAGAGTCCGGTAACCTGGCATCCTTTGCTAAGGAATTCTCCTGAACTCTCACCTTTCTCCATGTTCTCTCTCCCTCCTTCTTCCTCTGTGAGTTTGAAAGTGCAGCAGTGGATCCCCTCAGTGGGGCATGTGCCCTACAGTACAGTACCTCTGCCACATTGATTAGTGCCAGCATGGAAGGAATAATGACTCAACTTGTGGCCAGCACAATGTCCCCTAGCACTGCCTGGTAGGACTAGTGTTGACTTGGAAGGAATTCACCCACCACTGCCTTCTGTCTCAATCTGATGAAATAATTTTAACTTCTTGGCCTTTGCTGAGCTCATGAACCGTGAAGATACTGCAGGCTGCTAGGTTGTATAGCTGCAAACCACAGGCTGAAGCCGATACTATTCACACTTAAGCCAGTGTTTCTGTATGTGAGCGTAAGTCCTCTCTGCTGTGTTTGCCAGGTACACATACAGGAAACCAGTCCAAGGTAGTGTGAAGGCTATGGTGTGCCGTAAACTTATCCGCTATAATCGGAAGTCTTCCAAAGCCAAGGGCAGTATTTGTAAGGATTACACTGGCGAGGTGAGTATATGGAACATGCACTCCTCTTGCAAAAGAGAGGAACAGGGATAAAGAGAGGGAAGAATAATAAAGGAGTGGGACAGACATCAGCTATTGGAGCAGCATGCTCTTTGCTTGGGGATGAATGATCAATATGACCTTAACTCCCCAATGTAGCAATCTTAGCCCTTCTCAGTGATTTCTCTGACTGTACTTAGATGTACTCAAAGGAAGAAGCATCTGTAGGCAAGGTGACTATTGCAGACTTGCCTACAAAACAGGTATTGCAACAGGGCGATAAAAAATACAAAACACTGACCACATCCATTCACTTCCACTGGATGCTTTTTAGCACCACCTTTTAATCTGATGTAAACAGGTTTTTTTAGCACCACCTTTTAATCTGGTGTTTCCCAGAAACAGCTGTTTTGTAGAGACAGAAATTACCTCTTGCATCTGAGCAAGCAATTGCAGTTCAGCACAGTCTTTACTCATTCATATCTGGGGTTGAATGAATGTGTATGTATTTGTTTACATATTTTTAAGTAACACAGCACATATCTTAAAGATAAATCCTGCCCTAGCAGAAGAAATCACGTTGTCAGGGAGAAATGGCAACTCATGTTTGCTACTGGCACATGAGCAGGTGTATAAAGATGAGACACGAGTGAAACAATGTCTCCTATTAGTGACTGCTCCACAGAAAATAAGTACATCTCATGCCAGTAGGGGAGTTGGTCCTTTAAGTCAAGTGTCTTAGTCATGTATTTTTAGACTTCTGGCCCTTGGGCTTGATCTGCACTGCAGAAGGGGTTAATGCATTCATGGTTAGTTAACAGATACAATTTCACATCCCCAGACAAACAAGGATGGCTGCTTTGCCACTGAGGTGAATATTAAGATCTACCACCAGAAGCGTGGTGACAATTATGACTTCAACCTGGAAGCTGTGGCTTTTCTGAAAGAAAGTGGAACAGGTAGCAAAAACTGATTCTACACTTCATGGAAAATCTTTTATTTTACACTCATACAACATGCTTGTCTTTGGGTTTCCATCTGTAAGACTCATTACGGATCCTTGGGGTCAAGTGTTCAGAGGGTTGTGTCTTCTCTGGGAGCACCATGACAGCATGGATGTTCTCCTGTACCGTACCACCCAGGCCTGACTCACAAAGGACATGTGAGTTCTCCCAGTTGTAGGATGGGCTTTACCAGTATGCTTGCACCTCCACAAGCTGTTGTGGCTAGTCCAGCTCTGACAGTTGCCTTGGATTGGCAGACATGGGCAAGAGCTGTTTTTTCTCATCTGCTAGTCACAGTAGAAATGTGCGCAGAGGTGGGCCAGGCCAGGTTCTTTTGTTCTTAAACCATATTTTAGGAAAATCCATTGCAATGGGGAGATACTCAGAGCAACCAGTGTAGCCAAGACCCTGAGAGTGTACTGTTAATAGCTCCTTGTCAGATTTATCTCTACATCCCAGACAAGGAGATGAGGCTACTTGTCCAGAGCTACTATCAAATATCCCATCCTGTGATTTCAGATGGGCACCACATGGCAAGAGAGCAGACTGTAAACCAACACAGTGAAGGCAAGGGAAAAGGTTGCCTTCCAGTGACTCTGCTGTGAGAATGGGAGGAGAATGGAAGTGGGCAATTATGAGTAGGACCTTCTTAAGCAAAGTCAGAAAGAGCATTTGAGGTCTGGCAGAGACCTCCTGGTAGACTGCTGTCATCCTAGCAGGACAGAATGTAGGAGGCACTATTGCCGAGCGTGTGTATTAAATGGCTCCTGAAGTTACATGGAGCAACTGCAATCCCCAATGAGTGACAGTCCATCCCTTACCTCAGTCCATCCAATCTTGCTGCCTTTGCTCAGGCACATGATATTCACCTGCATGCACCTCCTGTCTTTCCTAGGGGTGGAGTTCAACACCACTGAAAACTGCAAGGTCACTTTTGATATCACAACTCTCCAATTCTGGGGGACGAGCTACTATTATCAGCAAGGAGCTCCCTACTATGGAAATGTAAGTGAACAGGGCAGAAACATGGGAAGCCCAGCAGCTGGGCCTAAGGGGATGGCAGGCATAGAAGGGGTGCCCAAAATACCCTGAGCTGCCCAAACCTGCTAGCACAGTCCTCTGTCCCAGCCTCGCCTTTGACTTCTCTACCAAGAGGTAATCCAAAGGTGTGGCCACAGGATAGGCACATGGCTTTGCCAGATGAGATGGCTGCTGCATAAATGGGGAGGGATTGGAAGAGTTAGAGTTCACAGTAAGAGTCCTTTTGCAGAGAGAGGAAATGGGACTTCTACTGTGAGGCAGATTTTCAGTCCTGAGGCCTCCAATTCTCTTGACTGTTTTCTGCATCGTTACAGCTGGAACTCAAAAGTGCCAATGGGACACACCTGAAGAACAAGGAGGTGATTCTTACAGTGTCCTATGGTAGCAAGAAGCAGACCAAGACCTACTTGACGGATGACACTGGCATGGCCTCTTTCACCTTAGAAACGTCAGCATGGGACAACAGCAGTGAAGTTCTGCTACAGGTTAAGCCCAATAATTGCAGTGGA
The DNA here is from genome assembly GCF_000687185.1 of Egretta garzetta. Classification (NCBI taxonomy): domain Eukaryota; kingdom Metazoa; phylum Chordata; class Aves; order Pelecaniformes; family Ardeidae; genus Egretta; species Egretta garzetta. Next base: position 472,786 of record NW_009259039.1, on the reverse strand, counting down.
TTTGGCTAGCACTAAGCAACGTATCCCTCAGACTATGTCCTTGTCTTGGTATAGCCAGGGACATGGAGGCATGGAGCAGTGAAATGACACACCTAGGGCAAGGGGAATAGCCCATAGCAGAGCCCGTGTTCTGGACCCTGGTGCCACACACAGTCCCTGAGAAGTCAGGAGACATGATGCGAGATGGGGCAGTGGACAGAGGCCCCATGAAGTTGTGACTGAGGTCTACCTACATAGCACCTCTGTCTGAGGTGGAAAGGGCTTTGCGGGGCTGGGCAGGGAGAGAGAGCAAAGGAAGAACTCCCACAGGGTATGGAACAGGAAGATAGGAAAGGAGCTAGGGAAGAAGCATCTGAAAATGCATGTGGAGAAGAAAACATCAGTGACCAGTTTTCATTATGTTTCCCCATCGCATAAGAGCTAGGAGAAACCTGGGGTGTAAGAGACAGAAAACTTAGGAGAGAAAGAAGGAAGGCTAGTAAGGAACCAGATGCTGCAAACCAAACTGGAGTAGAGCTGGTAACCAGCACGTAAGGAGCTAAATAGCAATGCCACTGACAGAGAAACAACAGAGAAAAGTTTGCATCTGCTTTCCCATGGAACAAGGAAGGCTCTCTTGTCTGGTTGTAGGGGTAGGTTTCTAATATCTGTCCTATCTAATCTTCAAGGCATTTCAAGGCAAGCCCTGCCTCTTCATCAGAGCGCATACAGTATCTTTGATGATGGACCTTGACCTTGCTGGAAGTCCCAAGATGTTAATAGCATAGTCTCAGTGCAAATAGGTTGTAGGTCAAAGATGAGCAAGGCTATTGATATTCAGTTGTCCCCTGCCACCTCTACCCTATGGATCAAGGGAAGTGCTAAAATAAAGACAGTGTGCGAGTAGAATAACACTGAATGGTGAAATACATTATCAGGGCAGATCCATGCTGATAGTGCCACCACACATACCAGACAGAAGCAAAGGATTCAGTGGTTTGATCCAGGGACTAATAAGCCACTCTACACAGTCTAACAGTCTGGCTTGCTCCCGGGGTAGCAGCAGCATTGCAGAAGTTCAGGCTCTAACCCAAGTCCTAGTTGCATACAGCTCCCTGCCCAGAGTGTGGTGGAGCGGGCAATGCCAGGTTCCACAGAAAGGGGCTGACTGAGATTGGCTTAGGTGGAAATAGGCGCCTTACCCTGGGAGAGTTCAGAGCACACTGTCCAGTCAGTCTTAGTTTTGGCGTGGGGTGAGCCATAAGAAATCTTCAGACACCGAGCCACCTTTTCTGTGCCACAGGCAAAGACCCAGCCGGAGGACTTAAGCAGTCAAAATGTGAGGGTGTCTTACGGCACTGCATCCCTCACACTGAGGGCCTTCTACTCTTCCAGCTGCAGCTCTGTGAGGATCCAGCCAGCACGGGCAATGCTGCCCTGCTGGGACGTGCAGCAGGTTACTGTGCACTATCGCATCCCAGCCACAGAGCTGGGGGACGGGGCTGCCAGAGCAGACTTCTACCACCTGGTGAGTGCAGGGCAGCGCTGGAGATGCGGTCAGCTTTGCCATGGGACTGTGTCAGCACAGGGCCCTTTGCTGGCCTGGAGACATGCAGCAGAGGCACTATCAACCCCTTGCTCTGTTTGTTGCCTTTAGGTTTTGGCCAGAGGATCCCTTGTGCATCACGGCCAAACAACAGTACTTCTTGATCCATCATTAGGTAAGAGCATCTAAATACCAGGTACAGATTAAGGGCCCAACAGGAAAGCCCTTCCAGCCTGAACAGGGAAGGAGAGAAAAGTGATCTGAGACCGATAGGAAACAAAAGAACTGGCACAAAAAATCAAGAGGAAATGTCAAATATGCTCTCTCTCCTCTGTCTTTTAATTTCCCTAATGGTTTTTTTTTTTTTTGATCAAATGAGTAAATTGTCAGAGTTTATCTGCTAGGCAGGAATTATTAGAGACCTCCAAGAAAACTCACAGAATCTTTTTGCTGGACTCAGGTGGAAAGTAATTTCTCTTCCAAGTGCACAAGGTTGCCAAGATCCCTCATGATGTAAGGTCACTGCTACAAAATGGCACTAACCGACATCCTTGTCCAGCTGTGGCCTCCCCAGAAGCAAGGCAGAATAGTTTTTATCCAAGTAACTGTACAGAAGTATTATAGAGGATGAGCATGTTGCTGCTGTAATCCCTGGAGACAGACTTCCTTGCCTCTCCCTATACTTTTTTAATATGTCCTTCTTCCTTCAGGTCAGTTCAGTGGGGCTTTCAATGTCACTCTGCCCATTGACCTCATCTCACCCATGGCTACCCTCTTTGTTTACACTGCCTTCCCCGAGGGACAAGTGGCAGCTGACACCTTCAGTCTGAAAGTCTCCAAGTGCTTCAGGAACCATGTAAGTAGTGCACAAAATGTAAGGGGCTGGGTAGGCTGGAGGGTAGCTAATTAATTGCAAGCTGGCAATAGATGTCCATCAGAATCCAGTAGCCACAGTTTCGCCTTTCCTTCCTCTGTCAATGTCTTCAGTCCCTCTTTCTTCTGCTGTTTCAGGTGAAACTTGGCTTCTCAGACACAGTGGCTCTCCCAGGATCGGCTGTCCGTCTCCATTTGCAGGCTGCACCAGGCTCCCTATGTAGCATCCGTGCTGTAGACCAGAGTGTCCTTCTCCTGAGGCCAGAGGCTGAGCTGTCCAGGGATAGCGTGAGTCACTTCAGTGCTGGGCCTTGCTAATACTGGAGAGATGCTTTTTGAGTATCTGATTGCAGGCACTCGTTAATAAGGCACAGCAGATATACCAACAAGGACTCAAACAGGGACAGGCCATGGCTTAATGAGAAAAAATTAAGGCTGACACCAAACACCAGTCAAAATTTCCAGTCTCTATGGAGGGATCTAATAACCCACTGTCATCCCCAAGTACAGCCCAAAGTTACATCCTTGTTAAACTTAAGAGTGCTTTGCCACAGTGATAACCAGATGGCAAGAGACTTCCATCTCCTGAACCAATTCATCACAATGCTGTGAAAAAAAAGAGTTTTGTTAAAAAAAAAAAAGCCCAGTGATAGGCTCCATGTCTTTGTTCCAGCTCACATAAACCAGGTAGTCTTTCCATTCACAGACTGGACTGTAAGTGGTGCCTTGGCCGTGGAAGGGCCCCATTTCTCCTCTAGACCTGGTATGCATTTGGTCTAAGGACCCTTGAATTGCATCTTGACACTGTCTTCGTGGATCCAGGATGTGCCTTCAGTCAGACAAGGAGCTATCTAATGACTTACAGGGAAGGCCTTCTCACTGTATGCATTGAGCTCTCAGGTACAATCTCTGAGCCAGAAGTGGCCACAGCTATGCAGCCATACTCCAGAGGGGTACACGTTCATCTCTGCTGCTATGCATCTAAAACTTGTGGAGAATCTCCATGAAGCTCAAAAACCTTTGGGTCTGGGCTTTTGTGGCACGCAGGATCTGAGTTCTGCCTCTGCAGTCACAGAAAATCTCTGGGTAGAAATGAAAAACTTCCCACCTCTCACGTTGAGCTGTACTATTTTCATTCTCTGTCTACAGGTGTACAACATGTTCAGCTACTCTCAGGAACACCCCAGCACCCTCACAGATGCTTACAGTGACTACTGTACTATCCATAAGATCTCAGGTTCTCCTCAGACCACCCTTCCACCAGGAACAATGTCACCAGTCATGTACAACAGATATTCTTATGCTGTGTCCCAACCAGATGTTTATGAACTTCTGAAGGTAAATCTAATTTCCAGAAAACCTGAAATATCAGAGCTGAGCCCTTTTGTATCCCAGATCAGCACTGCATAGCTTCACAGATTGCCTTTCCTATAAATGCTGGCAACTTCAGGTTCTGAATTTGCCAAGCTTCTCAACTAAGAAATCTCTGACACTCCATGCTCCCAGCTCGATAAATTCCCTTAGATCAGGCAGATCCCGAGAACCCCACTCCCCATTTATCCAAAGCTCAAGACCCTCAGACGGGAGACGGGAATGGCAGCCTGAGTCAGAGAAAATTGGAGGTTTGAAAAGCAAAGCACCTGAGAGAAAAGGGGGACTGAGGAAAGGAGGGAAAGAATAGTAGAGAGGAATAGCAGGTAAAAGATAAGAACAAGTCTATGTTAGGGTGGGCAGCAAACGGTGGTGCCAAAATAACAACTTTGTGTGGGGGCATGAACATGCAAGTGGTCACCCCACAATCCTGACTGGAGAGAGCCTCCTTTGGCGTGAGGGGCCAGGACCAGGCTTTGGGAGCAGGGTGGTTCTGTGTTCTTTCCCTGTGTAAATTCACAGGTCAGGCTGAGGTGCAACAGCACAGGGTGGCTGATATGCTGGGAGGCAGGGGCAGAGACAGACCCTCAGACATACAACTCCCTCCACTGAAACCTACCTTCTTTTCTTCCCCTTCCTCTAGAATTCAGGTCTAACATTTTTAACCAGCCTTAAAATCAAGTCTCCAGTTGAGTGCCGCACCCAGACCACTTACTACTACGACTACATGTGTACATCTCGATTTATCCTGTTTCTTTGGAAATCACGGGTAACATACAGGCTGCACAAGGGCAGCTGAACACGCAGTGTGCTGAGGAACTGGGCATGGCTTCCAGAGATGAGTGGGAGGTTGCACAGGAGATGTGCACCACAGAAGGGGGGGAAGGATCCTGACACACGTGTGTGTGTGTGTCCACTGCACTGGTAGGTTGGGGATGGCTGCATAGGAAGAACCTCCTTGGAGGCTTCTGCTGGGAAATGAGGCAGATGTCTGAAGAAGGAACATCCATTTGTGAGACTAGGAAAGGTCTTCCTGGAAAACAGAGAATGAGCCAAGATTGGCACTGGGCAGTATCTAGGCCTTTCCGCAGGGGCTGAGAGCAGAAGTGGGAGCAGGTAGAGTTCCTCATGGGGAAGCACACACATACTGGAATCCACATAGTCTCCTGGGTTGTCTCATGGAAGACAATAGTGAAGTAGGTTGAGGGCATCTTGGAGAGGGCAAGGGGGGTCGGAGTGGGAGTGGGAGGGATGGAGAGCTGTGCTTTTCCCAGCTGAACTCTATCCTGATTTCACAGTTGCTCTGCCTTTGAATGAATGCTTGTATTCCCAATAGCTTATGGCGAACTGGCAGACTTGGACAACTTGGACCCAGAAACAGATGCTGCTGTTGAACGTGCTGAGTCAGAGCACGTTGAGCTGGGTAGCGAGGCAGGGCCAGTACGTACCTGGTTTCCAGAGACATTCATCTGGACTCTGGTTCCCATCAAGTGAGTAATTATGGACCATGGCCCCACATGGATCCAAACCTCCTACCAGCCACAGCGGAGAGGGAATAGGCAGGAGCAGAGCCAGGGCATTATTGCTTTCTGTGCCCACAAAGAAAAGGGAAGTGTGAAGAAGTGGATAAGGGCAATGGAGGTTTGGTTCAGTTCCTGGCTTTGCTTGAGATTTTCCAAATGATCCTGGGGAACTTAAATTCACAGACTGCTGTAAGATAGAAGAGGCCTCCAAAGGTCTGTAGCTCAACATCCTGCACAAAGCAGGTGTAGTTAGACCAGGTTGTAGTCAAGTTGTCTGTATCTCCAGGGATGGAGATTCCACAAACTATCTGGGCACCTGTTCCTGAGTTTGACCATCCTCATGGTATTTTTTTTTTCTTATCTCAAGTCAGAATTTCTTATGTTCCAACTCGCGTCTGTTACCTTTCATCCTATCAATATGCACCTCAGAAAAGACTGGTTCCATTGTCTCTACACCTTCCCAATAGGTAACTTTAGAAAGCTGAAAGGCCTCTCCCTAGCCTTTCCCTCTTAAGTTTGAAACCCCCAGTTCTTTCAGCCATTCCTTGTACGTCAAATTTCCCAGTCCTCTGACCATCTTGGTAGTCCTCCACTGGATGCATTCAAGTATGTCAGTATCTTTCTTATACCGGAAGGCAAATATGGGACACAGTACTCCAGATGTGGTCCCACAATGCAGGAATACAGGGGAAAAATAACTTCTCTCAGCCCAGTGGCTGCAATCTTCTTAATACAGTCCAGAAGTAGATGGCCTTCATTGCTTAAGGGCACATGAGATGTCTCATGCTCAACTTGTTATCCACCAGGACCCCCACCTCTTTTTCTGCAAAGTTGCTTACTAGGCAGTCACTGCCCAGCTTGTACTGTTTCATGGTGTTATTCCATCCCAGATACAGAATTTACCCATTTTCAAGCCCATTTTTCCAGTCTGTCAAGGTTCCTCTTAATAGCAACCTTTCTCTCCAAGCATATCAGGAACCCCTCCTCAGCAAGGTCTGCTAATACATAGCAAGATTAGTCTGGCAATCTTGCTGAGGATGTCCTCTCTCCTATTACCCAGGTCATTAATAAATCCATTAAGCAGTATTGGCTGCTGGTCCCTGAGGGATGCCACGGATAAACAGCCACCAGTTGGACTTTGCATGACCAATAACGATCCTTTGTCCCCAGTGGTCCAGCAAATTTTCTGCTCACTTTATCATCCACTTGTCCAGTCCACACTAACATGGCTACAAGGATACTATGGGAGACTGTGTCAAAGGCCTTGCTAAAGTCAAGTTATGCAGCATCTGCTGTTCTTCCCTTACTCACACATCTCAGCTTTCTTAATTGTCCCACGTGCCATCAGTAAAATAGGATCTCTACCTCTCCATCTCATTTGGCTGGATTATACCCATTTTAGGGCAGGGACCACCATCCGTTTTGTGTATGCAGGTCTGTAAGTGTCACTTATAATGATGACTGCTGAGCCGTGGATGGGAGTTTGGGTGGTAGTGTAGTGGAGGTGTCACACAGTACTGCCTGGCACAGGCTGGGTGCATAACATGGACTCCTGGGAGCCCTGTGTGCCCACAAAAAAAACAGAATTTGAGGTGCAACACTGTCCAGAAGGAAGTTTTGGGTTGCATTTGCCTCTCAGTTCTTCCTTGCCCACCAATTTGCTATCCTTCCCATACCTCTGTCCTACATCCTAGGAATCCCCGCACCTTCACATGCACTGCCGGTTCATAGTCCTTTTGCATTTGTTTTCCCAGGAGAAATCTTTACAGGGATGGGGACAACCCCTTCCACTCTGTTTTCTCCTCAGTGATTCGGGGGCTGCTGAGCTGGCTGTCACAGTACCCGACAGTATCACAGACTGGAGAGCCATGACCTTTTGCATCTCAGAGAGCCATGGGTTGGGAATCTCAGAGACCACCAACCTGCGGAGCTTCAAGCCCTTCTTTGTGGAACCCACTTTGCCTTACTCTGTCTTCCGGGGAGAGTCATTTCCCCTGAAAGTCAAAGTCTTCAGCTACCTGAAGCAGTGCATGGTGGTGAGTGGGTCCCTCTGGGATGGCTTTTGGGCAAGGGGATGTGTGGTAACAGTACTTCACTGATAGAGACCCAGACAAGGGGCTGCCTCCTCAGGCACTGGGCAAAAGACATCAAGGAAGCTCTTCACAAAGCTCCATGCAGAGCCATCTCTGTCTAGCTTATCCCTTCCCATAAGCTCAACCCTATGGGACTGTGATGTCCATAGGCTGTTGGTGTCCCACAGATACCGCAACAGGGCCATCATCATACTCACCCTGGGTTTCTGGGCTTGACTGACATTTGGATCAAGGAGCTAAAAGGAAAAACACAGCAGCAGCTCTGTAACCCGAACTCTCTCTTGTTTCACCTCTAGCTCCAGCTTAGTTTAATGGACTCCAGGGATTTTGAATTTGTGCACACAAATTCCAGGTTCACTACTTGTCTGTGTCCTGATTCAGCAAAAACATTTTTCTGGGATGTGAAGGCTACAAAATTAGGTAAGGGGACAAGGGAGGGGCAGGAGTGGGAGGCACTGGCAGAACTGCTTGAGGAAACCAGAGCTGGGCTGGAAAGCAGAGTGGCCTATTATGCTAAGCATGAGAGAGCAGCCTCAGGCTGAGTAAACTAAAATGTAGCCATGGACATGCCAACTGGCCTCTGATGCTTTGTTCTTTAGGGAAGGTGAATTTCACTGTCACTGCTGAGGTGATGGAGCAGGAAGATGTTTGCACTGAGAGTACAGCTGTCATGCCGGAGTCTGGAGGGAAGGACACAGTGGTTAAGCACCTGCTGGTGAAGGTCAGGCTCTGCTTCAGGGCTCTGGAGATGTCAGAACAGGCTCAGGCTTCAAACAGACCAGCGGTGGCTCTGGGAAGGCAGAGTCTGCCGGGCAGGCAGGCACGTTTCTCAGGGCGGTTGGTCAAGGAGTGATTCTAAGGGTGGGTTGGGTTGGGGCATGAGCTGAGCACCTCCACTCGATGGGACAGAGACATTAGAGCTGCTTGCTAGGAGGACAATGAGGGCAAAGGCCATTTAGCAGCCTAGAAACCTGCTTCCCAGTGGAATTTCACTGTTGGCACGCATATCCCTGCTGTCTGTGTGAGGCCCTTTGCATGGCCCATGAGGACGGAAAAAGTGCTTGCAGGAAGGGGGGGTGCTGCGCAGCTGCTATCTCATTTTACTGCTCTCCCCTCTGAGCTGACCAGCCTTCTCCCTACCAGGCAGAGGGGCTGCTGGAGGAAAAGACCCACACCTCACTCCTGTGCCCTAAAGGTAGGTGCAGGTACCCCAGAGACAGGGACTGTCTCACCACCGGGGCTGTACATGCGCACAGAGCAAGGCGACCAAACAGTAGTGTGGTATGTGAACAACTCTAGGACTATCTGGAGGTGCACGGGGAGGGGAAAGTCAGGTATTTTGGAGCTTTTATGGGGAGGCAAAGCCATTCAGGCCTACCCCGTGCTACAAGCTCCTGGCAGCACCAAGCCACTACCTAACCACATCACAGTCACTCGTCCATGGGTGGCCTAATCTCAGTGTCATCCTCTCTTTTGAATGCTGATTTCAACAACTGATGAGGTGATCCCAGCATTATCTACACCATCTCCTGGAGGTGCCTGTGGGTCTGCCACCTCTGTCCTGCCTGTTGTTCTGATGTTTTTACCATTTGCAGGAACTTCAGCTTCAGAGACTATCACTTTCACTATGCCAGAGAACACAGTCCTTGGGTCGGAGAGAGCCCACATCTCTTTCTTAGGTGAGGTTTAGGGGGGGTCTTGGAAAGTATGATTTTTCCCTGCAGGAGTCTTTTCTGCTGGTGCCACCATGTCTGCTTTAACAGAGTAACAAGAGGGAACATGTACAGTGAGGTGTGACACTGGGCCCTTATGTCTTCCAGAGAAGCATCCCATATCTCTTACACAAGTGACACTGGGCCAGATGGAAGTATAATTTCACCCAGCCAAGAGAAAGATAGACAAGTACCATATCACTGTTCCTACAGAGCTCTTACAGACATTAAAGTCACCCTAGTGTGAGCAGAAGTGAACTGAGACCATTCTTAGCAGGTTATCTGGAGAATCATAGAATCATAGAATGTTTTGGGTTGGAAGGGACCCCTAGAGGTCATCTAGTCCAACCCCCCTGCAGGGAGCAGGGACACCGCTAACTACATCAGGTTGCTCAGAGCCCCGTCCAACCTGGCCTGGAATGCTTCAGGCAGAGAGACCCAAAATGGGTCCCAGATGGAGATTCAGGGGCGAGCCACAGCAAAGGCTGCTTCCCTTACGGGGAGAAGACACGAGGCTCCAACAGCCGTGGACTGAGCTCTTCTCACTCTCTGCCTCCCGGCGAAGCTTGGAAATACCTCGCTGGGGAGCTGCTCCGTCCCTCCGGAGCAGTGAGAGGCAGAGGCACCAACACGGGTTTCCCAGACAGACAGACAGCCTGGTGCAGCTCCGTTACGGCAGGCAGAAAAGCCAAATGAGTGAAAATGTAATCTGGAAGTGAAAAAATGTTAAATGAAAAATGAAGCATTTATTTTTGTAACACTGTTTTTTTAATCACTTTAAAAAATGTTCATTTTGAACACCTTTTTTTTCCCAGCATGGGGAAAAAAAAAAAAAAAAAAGCCCAGTATATAATAAACATTGCCCCGTCCAGAAATTTTTTACCTGCCAGAATATGTAAAAGTCCCAAAGCTGTGGTTCTGTCTTACAGGTGACATTTTGGGGACAGCACTGGACAACATAGATGAGCTTCTCCAGATGTCCAGTGGCTGTGGTGAGCAGAATATGGTTCATTTTGCCCCCAATGTCTTTATCACTCGATACCTTGAAGAAACAGGACAGCTGACTCCAGAAATCAAACAGAAGGCAATCGGCTATCTGGAAAGCGGTGAGTGGATTCCTGCTCATGTTGGGTTATTAAGCTGGTTGTAGGTTGTGCGGTGGGGATCTCAGCGGAGGCTTGGTGCTGCACAGGATTTGTGCAGTGCCACTTGCCTGACACCATGGGAATTACAGCAGCGTAAATCAGGCTGCTGTGTCTCAGCTGAAGAAGGGGTACATAGCACCCCTCCAAAAGCCCTTTGCTGAATTCCTCAGAGACAACACTCTCTGTAATGATCAGCAGGATTGGCGGGGCAGGTTGTCACCTTGAGCACACGACAGACACAGAGCATCTTCACTCCCCCCAGCCTCTTCCCGCAGGGTATCAGCGGCAGCTCCTCTACAAGCACACAGATGGTTCTTACAGCGCCTTTGGGGAAGGAAGTGAGCCAGGGAACACATGGTAAGCAGAGATATCTGGACACAGTTCAGGAACAACAGGTAAGCAGAGATATCCAGGAAAAACAGCTTGACCTGGTCAGGATCAGTCTGGCTCAGCTTTTGGTCAGGGGAAACTGAAGGAGTCTGGAGCTGTGGAGTTTTGAACAGAAACTGCTCCTGAGACTTTTTGGAAGAGAATCATGACACTGAACTACTCTTGAGGTAACTCCTGTTTGATTGTGCTTGGGCACCCCAGCTGAGGTTGATTCTGAAACCTTGGCTGCAAAGACACCTTCTTTCCAGGTTATCTGGAGTGCTATGTGCCCAAACAGGACTGGGAAAGGGGCTGAGTGAGTGAGCTCACTAAATATCAGTGCTCCTGGCCTTAAATTACACCAGTGCACACTGTTGGAATTGGCAGAGCTCTAGGGGAAGCACTGAACTGTCAATGAATTTTTTCTCTCTTGCTGAAAATGGATCTGAGCTCAAGCTTCAAGAGCACCTAACTGATGTGCACTGCTTCCAGTTCTCCATCTGCACAGAGGCTCTGGCCTGCTGGTACTTCTCCAGGGATGAGATAGTGGAAGACACAGAGACTCCTAGAGATGGGCATCAGTGACTGGATCAGTTTGATTTTCTTCTCCTTTCCTTTGCTCTAGGCTTACTGCCCTTGTCCTCAAGACCTTCAGCCAAGCCCGGGACTTCATCCACATAGATGAGCAGAATATAAAAGATGCTGCCAGCGCCCTGATTAAAAGTCAGACTCCATCTGGCTGCTTCAAGAGCGTGGGGAAGCTCTTCAACAACGGTCTGATGGTATGACATGTCCTGGCTGTTCATTAGGTTCCTCAGAGATCCTTCACTTCCTGGCCCAATTAAAGGTGCCAAGAACAAACAAACCCTACTGCAGGAGGGAGTCTCTGATGTGCCCAAGGTTACTCTGGGGTGACACTCGGGGTTGTACTTAGTCATGGTGGCACTTTTGTAAATTATGAACGATGGAGGTTTGCATGTGATGATACACATACGGGAACCGAACCAGTGCCCTGCCCTAGCCCATCTCAAAAGCTAACATGTGCCTCAAAAAAAAAACCCCACCCAAGGTTTTCAAGCTCTGTATTATTCCCTTGGTAAACTGCTTTAACTTCCTTGCCCATTATTGAGATGCTGTTTCTTCCTTTGGTCTGAGTTCCCCCTTGTACAGAGAGAGTCAGAAATAGAGTGAATGGAGATTGATGGCAGCCACTCACATGAGATTCACCTTTCCAGGCACATGCCCTCTACACTCAGAAACACAACATTTGTGCATGCACAGACACACACAAAGTACCTCAAAGTGGAGCCAGCAGCAGTTCAGTAGACAGGACCTCAGATAATTAAACCTCTAAGTGAAGAGAATTGTACCTTTCACTTCCCCTTGAAAAAGATACCCTTTCTTTTGCTCCTCTATATCCTTGCCACTGTCCTGGCCCTCAAGTGAGGTGCCACCTTGCAGTGGGGGTTTGGGAACATCACTTTCCCCTGGCACTGAAATCTGCCACTGAAAATCTTCTGCAGGGGAGGGGAAGGGGGGATGTGTTCAGCAGAGGGAGGGAATCAGCTACCCAGAGGAGCTTGGAGCACCGTGGCTGAGAAGTGCTCTGGTAAGCAGGACCTGGAAGAGGAGATACCATGCCTGGCACTCGATTAGCAGAAGGAATGGGACCAGCACTGTTGCCTGCACTGGCTTTTTCTTGGGGAGCAGAAAGCACTGGAAAACTTCTCCCCCTCCCTTCGCACGGCAGCCCTCATCTCTGTTTTGTGGTGCCTGCAGGGTGCAGTGGAGGAAGGACTGGGGCTGAGCTCTGCGATCGTCACAGCTCTCATGCACTCAGGGATGGCACGCTCCGTGAGTATCGGTGGCAGGGATGGGTGTGTGTGCAGCCTCTTGGCAGGCAGTGCATGGGCACTCTGCCTTTGTGCACACAGGGGTATGTTACCAGTTTTCTTCCCATGTGTTCTGTCCCTGTTTCCACCTCCTTCTACACATGTCAAGGCTGCGTTCCCTCCCCATACACCCCACCAGCAACTGGTGTGCTTTCAATTGTATCCTAGGATCCAGTTGTGTGGAAAGCTCTGAAATGTATAAAGGACTTGGTCAATGCTGATACTGGCACTTCTAACCTCTACAGCCTGGCACTAGCTGCAAATGCCTTTGCAGTAGCAGGTGATAAAGCCCTCAGGCAGAAAATCCTCAAAAGATTGGATAAGGCCGCCATAATATCAGGTACCCAAAGACTGTGGGGCAGGAGAGAGGGTCATTGACAGAATTGTGTGGCAATCCCAGGGCTGAACAACCAAGGGAATGGAGGGTAGGAGCTGGGGGGCACTGGCAGAGCTCTGTGGGGAGCCCAAGGCTTGGATAACCTCTGTTTGCCAAGCTGTCACAGGCTATATCCATATTGTGAGACAGACTTTCTCTGTGGATGATCTCACTGTCCTGGTCTCCCAGTCATCCAAACCAGGGGAGCTTCATGGATATTGTAGAGCTCCTTCCCAGCCTGCAGGCCTTGGTTTTTACTGGGAAAAGCAGGGTGTGGGGGGGAAAGAGGGAGATATGCACCCATATCTTGTCCCAGTGTATATGTTCACTCAGTACTTAGGCACAGGGGCTGAGTAGGATTCCAAGGTCATTAGATACAGCTACACACTCCATAAGTGTTCCCACTCCACTTCTAGGTGACCAAATATTCTGGAGTCAACAGTCCAAACAGGAAGAAGACTCCCAATATTGGTATCGGGCTCCATCTGTTGATGTGGAATTGACATCTAGTATCCTCATGGCTCACCTTTCAAAGTCAAGTTTGTCTTCAGATGAAATAAGAAAGGCATCCCAGATTGTGTCTTGGCTCGCCAAGCAGCAAAACCCTTATGGAGGCTTTGCTTCAACCCAGGTAATCCCCGGAGCCATCATCAGCAGAGAACCTGTCATCAGCTATGGTTTGTGAGAGCAATGGGTTCTAGCACAGCCCATAGTAAAAAAGATTAAAAAAAAAAGTATGGATTTACAGCCCTTGGGAGTTGGGAAAAGGTGACTATTTGTATTCCTCTGAGCTAATCCCATGCTAAAACTCCAAGGAGAAAGCTCAGCCCTTATTGTGCTGTAGCTGCAGTATGAGGGAGGGAAAGGCTAAGGACTGGGCATGCACAGGAAGCAGGGATCCTATTTTGTCTGATGTGTATCTTCTTCCTCAGGACACAGTGGTTGCTCTGGAAGCCCTAGCCCTGTATGCAACCAAGACTTTCAGCAAGGATGGTCCTGATCTTCAGGTTTCTCTGTCCTCTGAGGATTTCAACCAAAACATCCGAGTAGACAACACCAATCGTCTCCTGCTGCAGACAGTGGAGCTGCCAGCCATTCCCCGAGATTATACTGTGCATGTGCAGGGCCATGGGTGCCTCTTTCTGCAGGTAAGCCCAGCCAGGGGGAAAAAGTCTGTCTGGGGAAAAGCCTTGAAAGCCAGGGAACCTCTCACCTTGCTACTTAACTAACACCAAGAACAGACTGCTGCAGTGACTTGCAAGAATCTGGGCTTCAAGGCTAGTAGGAGTATCTGGGATCCAACAGGAAGGTATCAGCAATTCCCCAAATGGAATCTGGATCATCTCCATCCAGTCAGAGCTGCACCTCTCCTCCAAGAACTCCAGTGAACATCACCAGGAGCTGGGTACTGGTCAGAACCTCTGCTTCCACCACAGTTTTCTCTTACTCCACTGCAAGACAGCAAACAGCAGCCAACCACTAGACAAGTATACTCTCCAGCAAAAAAAAAAATGCCATTCTCTGCCAACTGGTTTATTTCTGTCCTGGCAGGCCATTCTGCGGTACCACATCCCTCCACTGAGGAGCGACGTCACCTTTGCCGTGTCAGTGCAGACAGAGTGCACCGCACCCAACGCCACCCAGTTCCCTGTCACCATTCATGCTCGGTAGGAGACACTCAGTTGCCCCTTGCCTCCCCTGTGCTAAGAGGCTTCTGGCACCACACCAGTCTCTTGATGGCCAGGATTCCCCTTCACTTGTGAGGTCCAAGTGCTAAGATGTCCCCATTCATTTAACTATGCTTTCCTCAGCTAGCTGAAAGGTACAAGGCCCCAGAGGGATGGCTCAGGCTATAGTCTTATCTCTTTCTCATGCCAGTTACCACAAGTTCTCCCAAGGTCTGTGGGTCTCCAACCCCTTCTAGGATTAGGTCTCAAAACACTAATGACATGAAGGTCCTGTGGGACTGACCACTGACACTCATTCCTAAGTCTTCTCTCCTCTGCTCCTGGGTTGACTGTCACACCACTCTCCTCTGCTGTACCCCTGTCTGACTTGGGACAGAACTGCCAAGAGAGCAGGCAGAGGATGTGATATTCCCTGCCATACCTAGAGAAGGTAACTCCAGAAGCCTTCCAAGGATTTTATTCTCCTTGGCTCAGCACAATTAAAAGAGACCTCCAGGGAAGCACAAAGATTTATTACAGTACAGGAACAGGTATGCTTACAGGAGAAACACTGGAAGGAAAGGCAGATTCCTCCAGCTGAGTACCAAAGCTGGGCTGGAGTATCTGGAGATCATGGCTCAGAAAGTAATATTAGTGCTGTCCCCTGGGTTCCTGCTACAGCTACACAGGGAACCGTGTGTCCACGAACATGGTCCTGATCCAAGTGGAACTGCTGTCTGGATACAGCCCCGTGGCAGGTTCACTGGAAGAGGTGAGATCACGCGTTTGTGTCCAGCTGGGATGGGAACAGTGATGGACATCCATCATGTAGGATTGTATGCAGAACTGTGACCATTCCTGTGGGCAGAGAAACATGGTTCTTTTCTTCCCAAGAAATCTTCATACATAAAGTCTCTTCCAGGCCACACCTTGCCTTCCCCTACCCCAAAGGCTTCCTTGGCCATGTGAGCATTTTGCCCATGCTCTCACAAGAATAAATATCCATGAATATTTCTGCTTTCTGTTAGAGTCTTTCTGACGTTTTCTCTCTATTTTCAGCTAAAGAAAATGCCTTTAGTGAAGAAAGTTGAAAGCGAAACTGACCGAGTCATTCTCTACCTGGAGGAAGTGAGTGGAATTTAGGCTAACATCATCATTAAAAGGACTATGGACTGGCAGATAGCTTTTAGCTTACTCTTGTATCTTGGTTCCATTAGTATTTTAAGTATTCAGAGCTGTTGTTCCTGCATACCAGACACATTTGTTCACCCAGAGAAGAGTGTTGTGTCAGCCTGCAGCATTTCAGCTGCCACTTAACTTGAGTGAAATGAGGCTAACTCTGATGTTAAGCCTACATCTGTTGGCACTTTTCAGAGGCTGTTAGAAGTCCATATACAGTGTTTGATCAGGATTGGGGAGTAGTAGTAGGATCCATCTAGTAAATTCAATCAAGTCTGAATTCTTAGAAAGCCCTTAAGCATCCTGAATGCAATAAGGAGCATCCAAGTTTGCCAAGGTCACTCAAAATTAAACCATATGGTTGTGTGAGCAGAAGCGCTCGCTCCACAGCCTCATTAATCAACAGATTAACAACCACTCCAGCCTTTCTCTAGCTACATGCATACCTAAACAGCACCAGAAACAAGACCTGGCATGAATTTAAGAACTTCAGAATTTCCAAGGAGCAATTCTACATTTCTGCGATTCTTCATCCCCAGTTGTCAATAAGCTGAGCTAAGCTAGCCTCACAGTAAGTGGGTTATTGTCATGTGGATGCATTAGACTTGCAGAGATGCTGCTTTCGTTACATTTGCAGCACAGAGCAAAAAGGCAAGACAGAGAAAGATTTCAGCTCAGGCTGCCAGGTATCACAAGGTGGAACCCAACCAACAGCAGGTCACGTAACTACTACCGTCCAGCAGATGTTCATCCATACCTTGCATTTATCTCCTTAATGATGAGGGTTGTGTGGGAGTGGAGAATAAGAGCTGATGTAATGAGACTGTGTATAAGAAAGTAGCCACTGAGGCACGAAGGAGCTCAGAGCAGAACTGGATGGGAATGTGGGACTGGTTGGGAAGACTAGAGCTACGTTTAGATACCTAATGCATATTGGCTCTGTGGGTTTGATGTCTCTCATGAGCTGAGTTAAATTTGGTGACCAAAAATGGGAGGTGGCCACAGAACGTGACGTAAAAGATATTTCTGAGATGGACTAGAAAGCAGAACAGATCTGTCACAGTGGTGAGGTCTCCACAGAGCCTGAGTGAGAGCGTGGAAGGGACTGTCTTACAGGACTTTGGTACTGGCTGTAATCCTTGCATCTCTTGGTTTTAGCTGACTAGACAGCCTCACACCTACACTTTGCTGATGCAGCAGGACATGCAAGTGAAGGACCGTAAGCCAGCTAATATCAAGGTCTACGATTACTACATGCCAGGTGAGCTCAGATGCTGTACTGCAGAAACCACCCAAATGTACCACTAGAAAGAAATTTTCTGAGGCTGTCAAGTCTAAGACAATACTATCCCTGACATGTTTATCTAACTGCCCCTTAGAAGCTCTCTAGCAATGATCTTACTTCTCGGGTTTCAAAATGGTAGCTCCTTCTTTCTCTGGTCCTAGAACTTGCAAGCTTGAAGATGGCGCGTAGATCTGCTTAGGGTCGAACTCTCCCAACAAGAGGGGAGCAAGGAGCTCAGAGCCATGCTTTTGTACACTCATTTGTGGGAGGCAGCAAAGGCAGAGGGACCATAGTGAGGGGATGGCTTAGAAGAGTGAGGGTCCCCTCAGAAGAATGACACTTAAAAAAACTTGTCTTCCGTTCTCTGGGGTCCCTAGTGGGAGGAAAAGCCAGAAACGTGTCAGGGATTGCTACTGCTTCAGAAAGTGAGAAATCCATAACTGTAATGAAGCTGTTTGGGACTTATGGCTTCAAAAGATCACAAGCCCCATGACTTGGGTGAATCTGGACTAGCTGCGCACAGAGTCTTTGACACGTACCAGTGGTTCCGTGTGTCACAGCGGAAGGGAGTCATGGCCTGTAAGCTGAGGGAACACCTCTCCTGGAAACAGAGGCACAATGCTGGGCTGCTTTAGTGAGTTTTTGGCAAGCATATCTCACCGGTACTTTTTTTCTCATCTTCCAGAAGAAACTACAGTGATGAGCTACAGTGCACCCTGCGAGTGAGGTGAGGGCCCAACACTTCTTTTGTCATCACAGGCATGGTTGTGAAGAGTGTGGAGAGAGAGGGAGATGCACGCAAGGGCCCTTGATCAAGAAATTTGCCAGTCTGCAGGTTCAGGGTAGAAAGTGATCAGCAATGTAAGGGTGAGTTCCTGTATCCCAGTGGTTAAACTGAGGGAAAGGAAGAACTGAAATGAAAGGTTTGAGGTGCCCAGCTCATGACAGAGCTGGAGGTATGTTGGAGAAAACAAGGGCTGCCTGTCCTGAGTCCTGCCAGTCCTGTAATTTTGCATCAAATACACTTTCCTCAAATCAACACAATTCCTTTTCCTGGTACTTTCCCCGCAGTTCCACAGCCCTCCAGCCCTGTGCACGCAACATGCCACATTCACCTCCACTGCAGGGCTTGACTCCTTTTCAGTGCCAAGCCTTTCACAGCCTCAGCCTGGCTTCTGATCCATGCTAGGCTCCTGCCCATCCTCTTTCCAGGCTGGGCAAAGGAAAAGCTTCAACTTGACCAGTGCCTGCTCCTGTTCTAAACTTTGCTTGCATCTGCAAGCTTCCTTGCCCACAGTCCATGAGATGGAGAAAAACATGCTTCGTGAATCACCTCTGTGAGGCACACATCCCTGCTGTGGGATGCCTGCCACAAGCCCCACACTCTTAGTGGAGATTCTGCCATAGGCTTTGTATGGGTAGAGTCAGAGAGAGCCCTGTCCTTGATGGCTTGGCAGGCCCGTTTGGTCACAAGGTACAATAAAACCCCAGAGTTCCCAGTGGATAATTTTAATACTCCAGGAACACAGATTTTTTTGTCCTTTGTTGTCTTCACAGGAACGGGGACAGACTCATCCTCTGCAGTCTCTGTCCATCAGTCCTTTGTCATCCCTGCCAACAGCCACCACATGGAGATGAGAAGCAAAGAGAAAATACTTGAAATTTCTTGCTGACCAGTTAGTTTCTGAAAGGCTCAGACTATGCCTGTCAACTTATTAAAAGTCAGGAGACTAGAACTGTCTGACTGAATTATTAGTCAGGTTTACTGTTTTCTCCCAAACCAGGAAAATTGCATTTAAGAGCACCTGGGAAAAATAACTTCTTCACCTCTCTTCTGTGTCTACATGTGCACATGCAAAACTCTGTCCCCCCAGTAAGAGTCTTGCATAGGAGGTAGAGCGTGCACCAAGTTGGTACCTGGGGGAGGTGACCATCACACAAGCTGGAGCTGAAGGCAAGGGAGGGCTGGAATATGTTCAACAGTTCCTTTGGCCAACAGTTGCATTTAGAGACCTTTATCAAGAGCAAGGATGTACTGCTGAGGGGGGATGTGAGGGGCTAGAGCTTCATTGCATTGCATTACTACCTGGAGACTACTTCAAAGAGCTGTTGGCACAGGAGCTTGCAGGAAGGACACAGGAAACACAGCTGTCACAGCATGTTCAGTAGCATCTTGTACTCCAAAGATGCCTGATTCCTATTGCAGGAAGCATTAGGAGATACCACGGGAAGCATGAGGAGAGAGCAACAGAGGATCTAGAAGGCTTGTACATTGGCAATAACAGAAATGGTACCTTCATGGGCTAAGCCCGTAGTTCATCAACAACTGGCACAATGGCAGCAAGGTAAGGGGTCATGTTTACTTTAATTCTTCTTCACAGATGCATACCAGATATGTGAAACCCTCCCCCACACACACCCCCCAACCCCAGCCCTCACAGTGCAGGCACAACTGCTGGATGGTTGTGATCCCTCAGTCCATCCACTCAGGTGCAGGACCACATGGGCTCAACTTTAATGTGGGCTGTGTCCCAGCTGGGGCACTTCCTTCCATTCAGTGCCCAACCTGAAATATTGGGCAAAGGCAGGAGTTGTGGTGTGGCAATTTCTTTCCTTTCCTTTATCACAAATTTGGGAGCTCCTCCACCCCTTTCTGAGGAACCATGTGCTATTGTGGGGACAGAAGGTAAGACAAAAAAGGAAGGCATGATCCAGTGCCTCCGTGGCTATCATCAGGCTGTGGAAGGTGCCTTGTTTTGGCTAGTAGTGGAGGTGGCTCTCTAGGCAGATTCCTAGGCAGCACTCTCTCTGTGGGATGGTGTCAGGATGCACCATGTACCATGTCAAGATTCTGTCTTATTCTTTCCAGAAGGGACTTCTCCAGACCTGTCCTGGCTCAGGCTACTGCTAACAAGCCATCTCCCTTCTGGCAGCTGGCTATGTCACCCCACGAGACAAAATATTACATCTTCCCAGCTTCAGCTTGGTCCTTTGGATCCCTGAATCCCCCCCTTTCCTACCCTGCGATTAATATAGTGGGGGGTGGAGGGAATAGAGCCATGTCCAGGTCTGAGGGTCCTTGTTAGCACGGGCCGCTATAGCTCTGCATTCCCACTCCATGTGATGCTCAGCCATTCCTTCCTCACCCTCATTTTGAGAGAAGCTGTCCCTATCTCCACCTTCCACCAGAGCCTCCCTGGCTCCACATACCTAGCCATAGGCAACTGCCAGTTCCTCTTTCCAGCTGGATATATGCTCCCCACTGATCACCATCCTCCTTCCCGTCTTTGAATCCTTACATTCCCTCTCTCCCACTCAAGACCCAGCCTTTCCCGATGCCACTGTTTTTGCCACACAGGGATTTGCTGCCTACCTCAACTACAGACAGCACTGTAGTCAGCCAAGGCTCGTTCCTCTGCAAAAGGAAATGAGGACGCTGATTACACACACATGCATGCACACAGATGTGCACTCTTCTGTGTGCACATCTTTTCCCAGCCAGAGAACTAGGAACCCAGTTTCCAACCCCAGAGTAGGAGGGAATTTGCAACCCACCTGGCTGGTAGTAATCATAGACTTTGATGCTGGCCGGTTTCAGGTTCTTCATCTGAATTACTTGTTCCAGGTGCAGAATGAAAGTCTGAGATTCATCGTTGAGCTTGTGGAGGTGGGAAGAAGTTAGCAAGCAAGGGGAGAAAGAAGTCACTGCATCTTCATCTTCCCTAGCTTGAATGTTTTCCTGCACTAAATCTCTCTAATCCACTAGAGATTCTGGATTTTAGAAATGGAGTGTGAGGAATGCTAACCCAATGACAATGAAATTGGGCAAGCTTCCTCTGCCCAGTTCTGCCAGTGCTCTTTCCCCATGCCTAGCTCAGCCTTGGGCTTCTCATACAGCTCCTTGTCCACTAGCCTCTTGCTCCCACTCTGCCAAACCAAATGCTTTTGTTCCCACTTACCTTCTCCAGATAAATGTAGATGACATCGGCTTTTACTTCTATTTTCTTAACGATGGTTCTGCGCTCCAGCTGGCATAGGAAACAATAACACAAGGAAATTTGCAAGCACTTTCCTTAGGGCTTCCTGGCCTGAGGGACACACTGTTGTACAGAAGGGATGATGTGGAGCTCGACTCTGTGTGGAACTGTGCCTTTCTCACACATAAGGGTTGTATCTTTGGTAGTCTCTCCTGGGCATGCCTTGTGTGAATTTGGGGATGAAGGATGCTGTCTCTTCTCAGTTAGAAGAATCTCCCACTCTGGGGACAAAAGGCCGTGTGGATAGCACATAGGACTGATGCATTGGTCAGCAAACAGGTGCAGGCACCAGTAAAGATTCTGGTTACATCATCTCACTGACTGCTAAACTGCTCTGAACAATCTGCCTAGGGGCTGTGCAAATAATTCATCTTTCAGTTTTATGGCTTAATCAGAAAAAAAAAAAATCTTTTTGGCTAGACCTAGAGTCTCTCTAAGAAATCTTGTCTTAGAATTTCTGTCAAACAAATCCTGGTGTTTAGCACACTCAGCAGCACATTTTGTTCCTGGCCCAAGGCAGAACTGTGTCAGTGGGAGAAAATTAAGCACCTCTGATCTCCTGCAGCCAACCCTTGTGGGCCCTGTATGGAAATGAGAGGGTTTGGTTCAACTACAACAACAAAGGGCCCCTGGTAATTTAGTTACCTCACAGCCTGAAATGAACAGTTCTTATTCCAAAGCCCTTACCAACATCCTGGATCTGGGAGCCAGGACAAATCCAGACAGCAGGGAGACCTCCACGATCACCATGTTGGATGTGACTCTGCTCCCAATGTAGCTGAAGAAGAAGAAACAGTCAGAGGGTCTGACGTGAGAACAGAGCCCTCCCAAGCCCCTCTTCCCCCCGCCCCCATACCCTGTGTGCAGGACCCTGAGCCATGTAGCCCATCCAGGACTGGGGACATGGCAGCCACTGCTCCCTCTCGCAGGAGGTAGCCTGCACCTTCCTTCCCCTCCCCTTCCATCCACCAAATTCACCCTCTGTCCCATCAGCCCCAAGTGCCTCCATTGCAGCCCTGAGGTTTTCCTGGCTGCTGTCCCCAAGCACAGCGGGTCTTGCTGGAGGAGGAAACAACCCTTGGGGTCACCTGGCAAGGATGCGGACGGTGAGGACACGCGCATTGCCCTGGCTACAGTTGGTCAGCTCTGTGTTGACACGCAGAGTGAAGGTGACCGCAGCCCGCGGGGGAGGCTCATGGTACCTCAGCACTGTCTGCAGGGAAAGGGCCAGGAGGGGAAAAGACGGGCCAGGCATGACCTCATGCAGGGAGAAGAGGCAGAGTCCTCCACTTCTCCTCTCTCCCCCCCTCGCCCCGCCACCTCACCTGAGCGAAGACGCAGCTGCTGCCATGGACCTGCACCAGGAACTCCCCCGGGACCTCCGTCAGTGCCGCCTGCTGCACCAGCAGCCGCTTCTGGCGGCTGACTTGGAACGCCTTCCCAAAGCCCCTCTGGGACTTCACTCTCACGAGCGCCTGGCCTGATGCGCTGAACGTCCTTGCTGCGTATTTTGCTAAGGCTTGCAAGGCAACAACTGTGTCCTAGAGAGGGAAAGACAGTCACACCTCTGAGACCATCAGCTCTCATGAAGCTGACTTGGAGCAGGCAGACACCAGAAGGACTCGCCCTGCCACCCTCGGGTGCAAAAGCGTGTCAGTCCACAGGGAGCTACTTGTTACCTGGGTGGAGGCAAAGCCCCCGTAGGCGTTCTGCTGCCGGGTCAGCCACGCCACAATACCCGCTGCTGTCGTCATGTCGCCTGCATGCACCCTTGGCTTAGAGAGGTACGCCAGGAGCACGTAGGCCGTCAGCTCTATGTCCACTGACTGAGTACCGGGCCAGAAGTCCGTGGAAGCTGGAGAGGTTGGCTTGGGGCTCCAGTGGATTTGTCCTCCTGCAGAAGGGAAAGGAGCATGCAGGCTATGTGGAGAGGACATAACTGGGGGTTCACAGGGGAAAAAAACCCAGAGTGCTTTCAGGGCTCCTTCAGCTCATTCCCTGTACTCAGGCCAGGATCACTGTCTTCACTTTATTCTCCAGGGCTTAGCTCACAGATTCCTACCTCCTCCATCAAAAGGATCTTGAAATCCTCCAGGCTGAGGAAACTCTTTCTGATAAATCACCTTCACAGCTTGTGAAATAACTTACTGTGTTTTCAGTGCAGTTACTGCACAAATGCAAGGAATATGTACAAAACCCTATGGCATTTTTAACAGCTGTAGCTGGGCATACGTTACTCCAGATGCTAGCAGGTGAACAAGAAGCATTACCCCAACCAGCAGTCAGCACCTGATTTGATGGCCTGCTCCTCCAGTTTGTACAGCAGCTCCTGGGTTGTCTCATAGTCCCCAGCCAGGGCAAAGGCATAGGCCAGCACGGCTTCTGTGTAGATGTTGGTGACATTGTGAACTGCCTGCTGCAGACAGCGGAGGGTAGTCTGCATCAGCTTGCCCTGCATTGGGAGGAGAGACACATGTCAAACTCGGACAGGGGCAAAACAGGGGGCAGGGGAGCTCCTTCCAGGGAGCCAGACTATGTCTTCCTGATGTAGCTCCAGAGAAACTCATTAAATTACACAGTCTGTTGAGAAAACAGGCAGTGTGGCCCCAGTGCGCACTGGGAGCCATAGCCACCAAACACTATTACACCATGCCAGTTTTACAGTACTGTCTCTTTTGAGGAACGACTTCACAATTTGACCAAACATCAGCTCCCTCCCACCTGTTCCTGGCCTGGAGAATGGCAGCCAGAACTACGAGCTGACATACCCCATAGCGGTGCCCAGGCGTGGGAGCATACAGGAGAGCAGGAGGGAGCGGGGGCGTACTCACCTTCAGCGGCTGACCCAGCTCCAGCAGTGCGGCAGCGACGTATGCCCCCAGGGAGATTTCATCATCCCCACTGCCCTGCGAAGGGAATGCTCCTTTCACTCTCCAAGTGACTCCCCGGAAGGAAAAGCATTCCTTTCATGTTCCCCGCCCCATACCCTGCTCTCTTTAAGGCTGGTTGGTGGGTTGCAGGAGTGATTTTCCAGGATCCTTTGGGATCCCACAATGTTTTGTTGTCATGACATCTGTCCAGCCATTCCCCAGCTGTGCTGCCTGGCTTGGCCCTCATTTACCTTTAAGGAGGAGTGAAAGAGGCTCCCTTTGGTGGCAAAGCAGCCACTGGGGAGCTGGTTTTGCTCTAGCCAGCGTAGGGCATCCTGGATGTTCTTGTCATCTACATAGATGTATTTTCTGGCTTGGCCAAAAGCCTTGACTACAAAAGCTGTCAGCCTAGGAAGAAGATGAGTTGTGAGAGAAAGAGAAACACAAAAAAAACCCAAAGAGAAAGTCAAAGGCCTCCTAGTGCATGTCCCTGAAGTTAACACTGACATAGTGGGGTGCCAAAAAAGAGTCATTTCCATACAGAAAGGCAAGCTAAATGTGGAAATGGTCCACAGGACCCAAGTGGCTCCTCTCCCTCAGCCCGGCTCCACAAATGTACCACTTGCACTACTACTTCACCCAGTCGTTTCATAGGTGAAAAACCCCTTACCCCTTCTACTTTTACCCATTGCACTTCATCTCCTCCAATACCTAGAGACAATCTTGAATTCCCCATTTTCTTCCTCCCTTCCTTTCTCCATTTCTCCCAGCCCAGCCACCACAGGGTCAAGCTGGGCCATTGCAGCTCTTCCAAACTCTCCCAAGCAACGCCTTCCCTAGGGAGATGATTGTTTATTACAATAATCTTCCCTGATTTACCTCCAGGCAGTAGGTACCCATCTTGGCTACTGGGATACCACCAGCTAGTACCTGGTGTTGCCTGTGGGGCAACAGCAGGGCCACAGAAACAAAAAGGGACCTCTCACCCCCTGAGACCACATCTTTGTTGTTCCACTGTCCCAGAAACTCTGCTGCTCTGCCTCAGAGAGCTCCTGGGGTTCCCATCCAAAAGAAGAAACACACATCTTATCAGCTTTCCCAGGCACATTAGCTGCTCTGGCCCAGACAGGAAAAACCAGGAGTGAGGGATATTTGCAGTGCTTACCAAGTGTTCCCTTCCCCATCCTGCTGCCCAAAGACACTGTAGGACCCATCTCGGTGCCTGTAAAGAAGCTGCATCTGGTACCCTGGGGAGCACAGTAACACAGAGGAGCCAACATTGACAGAATGAGTGCAAGGGCAAGAACTGTTGGACACAGGGGGAGGCAGAGGAGCAAGGTGGGTCTGTTGTACTTGCCATTGCGCAGGAATCCTGTTGCCCTCTCCTTGATCTCAGGGGTCAGCTGCCTTGTCTTCTCCAGGTACTGCAGCACATAGACAATGGGGGCAAACAGCACCATGTTCTGCTCCCCACAGCCATGGGGCATCTGCACCAGGTGGTCCAGGTTCTGCAGTGCCATCCCCATGAGGTCACCTATGCAAGGGTGTAAGAAAGAAAGCAAGTGTAAGTATGATTTGAGGTGCTTCTCAGCCAGGCAGGGGATAACAGTGCTTTATCTCAGCACAGGAGGAAAACACTGGAGCAAGGAGGAAAGAGGAGTAAACAACCGAGTGCAGCATGGAGAGTGGCATCGTGATGCAGGGTGGCCACGCTATGGAGTCCCTGAGGAATTTTTCCTTATCACTTTTGCAGTCCGAAGGGCTCCAAGCGTAACAAGTACTATTTGTAAAAGGCTATGAGCAGAGCTGCAGTTGCTCAGTGTGTGTCATACAGACAACTATAAAAGCACTTAGGAAAAGGTTGAGATGTTTCTGGTCTTCAGCCAGGCCTGTTCTACTTGGCCATATGTCAAGCATCAAAATGTCAGTAAGCCAGCAGGGGTGCTAGTCAGACGGTGTGAAGGTGTCCATATGTCCTCCAGCCAGCCAGAAAAGCCTTGTATTCAGTTTCCTCCTTTGGAGATCTGTTGTATAATATTCATGGCTACTTATGCCAGGCCTGGCTTCATACCAATTCTGGCATAGGGGCAAACGAGCACAGTGCATAGAAGTGTACTGAATGGTAGGTATGTCTGGTCCCAGTAGCCTCTTCAAAGTGTTCTTTTTCAACTTAGAAATGCTGAGAAGGAGTTCTTCTCTCCAAGAGCTTCTGTTGTAGCAGTAAAACTTAACAGGAAGACAAGATGGTTATGAGCTTTGATGATTTGATCTACAGAGAACTAGCCAAGTTCCCAAAGTCCCAGTAAAAATAACGGCTCTGCTCCAACGTCCCAGCTAGAAAAATAAGGATTATTCTTCTCTGCAGATTACTTTTCTCATGAAAACCAAAGTGCTAATCCAAAAATCTGAAAGCCTGGTGTTGGCAAACCTTGCAGAGAATAGAAATACAGCATCTTCTCTTTTGAGCAGCATCACACCAAATGGATCCCCTGACACCATCACTGGGTTAAGCCTTGCTCATCTGTAACAGCAGTCAGTGAGCCCACAATAGAAATCACTTACCCGAGATGGAAATGAAGGCCCTGGCAGACCCCTTTACTGCATTGTCAGGGAGGTGAAGGGACACAGGTTCTTCAGCCATGTTTCCTGATAACAACAGGGTAAAGGTGTAGCACGAAAATTCAATCCAAGTGCATCTAACCAGAGGGACAAGACTGACACAGATGAGTGGGACACTGCCTACATCCCGCTCACACAGACTGCTCCTACAGTGCGTCCCAGCCAGCTCCATTGTCTGGAAAACTTTCAGATTAAAAGAGACATGAGAGCTGCTGGCTGGGCTGAGGGCTCACCAGGCTTCACGACTCAATTCACTACACTTCACAAGCTTCATGAGAATCACAGGTGGTCATCGCTTGGAAGGGGGTCATCCAGGAGAGACTGGCATTGCTTCAGGGACGGGGGGAGGGTTGGAGCTGGAGACTGCAGGAAGGGAAGAAGACTACAGAGCAGGATTTTGCCACCTATAGACAGTGGCAAATTCAGTAGGACAACACACGTCAAAGTAATATTTCTTGTTCTTTCCTGTCTAACAGGAAGTGAAATTTCCTATGTGAACAATCATTTGAAAACATTCTTTCATCAGACCTCCCACAGTTTAGTCCTACTTTCAGGTCTAGTTATTTCAGGCTGCAGGACCCATTCAGGCTGTCCACATACCTCCTCTCGGGCACAGAAGGGAGCCGTAAGACTTCTCCACTAACACACCTTCTGGCTGCCAGGGCAGGAACATGAACATGGGACAGAAGAAACAAGATTACACACAGAATTCCCAAACAGCAGCAAAATTTCAGTGCAAGTTCAGGTGGTTAGTTCCCAGGCTGTCAGGGACTCCATCCTCCTCACCTTTGGCAGGACTTCACTGAAGCTGCCTGCTTCACTGCTCAAGAGAGCAATAGCAAACCTGAGGGATGGGGCTTTCTGGTCAGTGAGCATATACAAAAGCTCATGTACAATGGGTGATTGAGCAGGGAAAGGTACAGGGAGAAACATGGACATGGTGTACAAATGCAGCTCAAGAAAGAGTACCGCAGGAAGGGAATAGGCTTGGCTAGGTCCTGGGGGGAACAAAGCAAACTGAGCCACAGCCTTGGTAGGCTAATGCTGGTCAAAAAATGAGGAGAGAAAACCATTTAGCCCATCACAGCCTCCCTTCCCCAAGGGGCAGGGATACTCAGAGAGAGAAGTGAGCCTGCTCTAATACTGACCCGGACTAGCAAGTGTTTGACCAGGGTATGCCTCCGCCTCGTGGTAGCTGGCAAGGGCTTCCTGCCCCCACACCGTGGTGAGGTGTCCAGTACCTCTGTCCTCACTGTGATATTCAGAGTCCCTAGCAAACAAATTGAACAGAGCCTATTTCTTATACCTGTGACCAAATGGAGTCTACTTGCTTAACTGATAGTGATCTGAGATGCTTCAGGTGGCTGGTCTTCATAGCCTCAGCAGTTTGGCCAGTAAAGGTGAGCCAGCCAGTACTGATGGCTTGTTCAGACACCCTAAGCATGAGGGAACTAGGTAATGCCTACCAGCAAAGTGCACTACATATGACTAACAACAGAAAGTGCAGCAGCCCCTTGGACCCCAGTGTCCCCTTCCCACTGCATATGAAGCACAGCACCAGCAATACAAGGTTCCCCCACCCACATCCATGCAGCCCCCTCCTCCCCAGCTGGTCCCACAGCCCTCTCTTCAAGAGTTCTCCATGCCACCCATTCAGTTCCTGCCCTCTCTGATGAGCCTGTCTAAGAAGAGAGAAAGAAAGCAGACACAATGGAATGCGTGCTTGAATATGAACAAGAGCAAAGTTCAGGATCCAGAGGAGGGGAGGCTCTGCCAGCTTCTCTGGACTTCCCGCTTCCTCTCACTTCAGTTTTAGGGTTCCCCATCACTGCTCCCATTTTTGCTGCCGTACCCAGCTGGACTGCTGTCACATTCCATGTGAAGGTCTTGGACTCCTCTGCACACAGACACTCCTTGTCCCTGCAGGTTCGGCATGGCTCCACCTGGAAGTCTGAGGATTTAGCCAAGGCCACGTGGATCTGAGGCAATGACAGATGCAGGCGAGTGACTGGGCAGCTCAGCAGAGATGGCTTGGCACAACATGCTGTAAAACTGGAGAGCATAGTAGGTCTGTCCCACACAGTGTTACCTGTGGCAACAGCACACACCTGTATGCACTGCTGCAGGTAGTTGAAGACAGTAGCTTGCAGCATGAAGGTCTCTCCTCGGATGACAGAATATGGCGGCGTCACATCCACAAAGAAGGGCTGGACCGTTCTGAGGCTCATGGTTGGGGCAAGGCCAAATCCCCTCCCAGCCAAGCAGAATGCCTTGACTTTCCACTCTGCAGCAGCAGTAGGTGCTGTGACTGGGACACTCCTGCTGCCGTTGGAGCTGAGAAGAAAAAGAGCACTTGCATGAAGATGCATGAAGAAATTCATCCCACTCCGCTGCACTGGGGAGGGCTCACAGCCCTGGGTGAGGGAAGGCTTTTCAAGTCCTCATGCTCAGATCAACCTCTGCCGTATTACCAATGATTTCTGCTCCAGTGGCTCACAACAAGGCAGCTCTCAGCAATTTGTTCCCTAAAGCCATAAACCCTGCTTTAATGCCATCAGTAATGGCTTTATACCCTTCTCCTGAGCAAGACACTGCCCGAGCATTCCAGCTCTGTACAGTCAATCAACAGCATGATGTCAGTCAACTGCATGATGTTCTGGAAAGCAGCAGTGCCATATCCTCCTCAGTGCTGATTCATTAGTCTTAATCTAAGCACCCTGGCAACAAGGGCTACAAATTTAGCTGGTGCGCCCACCAAATTGAGAAGTTAGTAGAGGGTATCCCAATATGCAAAGAGGCAATACTTGACGGTTTGGTCTTGAAGTGTATTGCTCTTCTCTAAACCTGCGTAGACTTCAGTTCTGCACCTCAAAGCTTACTAGTCCTTCAGTTTGATGCACTACAAATGCAGGGAAGAGCTGTGCAGTCCTCTCTTTACACCTATGGCTGCACTTTTGCACAAATGCAAGTCAGCCAAGACTCAGTAACAAAGGGATCATCCTTCTGTTCATTTGTAAAGTCTGGCTTCTCTTACCCAACAGAAAACAGATTCCAGATCCAAGTTTCAGGGACATAGTGGTGAAGTCTTCCATGGGTTGTAAATTGGGTTTGTTCCTTAGTGATTCTCTGGTCTTCTGTAGAAGGTCCCCCTGAAAGAAAGAACAAGGAGTCCCCCCAGAGTGGGAGAGGTGAACCCTGCCAATGACAGCCTAGCACTGGGGCAAGAGGCAAAGGAAGCAGTAAGAGAGACGTGGGAAGAGCCTGGCAGAGAAAAACACAAGGGAGTGAGCTGATTTGGTAGGAGAGGGGAAAATAGGAAGGGAAAAGAGTGTGGTAACAGGAGAACCCACTTGTAGTGGGCTGGTTGCAAGTTTTCCGAGACTTGGTTAGACAAAGCCCCTTGCTGACCTGACCCAGAGTTGGTGCTAAAGAGACTAGGGACCTTCAGAGAGGCATTTTAACTGACACCTTTGTAATTCTGTGAACAACAATACTGTTTGCTTGCCTGAAGAAAACTCACAGCCCTCTGCAAGTTATGGTTTAAATCTCAGCAGGCATGTGACCCAGCTTAGTATGGTTATCTAGTGCAAACTGACACACAGAGGAAGGAAGCGACTGTCCCTGAATCCGCAGGTGGGGACAGAAGCCAGGTCCCAGCACAGCCTGGAGGGTAGTCACTGGGAAACAGATCCTGGCCCACACTTAGGTTTGTCTGTGCCAGGAAAGGGAATGCCATTCTTTAATATCAGGGAAGATCCAGGTAGTGACATTCTTCAAAGCCCTTTTTACAGGGACTGGGTCACTTCTGCTGAGGCTGGTGGACCAGGCAGCTCTCCTGTGGCAGCAGTACCCGTTACTTCTCAGAGAGTCAATATCTACCACCAGGAAACCCCAGAGGGCTCTTCCATCTGGGTCACCTCATGTCCCAGCTAGGCTGAAAGTGCAGCTCACCCATGGTCGGCTTCCTATCCACCCGAGGAAAGCACTGAGACGGCTTCTTGATTACAAGGTTTGAGAAGATTTTCAGCCCCATGCTCTGTTTAGGAAAAGAAGGAGGGTAGGGGAGGCAGAAAAGCATCTGTGAGTGAGGAAGAGCAGCCACTGCTCTTCAAAATTACTCTCAAAACCATTGGGGCCAGGACAGCCAGTGCCTGGCTGGCCCAGAGCGCTGGCCCAAGCAGACATGGTGCTGAGGGAGACATGGTACAGCCTCCCTGATGCCTTCTTTCTCAGGAAGTCACTAAACCACCAGCTCTCTTCTGGGGAACACTGGGATGTCCTGATCCTCTCAACGCATTTCCAGTGTCAAGGGCACAAGAGGAGAGGTATCAGCGTCCTGCCCCGTCCCCTCACGCATGCTGGAGGGAATAGTTGGATGAAATCCACCCTCTGAAGTCATACAGAGGTGTGAAGGGGAGCAAACCCCCCATTCAGCCCTTCGGGCTGTGACATGGTCCCCTCCACCAACACAAGAGAAGTCCCTATGCTGTGAAAGAGCCTCCTAGGATATGTTTCTATTGCTAAATAAAAGAGGACAGGGTGTGATCCCCAGGTCCAAGGCCTGTCTTGTGCCCATGCTGCTTAAGGGTAGTCCTTTCTAGAGGACACCTGCCTTAAAGACACCAGGAGATCTGCCTGGGAACAGCTCAAAACCATGCCAGAAAGCAAGCTAACAACTAAGCCATGTCAACGACCTGTGGTCCAATGCTTGGGATCACTCTCTGTCTCTTTTCTCTAATACTGTAGACAAACAGCACACAGTCCAGGACCTCATTCCCAAGCCCAAAAAGCTGGGTTTTGCTGGTCCAGGATCTCATCATCTTGCTTGCTGCGCCCGTGGAGGGCAATACAGGTGTTCATACTCATGATGGGATTGTATGTCTCTTGAGACAGCACGGCTAGGTCAGGACAGACAGCAGGGGCCGTCTGGAGAAGGCAAGGCCTTCTCAGACTGCCTGGGGAGAAAGATATCTCAGATGCTCGTGATTTCAACAGCTCTGGGAAAAGTCATGAGGTGATTACCCGGAAGAGGTTGAAGATGTCAGGCTGAAAGGCATGCTGTGGCTTCCCTCGCAGCAGAGGTGAGGTGGACGGGGGATGAACACAGTGATCTGAATGCTCATCTACTTGGGCAGGGTATCCATGTCGGTAGGCAGCAGGGAACAAATCATAGACCTAGGGAAACTCACAGGCAGGGAAGAATCGGACAAGGAACAGATACATCCAGATGCTTTGCTCCACCCTCCCCTAGCATACATACCTGTTCCTGCCCATCTCCCCAGGCAGACCCCGCTTTCTCCTCCACACAAAGACCTCCTCACCCATTAGCCCCTGCCTGCCTCCCCCAGCTCATCCACAAGTCCTGGCTTCTTGCCTGGTTGCACAGACACTCACCATTTGGCTTGTCAGCTCACTCTCTGGGCTCATGAAGAACACATTTTCATCCACTGCCTGCACTGCACACAGGGAGCCAGGAGCTGCCTGCAGTTGGAGCTGCACTGTTGACCCTGAGTGGGCTTCTTTAGCTGGGAATCCTACCTTGACCTTGAGCAACACACCAGGAAAGCAAATAGGAAAAAGTGAGAAAGAGGGGTGAGAAGGCTGGCAGACAGGCAGCACAGACAGAGAGAGGGAGACCCACTGGAGTCTTCCCCGCTCAGCCACTGCTATGAACAGAAGTCACTGCTGAAGCTTTCCTGGTCCCTTGGCACTGTGCTGCAGACAACCTCTCTCCTCCCCAGTTCTCTCTGTGAAGGATCTGAGGGTCTCCTTCCCTCAGATCTGCTGACTCCTGCTTGTCAGCTCTCCCCCAGCCACAGGAGTGAGTCTCACCTGGTTTTCAAAGCACAAGGCAACATCAAAACGGATGCTGTCAGCTGTTACCCCTCCACTGGGGAAGATGGCGTACACCACTAAGGAAGGTGATGGGGTGAAGTCAGCAGTGAAGGTCAAAGGGATGGAGAAGGAGCCCTTCAACACTGAGTAAGGAAAGGCAAAGTGTTTTCATCAGAGCCCCACTGAGATCTCCTTCTGCCTTCCTGCTTTTTTCTGCTTTATAATCCCACAGTTAATAATCAAACCAATTCGTCATGCTGCTCTGCTACCCTCTCCCTGCATGTTCTGGACCCACAGAATCATAGAATCAATGGTTTGGGTTGGAAGGGACTTCAAAGATTATCTAGTTCCAACGCCCCTGCCATGGACAGGGACACCTTCCACTAGACCAGGTTGCTCCAAGACCCATCCAGCCTGGCCTTGAACACTTCCAGAGATGGGGCAACTTGTTCCAGTGTTTCACCACCCTCATAATGAAGAATTTCTTCCTTTTATCTAATCTAAACCTACCCTCTTTCAGTTCGAAGCCATTAGCCCTTGTATCACTACAAGCCCCTGTAAAAAGTCCCTCTCCAGCTTTCTTGTAGGCACCCTTCAGGTACTGGAAGGCTGCTATAAGGTGTTGCCAGACCCTTCTCTTCTCCAGGCTGAACAACCTGAACCTGTCCTCTCTCAGCCTGTCCTCTTAGGAGAGGTGCTCCAGCCCTCAGATTATCTTTGTGGCCTTTCTCTGGACTTGCTCCGACAGGTCCATGTCCTTGTCCATCTTCCCACAGGTCCTCCCAGTCTCTCTTCCCATCACAGTTTCCCATGTTCTGTCTTTTCAGCCTCTTCCAGCTGACACGATTGCTTCTTCAGCCTCCCTCTGTCCTGTTCGCTGACTACCCAGGACCTATAGATTCAGGCAGTTTGGGAGAAACTCTGGCAACTCTCACTGTCCGATCTAGAAGCCCACCAGGCGCAAGTGTTTCCTGTTGTCCAGCTGCCGCAGACTTACTGTTCAGCTTCCCGACCTGGACACTTCTCTGGCCCCTGACAATAATTCCAGCCTTCCCAGTGACCTGTGGGAGGAGGGACATGGATGAGCAGACTGC
The DNA here is from genome assembly GCF_000687185.1 of Egretta garzetta. Classification (NCBI taxonomy): domain Eukaryota; kingdom Metazoa; phylum Chordata; class Aves; order Pelecaniformes; family Ardeidae; genus Egretta; species Egretta garzetta. The sequence goes on along the minus strand of NW_009259039.1, from coordinate 439,321 downwards.
TGTTTGCCACCACAGTGCAGTCACACTCACCTATGTGCATCTTGCTCTCCCAAGAAACCTCAGAAACAAACTGTGGGTCCAATCCAACCCCACACCTTGGTTCCAGCAGATTTGCAGATATCACAGTGCGGGAGGAACAGCCTTAACACGTGAGATTCTGGTCTGGTCTGTCCAGTTAGGACAATGGATGGATAGTGGGTTCACTGGAGATAAGTGAGAGACAGCTAAGGTATTTCCCCTCCAGTAGGCAGGTCTCCAGACCAGACCAAAAGCAATTTCCACTGATCAGCTGCTTAATAATCAGAGTGAAAAAGTGATCCCCCATCCAGTTTCAAAGGGAGAAGAGTTTGACAGCAGACTCGGCACAAGACACTTCCCACTGCAGCCTTGGTAGAGGCTAAGGGGGCGATGGGATGCAAAGATGGAAGCCTCCTCCCACCCATGGAGGTGACTGGGGCCCAAATACCAGGATCACACTGTGGCCAGGCTGAGCTCTACCAGGTGTACTGTTCACCCAGTTCTCTAAGAACAAGTTTTTTCCTGTCATCCGTCCAGGGATGATCTAAATTACAGCCTCAACATTTCATTGGAGTCTGATCCCATCAATGCAGCCTTTCCCCCCAGGTTCTATACTACCCTTACTCACATAATATGCAAAACCTATACGGCTGGTGTCTTCTCCCAGGTCATCCCGACTGAGCGTGAAAGTCACCTGGACATTCTGCTTCAGCCCACAAGGCAGTGTTTCTGTGAGTGGATGTATGTCCAGGAAGCTCTTGGTTGTGATGTGGAAGGGCTGCAGGTGATGGTAAGCGTTTGTGTAACTGAAGTCAGTTTTTCGAGGTGTGTACGTGAGATCTTCCAGTGTGAACCTTCCCTGGGAGGGGACCAGAGATACATAAAAATCAAGAGTTCCATGCTTCAGTGTTTTGTTAGGATGTGATCAGCTCGGCTTTGGGAAGTGCTGCCTTCCTGCTGGCTCTGCACAGGCAGAGCTGTGTGGGGAGCCCAGGCCTGAGCTGGCAGCGGGCTGCAGGGCAGGAGGGGGGAGCACTGGCAGAGGTCAAGGATTCTCACTTTCCTGTATGCAGAGGTGGGATTTACCTCCAAAGAGACTGATGAGCTGTTCCAGGCCGTTGTGTCCAGGTTGAACGATGCTATTCCACTGCCATCTGTGATGTATGTTTTGATAAACCGGCGCCTCATGAACCTTATCACAAGATAAACTTTTCTGTTTTTCATACCATTTCCATAGTGATCCTGAAGCTTAATCTGGTGACAACAGGGAGAGGCAAGAAAAGCCAAAGTCAGATATTTCTTCCAGTGTCATACCCAAAACCTGACAAACATAGAGCCTCCTGTGTAGGTGGCCTTAACTTCAGTCTGGCCCCAAGACAGGAGACTTCCCTCATCTCTAAAGCTTATCCGAGAGTCATTAAAACCTGTCTGCTCCAGAAGGTGTGTGTGGCTAGAGCATGAGGAGCTCATCTCCTAGCCAACAGCTGAGACATCCTTGCATCCCAGCATCCCTGCTGAGGCATCACTTCACCCTCAGCAGAAGCTGGAGATGTAAACACATCAGGGAATCTGAAATACAGAGACTGGAGCCACACTGTCAAGTAATGTGACACACTGCAAGGCAAAGTACTCTGAGGAACAGAAAATGGTTTGGGTCAGCAAAATTTACTAGACACTAAATTCCTTGGCAAATGATGAGGAGGGAAGAAGCAAGGGAAAAAATCACCTTCCCCCTGTAGGGTACTCCAGGGATGTAATAAGCATTTGGTGTCTCAAACACTGCCCTTGCAGCTGTCCTGGAGATGAGGATTTGGCTGGAGGTGTTGATCTGCACCCCTGTTGGAACGCAGAGCACAAGGGAAGCAGGATCAGTATTGAGGGTGACTACTGCACCCTAGTTTAATCTCACTTTGTTATTCCCAGCCCCTGCCAGCAGAGTGTTTCAAACTTCTTTCCTGACACCAGAACCCTTCAAGGTTTAGAGGCTGTTGCTGTGGCAGCTCCTTCTCTAGTTAAGAAGTCTCCAAGCCCCTTTGTGGCCTCATGGACCACGCTCCCAGCCACACACCTCATCCTCCCGCTGCTGGCAGAGCAGATCTCTGTGGGCACAGCAAGTTCCTCGGGCAGGACCACTCTCTGTGTCCTGTGAAGGTCCCGGCACTCTGACCCTCGCACCCCCAAAATGGTCCCTCTCGCCCCTGCACCTTCTCTGCTGAGCCCTGGGATACCTGTGTCTATCTCCAGGAGAGAGGCTGCTGCATAGAGCTTGCTGTCTTGCTCACTGGGAGCCAGGTTGAAGACTGATGTGCTCACAGAAGGGGTGAAGCACCCCTTGCTCATGGTCTGCAATAGGAAGCAGTAGGTATTATTTGGGGCTGGGGAGGAGGGAAGGAGTCAGAAGTGCAAGGTATTAGTCGTTCTGCTGTAACTGTTGACTGCAACAAGTAATAATGCAGACTCATATTTAGATAGATATGGTTCACATGTTAAATTCTGTATTTTCTATTTTATACACATGTTTATGTGTAAATCATATTGTAGAAATATAAAACAAAACATGCATCACAGTTTTATCAAAGTTACAACGTTGGCAACTTTCCAGCTTTAGTAGAAAACTGGACTGCACTAAATGGATTGCAGAGTAAATATATGAGTATTTTAATAGATCTAGCTAGAAGAACTGCAGAATCAAATTAAAATTCAAAGTAACAAATCATTTGCAGAGCTGGAAGTTTACAACTACCATAACAAATCATAAGGCATGAAAAGTTTTCAACCATATATGTACAAGGGAAGAGCCCAGCTATTAAATACTTTGTTAGGAATGGAACGATGTAATAAGGAAAATATAAAAATATGCAATATATAAATATATAAAAAGATAAAGTATATAAGCCATTGTGTGATTTGGCTATGGAATTAACCAGGTCTCCACCACAAGTTAGTGTCCTTGTGCAGCTCCAGGATAGGTTCACCTTAATATGGTAATTTTGCACCTGCAAAAGCTCTATTAATTACTGTTTCTTACACTGCATCAATTTCTGGCAAGTTATGTCTTTACAAAAAAGAACTCTAAATCTTCCTGTGAAATTCATCTTTTCTTGTCCCTAGCATTACTAAGCAAAGTTACAAAGAAGAACTTCTGGGGGTAAAGGCTTCTTAGCTGGTCTGGGCAACAATAATTGCATTAACTGAATAAAACCAATTACTTCTACATATACATTACAGAGGTTGGCAAACCTTCCCTACATAGCAGTTCATTCTGTTCACTCAGCCCTTGACACTTAGTCCTGTGTGGTGCTCCTTCACTACCCATGTATCTTCCAGGATTCTACTCACCGGACCACTGTATTCCCTACAGATGTCCTTGCTGGCATTTTGAGGACGCCTCCTTGCCTTCTGGCACAAAATCACCCGCATGGTCCCTTGCACTGCCTTCCCGTAGCTGTACCTGCAGGGAGGACACCAGAGTAGCTGACCAGCAGAAGCACTGTGTGTTTTGCTGAGCACATTGCTCCATGCAGGTGGCCTTTCTGATGAAGGCCTTTATGCAGCTGGTAAGCAGGCAGTCATGAATGAAAACAGAGCACATTGTGTACTTGGGGAGTGGAATAGCACAGTCCTGCGTCCAACAGAGGCAGAAACAAAGCGCAGACAGGAAAGGCCCCATACTCTCTGAAGATTTCCCACTTCTGGGTGCTTGCTGTCCTGGAATTGCAGGCAGACACAGAGAGCTGACCTTAGCTGATGTGTCCACACCGCACAGAGCAGCACCAAGCTCAGGTGTGAAAGCAGCAGAAACCTGTGTCCCTGCAGACAGCAACAGCAATGCATGGTATGGCAGCAACAGACCTATAGACTGACCTCAGACCTGCCTCACTGTGGGCTTATCTCATGACCTGGACTCTTGTTTCCATCATCAGAGCTGCTCTGTTGGTTTTTTGCAAGGTACAGCACAAATGTGCCCTTGTCAGTGCACACATTTCCCCTGTCTGCCTCGCTGCCTTTCCCTGCTTTGGCTCCTCTCTGGCTTTCCCTTTGGAACAAGGCACCTGACGGTTTCAGTAACAGGAAGACATCTATGACCCATCCTGGGGATGCAGAGTGCTGTACTGTTTTCTACTAGAGCTTCATATGGTCAAATTTTAAATGTCCCAATCAATGAGAAATTATGTCAGACCAGCAGCAAAGAGACACCGAAAGTCTCCAGGCAGCCCAGCCCCAAATACAAATGAGCTCACCCCCTTTATCTGTCTACAAAGTGCTTTCCAGACCTTTCTCCTCGTTCCTTTGTGCTTATACTGTCTGAGGTCATGCCTCCATACCCTCATCTACGGAGTTTTTGCTAATGACTACATAACTAGAGAAACCCACCTGCTGCTCCTAAGAAGGTAGCAAGTTCAGCAGCATGTAAGTGAGAAGGAAGAGCTTAACCTTCTAAAGAAACACCAGTTCCTGCTCCTCTACTCCAGCAGACCAGTCCCATATCAAATATGTGGTTTTGCCCACATAAGGTCTTTCAAGGCTGGACACACAGCTTCCAGAGCAGGGTTATCACCTGCCTAGGGCAAATCTCCCTATAGCTGGGTGGTCTCTCCCAAGTGTGGCTCGTGGGCCTTTCTCCAAGGAAGAACCCATCAGTTTGACCGTCTCACTATTTGGGATTCTTTGAAAGGAATGACTGTGTTTGGCCCTTCTTGAGCCACTTCTCCTTGATGGATTCAAGAGATAAGAGATATATGGAAGGAGAGAGAAGCAGTTTTGATGAGCTCTTCCCTTTTCCCTGAACATCCTTCTTACCTGCCACACACACGCAGTAGGAAAGTTTTATCTGAAGCATAAATCTGAGCTGGTCCCTCAAAGAAAACATCAAACTTTTGCAACCCTGGAACAAAAACCACAGAGTTACTCCATCAAAGGCAACAGACTACCCAGACATGGGATCACAAAAGGGAAGAGTGTGTTCATGTAAGTCTGGAGTCCCATGAAGGAACATGTTCATGAGGTAAAAGCAAGGACTAACTAAAAACAGGGAAACCAAAGAGAGAGTCCCCTTTTTTCCCCCAACATACAAAGTCTCACAGAGGTCTTTAGTGTATTCTCAGTCTGCATCAGCTTCGTTGTCAGCAGATACCTTCTCCAGTAACCTCCACCACAATCTCCCTTGTGTTCACTTCTGATATTGCCCACTCTATACTCTATAGATTTGTGTTTAATCCTAGCTCTCAGACAGTAAATCTTAGTTTACAATGTTTGGCTGTATATTTTATACAGACAGAATCAAGCAATTTTTTTTCCATCCCATTCTTTGTTCTCCATACTCCATCTTACCATGTTCCTCCACCTTGAAGGTACTGGACGCTTTTGGGTTAATCACACTGATGGTGTAAGTCCCCAGAGAGAGTTTGGCAGCTAACTGGAAAGAGAGATCTGCAATGCCCTGTTTTGGGCTCACGTCCAGCCACTGGCCAATGCGATTTTGGTTTGGGTCCTGCAGTCCGAGGGAAGTAAAGGAGAGGCAGTCGTCAGCAACACCAGCCCACTGGATTCACAGACATTTCAGAGGCTTTCACCGGTTCCTGCTGGTTTTTCCCCAGGTGGTGCTGAAGTGACCTGAGTGCTGGAGCACCAACAGAAGAGAACCGAACCCACCCAGAGTTACTCTGCTCTGTACTGCCATTGAAAAAGAGGTATGAAAGGTCCTGACATTTAAACTCCCCAGTCTTACATAAAGATGAACCGTAAGAGTTAGCTAAAGCCTGGCTGGCTTTCCTGAATGTAGAAATGGATGGAAGATGAACCATTTGATGGTCAATGCTTGTCAACAAGAAGCATGTGGACAGAGTTTGCGTGTGCATGTGTATACACAGACCCTAAGAAAAGTAACTTGACTCAGTAAGACAGCGGCCTAGGCATTATCCATACTGAAGTACCTTTTCTCATAACACCTGAGGAGTCTGAAACACCCACCTGGACTTCCACCATGGAGTACTGCAAAGCAAAGAGATAGCGGTATCAGAAACTGGCATGACATGGCAACCTGCATATAAACTTATCTTCCCGACCTAGCCCGTCTGCTGTGACACCACCACCAGGCCCAAATATTACAATACAAGAGCTTGATCCTACCGAAACCAGGAGAATGGCTTTGAAATAGTAAGGAAAATGTGTAACATAAAAACCTGTGCTATTCTTTGGATTTGCTTTTTGATCCCTTCATTTTTAAGATGCAATTTGATAGATACTCTACAACTGTGAAAGCTGGAATCTACTATAAGAAAAAGGAGAAGAGTAGAGAGACTTACAAATGCCATCACCCTAAGTTCACAAATATTAAGAGGCATCAGTTTTGTAACATAAATCCCAAGAATTAGCAAAACTGCATCACCTATAGGAAGAATACACCCCACGTTTCCCTGGCCTAGGAGGTAAGGCTTGGAGATAAGAATTACTGCTGACTGTTGCTGACAGTAACAGGGAGGGGCAAAGAAGGACATACTTCAGCCCTACTAGGCCTATTAATTCTCTGTTTGTTCTTATATTGCTGCAGCTATCAGCCAGGAGGCAGTAGTGGTGAAGGATGTGTGATTTTGGGAGCATGAGGCACAAGGAGGCAGGAACAGGGCCTTGGGAAAGCAACTGGTCTGTAAACAGAAGGCCACATGTAGTTCACATTATTCATTATTCTAAGCTTTCATACAAGTTACCATAGGCAGTTTTGTTTTCACTGAAACAAACAAAAAATGTGCAGATTAACTATTTTCATAACTTGAATCTAATGTCAGCGCTAAAACTAAACATGCTGGTGATCAGCACCCCCATCTAATTTACAAACTGTATATTATAGCTTTAATGCTGCAGTGCACTCAAGCTTTGTAACAGCTTTGGTTAAACATGCCTCTTTTGAATTTTCATCCCAGCATTATTAACAGTTATAATGCTAATTTACTTATGTTCACAAGTAGACATCAAACATTTATGGTCAAATACCTTCATAAACCAATTGTAGGCATGGAAGCAAATGCATTGTTTACTCTATTATCTAACTAATATAAGAGATATGACTTCTCTGTTGGGAGGAGAAAGGAGTGTGTGATCCTAGGTCCTCACCAATAGCCCAAAAAAGAGGAAATTAAGTCAGCAATAAAGAAGTGGGGAGGATCTCTCCCTTTATTTCAGTCTAGAGGTATTTGATTCAGCCCTCTGCTCCCACGTGCCCTTCAGTATTTACCCATCATGGCATGAATTCCTGTTAGCTCTTCTCAAATTGCTTGAGGACAGAGGAGTGTGAAATAGCTATAGCTGCTGGCTGCAGGTGTAATTACTCACCATAGAAAGATGCTAGCCTTGCAGTTTCCTGGCTCGCACATATGCAAGTCTCTGGCAACATCTCACTCCCATGACATGGGGAGAATGAGCTGCTGCCAGCAGCCAGTCAGTATAATTTTGTTATACTGTTTTTTCTCTTTTCTTTTTTTATGATCACTTCATGCGTATCCTTTCTCATACAACTTAATTTTTCTTAAAATTTTGCAGATGCGTCACAGCTTGCTTCAGACCCTCCTTCAGGTGCAACACACTCCACAAAGTAGTGAGCTTTCCAGAGCTGTGGGAGGGGAGCTTCGGGTCTGGCCGAGTCTATGCACAACTTGTCTGATAATAGTACCTATGGCCAGCAGCCCATGGATGTCCCCAAGAAGCACTGCCTGGTTTTTTGGTGGGGGCAGGTGCACACAGCTCCCAGGCTGCCCTGTACTAACTCAGCTAGCAGGGAGCAGTGGCACACTCCCCAAATACCATCAGCAGCACCAACCCTCCCACCAGCCAGCAGCCATCCTGTGAGAGCAAAACACAGCCGTCAGTAAACGGGTGCTGCTGTTCCAATTTAGTTTTGTAGAGGGTTGGTGTTGGCCACACAGGAGCTGGGTCTGTCTCAGCCTCCATGGTGTGGGGCTGGCAAAGGAGGCAGGACTGATGGAGGGAGCCCGCAGACGTCCTCGCCTCCACTTAGACAGGCTTTACCTTTCTGTTAACAGGAGCAAAATCTTCAGTCAATGTTACAATCCGGAATTTCACTGAAGGGAGAAAATGGAGAAGAGCACATTAGAGAGATGGAGTGCATTTGGGAATGGGCTTGCCCTGCACTTGCCTCACCCCGAAATCACAGCTCCCCACACAGCCCTACCGGCAGCCCCACACCTGCCCTGCAGCCCTCCTCACCCCTTGCTCAGCCCTGCTCACCACCTCTCCCCTCCAAATGCATGGCAGCAGCACAGCAGCCAGCCTCACAATTTAGGGTCTTTGCCACAGGCTAAACCCAGAGTTACCCTTACGCTTCCTCACCTGCAGTGTGAGCAGACCAGTCCTACCTGGCCCTGGCTGAAAAGGCCACATTCAGGTCTGCTCCCCATTCCAAGCCATCTCTGCTCCTAAAGCATGTGAAACCGACCCTTCCAGTCCCCTCCCACCCCTAAAGAGTGGTACACAGATACATCACTCCAGAAGGCAGCAGACAGCTTCCTCCTCCATTCCCATGGAGGCCGCATGGCACGAAGAACTTGGCATGCCACTCACAGGGAATTAGAAACAAAGTCCAGGCAGGTCAAGGCATGGGAACTGTCAGGGTGCTCCATGCAGTGCTCACCTGTCTGTCCCGGGTTATAGACAGGTTTATCCACCTGGATGAAGGTGCCTGTGCCAGCCCTGCGGATCAGGACTTGCTTCTCTTCATTTACACTGAAGTAGTGGCCATTGGAGATGCGCAGGTGGACAGTGCCCACCTCCTGGCTGCCTGCAGGCTGGGGGACCTGGGACACAAAAGAGGAGTCACCAGGTTAGCAGGCAGTAGGAGAAGACAAGATGGCATCAGAACAGTGCTCTTCTCCTCTCTCCTGCTGCCACTGAGGCCAGCCTCTTCTACATCTTACTCTGAAGGCCAGCACAGGGTGTCCCCTCAGTGGCCAAGGGCTGTGTCTCTGGAAGCACAAGGGACAACGCCTTTGCACTTGGGACAGATCTTGGACAAGAGGAAAAGGGAGCCTGTTCTGGCACAGAAATTGTGTCTGCCCCTTCACAGGGCCACTGTTAGAGCCTGCATGGAATGAGATGGAGAAGACTTAGCCCAAGGGAAGAAAAGGTCTATGTTGATGAGAAATCTGTTTCCTAGAGTGTGCAGGTCACAGAGGCTGAAATCCACTCATTCACCAGTGCAAACCAAGAAAATAAGGTTTGTGAGTTTGGCAGATCAGAAAGACTTGTGCTGAGCTTGTGTGCACACCCTCCCATGTCTATCTTAGCCTCCAGCACATTTTCCAGCTCTTAAAAAGAAGCTTGGAGGAAAGCAGACATGATGGGAGGCTGTCTGAGATGAAAAGTCTGGCTCTTCCTGGATTGCGATTCACAAACAACACCCTGTGAGAGTGCTTCCTTCTCAGGGGAGAGAATGAGTTGTATAGTTGCCATTTGGGTGCTTTTAAAGGCCTCCATCCTCCTCAGTCCTTTGGTGCCTGGCCAGGCAGCCTTCCCTCAGTGTGCCACCAAGGTGGATTGTCAGATACCCAGCAGGAGCAGTGCCATGCAGACAGACAAAGGCAGGGAGCAAAGACACCAAGATCCCACTAAACACTCTCCCTGACTTTGCATTCACTCCTTTCCATGCCCTCTCTCCTCCCATCATCCTCATTCTCTGTTTCTTTGGTGAGAGGAGACATGAGCCCAAAGAGCATGCTGGGAGCTGCCATCTAGAGGTCCCTGCCAAGAATGATCCTGACCTGAAATTTGGAGCACTCAAAGATCCAGTTGTTCCGGACGACCTTGCGGTAGAGGCTGAGGTTGCCAGATGGGTGCACAAGAGTTAAGGCCACACGAATAGGCTTCTCCACCCCACGGAGGTCCAAGCACACCCTTTGGGAAGAGGGGTAGGGCAGTGCAGCTGGAACAATGATCAGGTACCTCCTACAGTGGCAAAACAAGACATGACATCCTGGGAGTGTGCTCTTGGCACTAATACTCTATGGTCTGAGGAAACAGGAGGGTTTGCCACCTCTCTCGAGGCAGGAGGTGCTGCTCTGCTGGAGTGAGAGGGACAGAGGAATGTGAACATCCCACAGGGGTGATGGAAGGTATATAGTTAAGAGAAATACTTTTAGGTGATCTCAGGTCACACTAGTGTGGACATGGTTTTGGAGGATGACACAGTAGTGCAGAGAAACATATACAGTAGAGACCACCGCTGCTTCTGCAAAGGGAACCATTCCTAGGCGTTCCCAGTGCACGTGGAAAACACAACAGTTCAGCCCCTCAACAGAAAAGGATTTGCCCTTCTTGCTTTGAGATGGCTACCTTCAACTACCTTGGCAGCAAACTGGTTCCCACTTAATCATCCCCAGCTCTGCAACCCTTTTCATTTGCCCTTCAGTTTATCCTACACCTTTCCCTTCAGCTTGCCTCAGACTGCAGTCCCTCACTCTTCTTGTTCCCACCGCCTGCCCTCACCTAGTTCTTGTACTGCAGTGGTATCCACATTATTCATAACAAGGCTTGTGGCGTGCTGCGTACCACTCCACCCCTATTCCTTCCAGGAGATGACTCGCAGGGTCCCACACTCTCTCCCTGCTATCCTGGGCCCTCCCTCAGCATCACAACTACCAGTCACCAGATTTTTAAATGGCACTTACGGTTGTGCCACTATCCCCAGGGTGTAGAGCAGGCAGCTCAGGAGGAAGGGAGTCCACATTTTCATGGGAGATCCCCAGAGAGGTGGATTCCTCTGGAGAGGAGTTCAAGAGTGAAGGTAGGGTGCAGCTTGTCTCCTTCCAAGGTCTCCAGGCCACCTGCTGTTGTTGCCGTTTCTCCCAGGAAGCAGACAAGAAGCCCCAAAGTTTCCTTCCTTCTGCCTCATTCCTGTGTTTATAGTGCTGCAGTCACAGGGTTGTACCATTCAAGATGTTCCCTGGCCAATCCAAGTCTTTTTGGACTCCAGCCTCTCTGCTCTCCTGCTCCCCTGTGGATGCACCAGCGCCATTCAGACAAATTTGATTTTTATTTTGCTAAGCAACAGCCCTGTTTCCTGTTCACTGCGCTGACCCTGCTCCCTGTGCCGTTGCAGCTCCCGTCTCATTGTTTTGCCTCCCGCTGGATTGTCCCGTGACCCCCTGGCATGTGCACTCGGCTGGAGCTCACAGCGAGCTCCTGTGGTCATACTGTCCCCAAGCTTTCTGAGTCTAGCTCCCAAGGCAGGTCTCTGTCTTGGGTTGGAGACCAGGCTTGGTACAGAACAAGTGTATATGCATAGCGCCCTGCTCCTCCGCAGAGTGCTGCCTTACCCAGGAGGAGAGCGTAGAGAGCAGGCAGAGCTGGAGCCCTCACCTTACCTCTGCCCTACAGGTTTCAGCTTGAAGAGGAAATCTAACCCCTGCAGCTCACTCCCACTGCAGCACATGGTCCTCTGCAGGCCAGTTCAGGGCCAACTTACACACACACACACACACACACACACATGCCGGTGGAAATGAGGGTTGAACATCGGTCAGGCAGGTCAAAACCTGCACAGCTTGAGTCCTGCGGGGTTTTCTCTAGCTACCGAGAGGCTGTGGCTCTGGCCCTAGGTGATGGGAGCACACGCTATCTAGTTTGGGAGCTTCTTTCCACATGCTAATTCTATACCTGTTAGTCTACTGATTATACTGAACTTCTCCCTGAGTGTTTTACCATGACTGAAAAGAAAATCTGGTTCTTGAAACTTCTTATTCTTAACATAAGGAGGTGGTTCTATTTTATCATAATGGCTACTTCATATCAAAATGCACCACTAGTTTATCCTCCAGTACCAAACTGAGCTCTTAAATATGTAGGGCCTAATAATATTTTATTTTTCTTTAGGAAAGACTGATGCATAACAAGGAAACTAGGGTTTGGGGCTTTATTTTTACACACCCACACACAAACACACGGTGGGCAGATACAAATCCTCTCTTTTCTTTTTGTGCCCCCTCCCCCAGCCCCACCCAAGGCTTTGTTCAGTTCAGAACTGCTGGTGACAATGGCTGAGAAAAAGATGTAAGTGCACCTGGATAAACAAGTGAACAGGAACCAGAGCACGAACGTGAATCAGCCTCCGACACTAGGCTGCACTTCGTTTCTTTCCCTGGGTCTCAAAAAGTACAGGCAGGGCC
>NW_009259039.1:409466-427091 GCF_000687185.1 Egretta garzetta | reverse complement strand
GATCCACAGCTGTTCCAGGGGGGCAGCCAGACCCATCACAACAGCACAGGGGCTGCCAATGGCAAAGGTATCGAGAGTCCTGGCTCCTACTGACTCCAGCAGCTGTTTTGTGAGAGTGGACATATAAACACCTCTGAAGTTCTGGACTTAGCACTGATTGGAAACCTACACCCTGAGCAATCAACCCCATCCCACTCCCAGACAACGAAGCAGAACAAAATAAACGCTGGAGCAGCAAAAGCAAAGTTGCAGGGTTGGTGTGCGTGATTCATCTGACTGAGCCCCATCTCCACCTCCCATTACCAGCATGGTGACCAGCTGCTGGTGGCCGGGAGGCACTCAAGAAGTGAGCACCTCTCCGCAGGGCTCTGCAGCCACTGGAACTTGTGGCAGGGCACACGGTACTTGCCTGCTGTCTCATGCTGAGACCCTTCCCCAGCCCACAGACCCGTTGATCACTTGGGCCAGAGGCAGGCAAGAGGCACACAAAGAGCGGAAGCTGGGTTTGTGTCCCTGGAGGCAGGCAGTCCTCGGTGCTCAAGCAGCAGAGCTGATCACAAGCTAGATGGAAGCAGGCGCATCACCAAGACTTCAAGGCTGAATCACCACAACCCCTCAATTTTGTGAAGGGTACACAAATGGATGTGATGCTTGACACCTCCTGCTCTAAACAGGGAAGAGGAAGTTTAGGCCACAGAGAAATCAATGTACAAAAGTGGTTTTTTCCCCTGTCTAAATTCTCCTGGAAGGCAGCCACCTCCCTCCAAATGCTCTCTAGTAGGCAGACACCACAGGTACTACAGTTGAAGTCCAAGAAAGAACATTTTGAAGGACCCGGAAGAGTTGTTAAGAAAGTGGACTTATTGCAATCAATATCCATTGCCATGGATATTGAGTCAAAAATGTCACTGCATGCAATTTTTACACAGAGCCTAGAGTGTAGATGTATGCAGATGAGTGGGGGTTTGTTGTGTGTGAACTCCTCCTGCAATAATGGGCTCATGCCTGAGCTACCCCTCCTGGGGTCAGCAAGGACTAGGTAGAGTACGTGTGTGTGAACACTACAGCAGTTGCTTTCCCAGTAAACCTCTATTCCAGGGACTTTTATCAGACCTGTTGCCTGTGCTTTGCTAAGCACCAGAAAATAGATGATAAGAAGGTGGTGGCATTGGCAGTAATAAGTGAGGGTCCCTACCTCTCTGCAAGAGCCCAAGCTCTAGCCAACGGTGCTGTTTAAGTACCGAGACCAGGTGCAGGCCTGACTAGCTCCGATCCTGCTTTTTTATATCAGCAAGGACAGACATTGCCAGAGGGTAAAGGCAAGGGGGAGAGGAGACATTTGCAAAGAAAGCTTTTGTATCTGCAAGGTTGTTTTTAAAAAGTTCCAGAGAAAGTAGCATTCAGGCAAAAATCTCGTTCTGCAGGGTTGGGCTCTGCATTGCTCATGGACTGCTGAGGACATTGAATAAAGAGAAGGAAAAAGCACCTGTTTACACAAAGGTGCAGAAGGAGGGAGAAAGTGACACCCTGGAATGAAGCCAACCTCAGTGCAGACACTTCTGGCACTGCATGGGGCACTGGTAATGCCTAGCTGCTGTGCAGAATTTACACATTCATTCTGGTCCTGTTAACCTGCACATGAAGCACGGAGCAGGCTTTCAGCAGCCCACCTCACTGGCAGATTTCAGTGCGTTATGGAGAGTGTTCACTCGCAACCAAAAGAACTTGCAATGCTTGTGTCTGTGACTCTCAGGGGGGACTTGCTGAGACTTCAGGGTTACTCTGGAAATTCAAAGTTGAAATTCAAACACGCTTTCCAAATCCCTCCCTTTAAACCACCATAAATCCCAGCCTTGCTGCAGGGTCTGGTCTGGAGAACTTCCAGGGCTGTAGCCACATCCAGAATCTCAACCTTCCACCCACTGATCTTTCCACTCCTAAGCCTGACTTTGCGCTTAGCCATCACAGTCTCAGAGCCAGCTCTAGCACAGGTCTGTGGAGACCTTCCTGTCTGTACAGGGACATAGCACGGCTAAGCTTGAAGATCCCAGATCATGAGCTGGAGTTCCTTAAATCATGAGGTTTGATTTTAAAAAGTAGTGATAGATGTTGAATTTTCACAGTCACTTTGGTTGTTGAATTGCCCTTGCATCTCCTTTTCATGTGACAAAGACCCTGTTCACTCTCCGGTAGCTCATTAGGGGGGAGGGTTCTACCCTGGGGTACCATCCCTGCCTGTTTGAATGATCCTGTGCAAGATCCAGCTTCACAGGAGGTGCAGAAACTAAAATTACTCAGCCTTTTCTTTTTCTGCTAGGAGGACAGAAGCTAACCTGTGAGATTCACAGCAGGGTAGATTTACTTTACATCCATGTAAAGTGCAGAATCAGCCGAGTTGTTATTGCTCAGCTACATCTGTGTGCAGTAGACGATGCTCAGTGGGATCAGTCTCCATGCAGGGCTAGGAGCCCTCACCCCATACTGATGGCTGCATGACACTGCTGGAGTGGAATCCGGTGCTGGAAGAAATGACTGCCAGGTGCACAGTTCAGCTACGCTCTCTCTGTGAGAGCTTGTTTCTGCTCTCTCCTCCAAGGTAATCCTCTGTTATTGGATCCAAACACACACCACAGTACCCAGATTTGCAATTTATATTTTATTTTTATTCTTTTTACAAGCAAGAAAATCCCCAGATTAAAACAGTCAGAATTAATCAGACACTCCAAATAATTCATCAGGCTGTCAGGACAAGCAAGATGGCTTAGGCTGGGTTTAGTCCTGAAATCCAGCTTGAGATTTGCCCCAGTCCCTGAGATATAACCTTCCAGGTGACGCATGCCCCATCATACCAGAAGCAATAATGCAGCAGCCCTGCTGTCCTAGGGCATCTCACACGAGTGGGATCCCTGTGGGTTGAAACAGTGGATAGTAAGGGAGCAGACCAAGCCCTTGGCTAAATGAGAACAGGAAGAGGGAGAACCCAGAGAGCAAATAACATGACCCAAACTATTAACTCTAGGATGCTACCAGCTAGGGAGCCCAAGCTCTCACTTAGGACTCTAAAGGAAAGTGTTTCTCTGGTTTGATCTAGTGCCCTTGTTTTATCTCAGCCCCTCCCCAGGTGGGACTCTCCATACCCACATGCTGTAATCTGAAATTAGTACCACAAATTCTGCCTGGAACTTCTTCTGGAACAGTGCAAATCATCTATGAGCACTGTCACTCAGCTGGCAGGCAGTCCCATGCGCTACACCAGCCCAGACAGCCCTGCAGAGTCCCAGAAAATGCACATGACTTCAGAGCACGGCCACATGTTAAACACTTCATGCCCTGCCTACTGGGCAATCCAGCAAAGACTGCGTTACAAACTCCAGAAAGTAGAGGGCAGAGACTAAAGTCCCTGGAGGCCTAGGGAATTCCAGATACAGTCCTAGATGAAGGGAACATGCTGAATCAGAGACACACGGGGGGTTTCTCTGGGACAGAGAGAGGTGGCTGGGTTGCAGAGGAAACATCAGAAGGCTGCGAGGTCGGTACAGGGGCTGAGGAGGGGACTCACACCTACCTCAGATGCAGAAGACATTATAATCAGCCAGGGCCTGCTCCTCTGCAACAAGACAGGAGAGACCGAAGTTATCCTTGCACAGAGACAAGTGCAAACACCCAGACAGCCCTGGCACCCCATGGTTCTGCACTCACCTGGGTGGTAGTAGTCATAGACCCTGACATGGCCTGGCTTCAGGTTGGTCACCCCAATCTCCCGCTCCAGATGCAGGACGTATGTCTCAGACTTATGGCTCAGCTGGGGGAGAAAAGCAAATGACAGTTCACTTATGAGCTGTTCTTTTTATTCCTCACCTAAATTTGATCCTACTGATAGGCAATAACAACCATGTGGAGTAAAAAGATGAATCTTGAAAATCCTGCTCTGCTAGCCCAGCCCTGGATTCCTCACACAACTCTGCCAGTGTCCTTCATTCCTGCAGCTTCTCTAGTAGCACACACACATACCTTGTCCAAGTAGATGGCAACACCTCCTTGTGTTTTCTCAGTTCTTCTCACAGGGTGCCAATGCTGCAGCTAGGACAGGACAGCAGAGGAAGCAATTTAGTTGGGTCTTTTGAAAAGCAAGTGTGAGACATCCCAACAAGGTTTATCTAGGTTTGAGTGGGCAGGTTCTCATTCACTCACTTCTAAACTTATTTTGGGCTCTTAACCCTTCAGGCTGATCTCCCTGCAGGGCCACTCAGCTCCTGCAAAACCCAAGGACAGGAACCTAGGCTACTTAGCTGTCAAGGCTATGCTGGGCAAATTGGGCTAGAAGGATGACCATCCTAGAGGCACAGAGAGAGCAGACAGCATGTGTTCATGTTTGTTGTGTGGCAGAGGGGAAAGGATTGCTTGAGCAATCTTGAGCGAGATTGCTCGAGAGAGAGACAGGCAACACCTTCCTGTGCAACCTCCCCCTCTCCTTGGGCATGGATGGTCCCACTGGCACCACATCACCATCCTGATTCCAGGCTTCTTACAGACATCCCGGATCCTGGAGCCAGGACAAATCCAGACAGCAGGGACACCTCCACAATCACCATGTTGGAAGTGGATCTCTTCCCAGTGTACCTGGGGGAGAAGATAAAAAAGAGAATCTCTTCCAGCTTCCATTTCCCTCCACCACCATACCCTGTGTGCAGGACCCTGAGCCAGGCAGCCCAGCCAGGACCAGGGCCAAGGCAGTCACTGCTCCCTCTCACAGGGGCCGGCTGATGGCTGCACTGCTCTGGGCATCCCCAATTTGAGGTGACTACTTGGACTCCTCTCCCTAGCAAGAACCAAAGCCCTTGGTAACATTTCCCCTTCCCCAGAGGTGCTTGTATCTTTCCTTCTACATCTTCCATCTGGACTTGCTGCTGAAACTGCCTGGTGCTTCCATTGCAGCCAAGAAGCACCCCTCAGCTCTCCAGCCATGCCTGGCTTTCCTTCCCCAGTGGAGCTGTGTCTTTAGAGTCACCTGACATTGACATAGACAGTAACAGAGTGTGTATCGTCCTCCGTGCAATTGACTGGCTCAGTTTTCACTCTCAAAGCAAAGGATGTGGAGACTTGTGGGGAGGGTGCGTTGTACCTCAGCACCATCTGCAGGAAGAGACAAAAATACCAGAAAAAGACATGGATAATTAGTTCAATATCATCTATAATACCTTTTTTTCACTGACTACTTTAATCCTCAAGACCCCAGACAGTGACTGGATAAACCATACAAGGTGAGCACACTCATGCCCGTACCCCAAATAAAGGTCACTCAGATTGGAAACCTTCCATGATCCTTCCGTCTGGGGCTCCTTCTCCTCACCCTCCCCCTTGAGACTGTGCAAGTCAGGCACACAGCAGTGGGACCACTATACAACATTTCCATCCTCCAATACCCTGAGAGCCATGGAAGCATCACTGTCCTCACATTTGGACACGTTCTGTTTCTGAGTCTCCTACAGCACACAGGTTTATTACATTGGCAACAGTCTGGGATTAAAGCCCAGTTAATGCATGTTTCCTTGCACAGAGCTGCAAGGGAGACTTTTGGTTTTGATACGATGATAAGCAGAGGGTTGTCACAGCAGGGTCTGGGGGAACCTACCCGGGTAAAGACACAACAGCTGCCATGGGCCTGCACCGAGAACTTTCCTGGGACTTCTGTCAGTGCTGCCTCCTGCACCAATAGCCGGTTTTGGTAGGAGATTTGGAACTTCCTCCCAAAGCCTCTCTGGGACCTCACCCTCACTTCTGCAACCCCTTTCGTGCTGTATGTCAATGCTGCGTATTTAGCCAAGGCCTGCAAGGCAACTACTGTGTCCTGAAACAGAACAAATAATTATATTTGCAGCTTTGAGACCCAAAGACACTTGAACTCATTGTCCTGAGGACCTCCATATACAAGGGCTCCTCTTCTCAAAGCATTCACACTTGCATAATTTATGAATAGATTGTGCAGAGGTTCTTTCTCAAGCAACATCCCCTTCCCCTGCCATGAGTTACCTGTGTTGAGGCAAACCCTCCATAGGCATTCTGCTGCCTGGTGAGCCAGGCCACGATGCCAGAGGCTGTGGTGAGATCAGACCCTGTGACATTTGGCTTGGAGAGCAGGGCCAGGAGGACATAGGCTGTCAACTCCACATCCCCAGATAGTGGCTGTGACCAAGGGCTGGTGCTTGATCTGGGCTTGGATGAGGTCTGACTCCAGTGGATCTGCCCACCTGGGAAAGGAAGGGAGTAGATGACATTGAGGGATGTCAGGAAAGAAATCCTGAGGCCTAGGAGGCACAGTGGCTTGTGTCTGCAAAGACCATCAAGTAAATACCTCTTGGCTGGGTCATTATATCATGGGGTGAACTGCAATCCCATGTATTTTGCTATACCTAACACTCCATATTACACACCAAGGTGATATACAAAAACTAATATGCCAATAATCTGTATACACAGTACCTCCCAGACATCCAACTTCTCCATTGTCCTGTTTGCCAACTCCACTAAGTACCTGGTATCAGGTAGCTACCCACTAGCAAGTCCTGGGGGTCAGGGACTAACAAGAAGTGGGGCAGCTTACCAGGTCACTTCCCTTTCTGGCACTTTGCAGCCCTGCGTAAGAAAGCCCACTTCTCTCAGAGCCCAGCCTCCGCTTTGGGTACCAGAAAAGGATGAGAGGTTTGAAGGAGATCAGCACCAGCACCATAGTATTGTCAGCACATACCTTGAGTTTGTAGACTGGCTTCCTAAAAACTCTCTTTGGTGAAGGAGCTAAAGGGTAAGGCTATGGTCCTTCCAGGTTGCATGTAACCAAGGGCTCAGAAAGGTCACTTGTCCCTTTTCTGATGTTCACCTAGCACTGAGGTCCCCATACCTGCTCTGATTGCCTTTTGATCAAGCATATCAAGTAGCTCTTGCATGCGCTGAGAGTCTTTAGCCAGGGCGAAGGTGTAGGCCAGCAGGGCCTGGGTGTAAGTGCTGGCAGCTTTGGGAAGGGAAGGAGCGATGCAGCCCAGAGCCTTGCTCACCACTGTACTCTACAGAGAAGAATGACATGGGTTTTGGTCACACACAAATACATGTGAGGCAGGCAGACGCTGAGGTACGCAAGCAGAAGGATGCATTAGCATATGCCGGCACAGAAAGCACCCCATACATTCCCCGTCTGTGCTCAAGCCTGCACTCTTCTCTTTGTATCAGTGCAGCACCAGTAGGCACTGTCTTCAGTCCTTGGTGCAAGGTGATTGACAGACACACACGCACACACACACAGGCTGGTCATGGGTTTCAGCAGTGCTCTCTCAGTGAAATGAATGCCTTACTGCCACCACCATGTCTTACTTTCCAAGGCTAAACACAACAAGAGTGACAACGCACAATTGCAAATGCCTACACCCAGCCTTCTGACCAAGATTACTGGGTTCAATTCACCTCTACAGGGCCTCACACGGTCACTGGGATTTCCAGTTTCCCCTGGAACACCAGTACTGCTGTTGGCAGGAGGCAGCAAACCCACTGGTCTCAGCAGCATTGTATTCCAGCATTCCGCTATGCTATTCCAAGCATATGCCTGTCCCATATGTGTGCATCTACAGCACTTCGTGGTTTCTCCTCTTCCAGTGACCTCTTGGCTAAGTACAGTAAGGATCACACAAGGGATGCATTTAAGATTTATTCTGACATGTCACATGCTCCTCACTTCTTTCTTTCTAGGAAAGAGAAAAGCTAAAGGTAATGCCCATGTCATCTTTGTGCTCTCTAGATGGTGGAGTAGTATTGCAGGATGCAGCCACCAAGTCTCAGAAATGCTCATAGTATCCATTCACGGAGTACCTAAAGTTCTCAGCATCCAACTGATGCTTTCTGGTTGCTCTCTCTCATTGAAGCCCAGCAGAAGGGGTAAGCTAAGCTCCCATCATGTCAAAAGTCCTACTTTTCTATTTGGCCTTAAATATATTAACTGCAAGCAGCACAGTAACCTTTGTATTCTGTAACTGAATAGACCTAAGCAGGAATTATATCACATTTGTGAATTTGTTCAGAGGGTCCTTTAGTATTCCTTCTCCTTCTTAAATCTCTCGCTTTCCCAGACAGTTAAAATGGAGGTAGCAGCATCAGTGTTTGTACAACTACCAAACTTTGAGTTGAAACACTTGATGAACCGACTGCAAAGCGCTGACTGTTACACATCTTAATACCTTGTCTAGGAACAGTCTGACGTGTATTAGGACCCATCTGGCTTCGGTGTCTTCTGGTGAAACTAACACAAGAACCAAGAATGTCACTCTACTGGAAGTGTTTTCACACTCTGTGCTCACCCTGGTGCTGACAATAGCTGTCCTAAGTGCATACCATACAGAAGCATTTAGCTTCCCTGGGAGCAGTCACGTGCCGGCTAAGAAGCTGCTCCCCTACAAAATGCCATTTGTCTCTGCAATCAACATAAACATCCTGGTTTGTCCCAAGAGAACAATTTCCAACAGAGTGGGGGTAGAGGGCTGTTTGTATCTGCCTAGATTTTTTATCATACAAACCATGCTTTAGTATCAGTTCGTTCAGGGCAGTGTAAAATATCTCCAACCTTTTTCCTGCATTTTAACCCTCATGATTTTCATGAGACTTTTAAGTATACTTGTAAGGGAAAGTAGGATCTGTTCTGAACATCTTGAGTGCATTAGCCCTTGCAGGGCTTCCTCAAACTCTTCCTCGGAATTTTGACCTCCAGTGATTGTGTATTCTTTGTAAAAGCATTTATAACCTACTCAAGGACACTCTTTTCCTGGGTGTTATGGCAAGCTTTGTGTTTCCCACTTCATCTACCCACAGACCTACTCAGCAAATTTCTTCACTGGGGCTAGGAGAGACTTGTATTTTTATTTATTTGTTGATACTTTTGCATGTCTTTCATTGTCATGGCCATTTTTTTAAAAAACAATCATTTATGTATGCATGTCCAGTTGAATAACTGGTTATTTTCACATCAACAAATCTGCTTCTGCAGCAAAGCATTCTTCACTCCATGGACAATCCTTTCTGAGCTAATAATACTGTTGTCATCTTCTGTGGAGTGTGAGGAATTCCATGAGGTCTCCTACCTTGTAGCAGCCTAGATTTTCTATCACCATTACCAGAGCACTAAGTCATCCTCTGTGGATTCATTCAGGACAGAGTGGCTTCCACTAGCTCATCATACAAATTGCTTTGAGGTCGTGTTTGTCTCCCTTTCAGGATTTTACTCATGGATTTGGAGCAGTCTGGTCTCTTCTCAGTAACTCTTTGCTTTCCTTCCTGAATGACAGAACTGGTTCTTAAACCTACAACAAACTCTGTTAATTTTCTACCAGGATGGAGGTCCTTGTCCTTTTGTTTCATTCTGCTGCAGAGCACAGTACGTGTCAAATATTTGTCATCCAGTTTCATGAAAATCCTCCTCCACAAAAGTCAGCCAAAACTGAGACAGTTCATATAATTACCAAATGATAGAATAATTCAGATTGGGAGGGACCTCAGAAGGTCTCTAATCCTTGCTTGCTTTTTTCCCTAAGCCCATTGTTTTCTTTTGCAATGAAAAGCACTGTTCTTTCACTTACTTTTATTTCCAGAGAATTTTGCTTCTTAAAATCTATTGCAATAGCATTTGTCCACCAAGTTGACTACATTTTTTTAACTGCCAGTACCACAGAGTAGTTAGTTATGATCTTTAGCCCTCATAGGAATTCCCTCTTGTTATTACTTAGGTGTGCAATTCCAGCTGCCCTACTTCACAAGAAGTATCTCCCTCCAGCATTCCTTTCCCAGACTTCCACTTTATGGGAAGATAAAACACATTAAAAACGTCATTATGGCTATTTATTTGACTGTGGGAGCAGCTGCACCAACTTCTCCTCCCAAAAAACTCACCTCTAGCTCTCAGCTGTGTGTGGTACAAAGGGTAGCAAGGGGGTGGGAGGGTGGCAGGGGGAACCAGGAAGGAGCAGCCAAAGCCTGGGAAATGGGCATAGTATTTAGCCATGAACTCCAATGGCTCTCTGTAGTCTAATCTCACCTTCTCCCCTGCCAGTGATGTCCTCTCAAGGGATAGTTGAGGCTTTTTCCTGTGAAGTGATAAGTTCTTCCTCCCCAACCCTACTACTTTCTCCACAAGCCTCTCCAAGATGCTCTCTTGCCTGCCTCAGTGACACCACTAAGCTCTTCAGGATTCAGATCTTAAGGCAAGAGCATGGCAAAGAATCCCAATATTTACCTCTGGTGTCTCTCCTGCCTCCAAGTATGCAGCAGTGATGTAGGCAGCCAAGGGGACTTCCCCATCCACACCTCCCTAAAAAAAAGCATAAACATCCAAAAAGCTGGGAACGTTAATACACAAAGACCTGAAGCTTTTCAGTCAAGGTCCCACCTACCCCTGGCTTGCTCCCACGCAAGAAAGCAGAACAAAACAGGAAAGTGAACTAAACAATTACCAGTACACTTGGCAAGAACTGCTTTGAGTTGTCCTTCCAGGTGCTCTGGCTCCTACCTTCATGGTTGTGTGGAAAAGTCGGCCCACGTTTCTGAAGCAACCGTTGGGAAGCTGGTGGAACTCCAGCCAGGTGAGAGCGGCTTGGATGGTCCTGTTGTCCAGGAAAATGTATGGCTTGGCTTGGACAAAGCATTTAACCACAAATGCAGTCAGCCTGCATGGGAAGGAAAAAAAGACATGAGAGAGGAAAAAGAGAAGCAGAAAGAGATGGAGTGAATGAGAGGGAAGAATGAGTGGAAAGGAAGAATCCAAGCAAAAGTTAAGGAAAAAGAAAAAAGTGGGAATTTGAAACTGGTGGGTCTCTCCTCACCCATCGTGCTCTTCCTTATTTGCTGGTCCAAGGACAGTTGCATACCCCTGGGATGTATCCAGAACACTTTGGGTCCAATAGGATGGAAAGGATCCAATGGTGGAAGCAGAAAGCTGCCCACCTTCAGGCTGTCAGACAGCATGGAGACAGCAGGGAGAGAGCCCAGGACTTACCAAGTATTACCATACTCATCCTTGGTACCAAATTCACTGTAGGAACCGTCAGGGTGTTGATACTGCAGCTGTATCTGATACCCTGGGAAGCAGGATAGAACATTAGTCCTCAGAATGGTATTTGCAGTGAGATCACCAGGCAGGGAATGGGGTGGTGTTAACATTGTAAGTGGTTGAGTGCTCTGAGGGGAAGGGCAGTAGGCAACCATTGGTAGGTTGGACACAGGGGGAGGCAGAGGAGCAAGGTGGGTCTGTTGTACTTGCCATTGCGCAGGAATCCTGTTGCCCTCTCCTTGATCTCAGGGGTCAGCTGCCTTGTCTTCTCCAGGTACTGCAGCACATAGACAATGGGGGCAAACAGCACCATGTTCTGCTCCCCACAGCCATGGGGCACCTGCACCAGGTGGTCCAGGTTGTGCAGTGCCGTCCCCATGAGGTCTCCTGGAACAGAGCATAGGCACCCTGACTACCTCCTGAGCAGGAGGTTCAGGGATTCATCTTCTCCTACCTGTGACCCAGTCCCAGCAGTGCACCAGGCAAGAGAGCCCCAGCACAGCAATGTGGGGGCATCTCTGTCCAGCCAGCTTATCAGTTCCACTGTGCCCTCCATATGGACTGTATATGTTCCCATTCTGGCAGGGGAAGCCCATAAACAGAACACCCTCTCCCTTGCTAAGTGTTTTAGGTTATCTGGAACCAGGAAACACAGACACACATGTGGGAAGAACAAGAGAGTGGACCCTTAGAAACCTCAGAAAGGGTGTGAGGCATTCTGGGTTTGGGCTTTCCTGGGACTAAACTCGGAGATACGGGATTTGGAAAGGTATTATCATAGCTGAATTCCTTACCGGTGACCGAGACAGTGGCTCTGACTGAACCTTCAACCACATTTCGAGGCAACATCAGGGACACGGACTCCTGTGCTGGATTCCCTGACACCAGTGGGGTAAAGCATGTGGGGAGGACAAAAAGAAAGAGAATCTGATGAAAACAACCTTCAAAATCCCCGGAGGCTGTTCTAGACTATTCTGTGCTAACATCCCATTTGCCTGTCACAGAGGTTGCAGATCACCTCAAAATCCCTGTCCCATTCCACCCTCAACTCCCTCCATCAACCTCATTGTGACTGCACTATCCTAACAGCCTTCCTTCTAAAGAGGTTGAGAGGATCTTCTCCTGGAAACCCTATGTGGTCAAAGCCACCTTCCTGCTTTTCTTTACGTAAGTTACTCCATCTCATTTCAGATTTCTGCTGCAGGTATGTCTTCTCAATGCCTCTCGTGCTCTCAAAATCTGCTAATGGCCCCATCATACACCATAAAATTCAAGACAGGAGCAGCAATCCTAAGGCATGTAACTCCAGCCTCACCATGCTCAGTAGTCTGGTTTTATTACCACAGGTGAAAAAGGCCTCAATTTATCACATCAGTATCAGGGATGTTGAAGCTAAAAGAATGGACCTCCCCACATCCTTACCCAGGGAAAGCTCTAGCTGGCACCACAATTAGAGTATATTTCTGTAGCTTGGTCATGTTGACAGAGAAAATATTTCAACAAGTGGAAAGACCCAGGAGGTAGTTAGGCCGGAATGGGGTGGGATGAGCAGGGTGAAAGAAAAAAAACAATCTACCTTTTTCGGGACACAGGATGGAGCTGTGAGCCTTTTCTACCAACACTCCCTCTGGCTGTTGGAGCACATAAAAGTAGCATTATAATGAGCACACAGGAGAGAAACAGGATTACAAGTGGATTAGAAATAGATATGGACAAAATCCTGGTTCAGGCTGGAGAGACAGCTGGAGTAACATCATTATCACACAAAAATGTAAATTACTGTCAATCATTTTCATTTCAGGTAAGAAAACAGCATGCATTTTCAAACTATCATAACTTCTGAATGTCTGTGAAACTGATGCTGTAAGATTCAGCAGAGAGCTCAGGAATGAGGACACAAAAACATGTACATATTTAAAGTTTTCCATGGTATGAAGTAGAGGATACCCCTCTACCTCCCACATCCATCAGCCCTCATGGTTGGGCCCAGCTCAGTCCCTGAGATTCTAATTACACACCTTTAATAGCAAGGAGTAACTCCCAAAATTAACCTGCACAAAATCTGGGAATTGCACAAAGTCCACTTTTAGATCTAGGTAACAGAAGAGATCGTCTGACCCGGACTAAAAGGAGTTTGGTGATCGTGTCTTTCTGTCCTTGGTTTGGGACAAATGGTATCTCTTCACCACAGAGCTCTTTGGTGGCCACAGCCTCTGTGCTGAGGGTGATGTTCATGAGCCCTGAAAATAACACACATTTAGGTGCATAAAACATCTGAGGAAGCCCTTCCTGTTAATATGATTCCCATTAATACGATAGAAGTCACCTGTTGGCAACAAAAGATTGGATCAGAGCCCTATATGATTCTGTACCTCCTAGCACAGACTTGCAAGGAATCATGACCTTAGGATGAATGCAAACAAGTACTCTCTGGTTAACAGGGCAAACAACTCCTCACTCTATGTCATCTTTTACAAAACATCCCCACCTTGGTCCCATTCCTTCCCAATTCCACCACCCGACCTCCCTGTTCTTCTCACCCAGTTGCTCAGCTGTGACACTCCACTGAAAGGTCTTAGTTTCATCGGCACATAAGCAGCTGCTGTAGACACAGCCTTTGCATGGCTTCAGCTGGAAGTGTGCAAACTCCTCCAAGGTCACTTGGATCTGAAGAGGCAACAGGGATGGCAGGTAGTAACAAGATAAGCATCACGGGCCACAGATTTCAGCCATCTCCTACCTATGCATACCCTGCTTTCCTTGCAGAGCCTAGCAGGGCTCACCTACCTTCATGCATCGCTGCAGGTAGTTGAAGACTGTGGCCTTCAAGATGAAGGTCTCACCCTGGATCACAGAGGATGGCAGTGTGAGTTCCACAAGAAAGGGCTTGAAAACAAGCAGACTGGAGGCTGGAGCAAGTCCAAAGCCATTACGTCCTGTGCAGAACATCCCTGCTTTCCATTCTGTGATGGTGTTAGGCACAGTGACAGTGACATTCTTGTTCCCACTGGGACTGAGGAGAAGTAGACAGCAACAGAAGCATTTAACTGAATATTGCTGTACACAGCACCAGGTGACCTGTTCTGAGCCATTCTTTCCTGTGCACCCCATCCCCTAACCTCAGTATAACCCCTAACCTCTGCTGAACTTGTAGCCCTTGTAGAGTAGGTCCTTGTAGAATTAGGGACCCCTGCCTCAGATGCTTATATCAACAGCACATTTTTGACAATAGGTTACATGGTTGCAAGATGCCATCAATTACACTCAGTGCTTTTCTCAGACAGCACTTGCCCTTTGCACATCTAAAAATGCTTTACAGATCTCAGCAGTTTTATTCTTCTTGGCCTAGGGATGGAGAACCAGACACCAGAAGAGCAACAAGACTGGCTCAACATCAGTAGAACTTGGCAGAAGAGACAGATCCAGCCATTCACCTTCCTGTGAGACACTGACAGCTTGATGTCCAACAGGAAGGCAGGGCAGAGGCTTGGCTTGTGCCCACATAACAACTTCTGAGAGCAGGAGACTGTTCTGTGGCTGCAGCACACAGCAGACATAAAAACAGCCCTAGCTAAAGCTAACAATATTGACTCCAATAACCAGAGACATTCGCTTTTGCCAGGCATGTACAGGAAAGCAACACATACAGCATAGAGACCTTTGGTTGCTCAGATCAGGCTGGTGGATAAATCACATAGGAGATATCTGCTGCTAGGGAGTGAAGAGATGGATAGGTGGGAGAGGGCAGATATGGGGGCATCTGGCCTGAGCAGACTCCAGACAAGAAATTCTTAAAGTCAGAGATGAAAAATCTCCAAAAGCTCCCTCAGCTCCCTCCCTGTGTACTCACTGAGCCTTTCTCACGGGACACAACTCCCAGTCCTGTGAAAGACTCCTGTGGAGAGCAGCTTCCCCTGCATCCCAAGATACAACCTGTGAGCACAGGTTGGGAAATGCTGGCCCACAGGGCTACCACAAGCAGAGTGCAGGCAGTAAATCAAGCTGTTTTGCTGCACCACACCTGCTTTCCTATATTCCCATGCCAGCCACCTCCCATGGATGGGCAATACTTCTGTATGAACATCTAGTACCAGAAAATGCATTTGATGCTGACATCAGGTCCAATGAGGAAACAGCCGGACAGGTATGAGCCCTTTGACATACGTCCTTAGACGTCCTCCTCAGCAGCTTATGATCTAAACCCAGATGTATCTGCTGCCATTCCTGGACACCCTAAGCCACCCAGACTAGACCCCCACTGCTCAGTTTACTTACCCCACAGAATACAAATCCCATATCCAGGTTTTGGGGAAATGCTTGTGTACTTTCTCGTCAGCTGAAGAAGCAGGTGGAAACATAGTGGGCTGATAGGTAGACGTTGTCAGATGCTCTGCTGGAAATAACAAAGGCCCAGTCACCACAGGGTCCTCCGGCCCTGGTTGGGAGCAGAGGGGCTCCAGCCTAGCTCAGGCTGCAGGTCATCCAGTCAGCTCTTGGGAAGCACAGCACTGGAAAAAGAAGGTCCTATCCCAAATTTTAAAATCTCTCGCCTCATTTCAAACAACAGAGGTGCTATGGGCCTTGTGGACACCAAGGGAAAGGCAACCATTCCCTCTCCTCAGAGCTACCATTTGGGATCCAGACAGCTCACTGACATTTCAGAGCAAGAAGCTGTGAGCCCCAGGCAGCCTCACACTAGCACAACAGGTTCAGAGCCAGGGAACACTCTTGCTCCTCCATTTGCAATTACAGCAAGTACTGCCTCTTAGCTCAAACCCAGGATTGCTTTCACATGAAAGACTGAGCATCCCAGCATCCCATGTAAGAAGAAACAATGGCAGTTGACAAATGCTTACTGTTATATGCTTCGTGGGGCTGGGCAAATATCAACATGGGCCTGGAAGTAAACACTGCTGTTTCCTGCAGCATTGTTGTCGATGGAGTGATTGGACACAGTCTGGGTTTCCTGGTATTGGTGTTGGACATAATTTTCAATCCCATTCCCTGTAAGAAAAAAAAAAAGAACTGAAGCGCAAGAAGCTTGTCCTCTCCTCTCTGCTCTTTACCCTGTGCCTTCTTGTCCCCTCACACAGTGGGGACTTGGCTATCCTCTGGCTTGGCAAAGCATTCTCTTGCTTCATTTTAACAGGGAATTATTCAGATTATTCAGAGCAATATGGAAACAAGGTCTTCTGAGCTAATTCATCTGGCCTGAGTCAGCCAAATTTATTCTTTTCCAAACACGTGGCCATTCAGGTACCATATCATGTACTCAGCCTGCAGAGTACAATCGCTCATGCTACAGAGATTAAACATACCATGTGAAATCCAATTAAAGTAACCAAACATCCTTGGCATCCTGAATCACACAACCAAAGTGCAGTAACCACACAACAATTTCTTCTTGGTCAAAAATTTCAAGTCACTTATTCCAATAACAACTGAGTTACAAGGGCCTAAACTGGACCTGTTCTCTGTACTGTCTGTAACAGCATTCCTAGGATATCGGTAAAGTCAAGGGACCACACTTCCCTCTATTCATAAATTATCCCAACCCACCAAATCAACCATTTTTACCCTGAATGCTGTAAACACATCAGGCTCATCAGAATTTGGGAACCCGCATGAATGATCATCTTCAGATACTTGGCGAGGATACCTGGAGTTATAAACAGATGGGAACAGCCCATAGATCTGGGAGAGCAAGAAAAAGGAAAAAAAAAAATCAGCACAAATAAAACCTGGCATTCCCTTCCTGTCATACATCCAAGGCCTGTTTGAATTGCTCCTGGCTACCGTGCATGAACACATGCCAGAAAGCCCAGGCTCGCTGTCACTTTTCCCTGGCTCTCCTCTGATAGAGCCAGCACAGAGACAGAACAGCAGAAGCTCATTTGTGACTGGTGCACTGGGGGATGTCCAACCTCTTTCTTAACACAGGCCCCCTCATCCTTACCCATGCCACACTGAGAGCACTGCTGATCCTTCCGGGCAGCTCTTTGAGTTCCTTGGGAGATAAGCTCTGTACAGATGCAATGGCCTGTCTGCCTGCCTCCCTCCCTCCCTCTTCATGTCAGTACAACAGAAGGGAAGAAGTTGGAGCAGGCTCACTCACCAAGGAGCTGCTGAGGTCTTTTCCTGGCTGCAGCGAAAGGATGCTCTGATCCACAGCCCAGACAGCACACGTGGACCCAGGAGCTGCCAGCAGGTGGAGACCAACCTCTGAATCAGGAAGGGTCTTGGACATTGAGAAGTTCAGCTCCACCTGGATGGGAAGAATGCAGGCAATAGGCGAGTGTAATTTCTGTTGCTGGCTACCCTACCACTTCTTAAGCAGGGAAAGAACCTACATGAAGAGAGTTTCCAAGGACTTGTCTTGGATGGAAACCTGAAGAATCCCCCCCAGGACCCTCAGAAGGTATTTTAAAAAAACATTTTTAAAAAACATCATGCTGAGGTTCTATCAGGAAAGATGGCAGAGGGGGAACTATCAGTGTGTGCAGCTCACAGTACTGGAGACATTCCCATGTCAGAACGCAGCGCTCTCT
>NW_009259039.1:301340-409411 GCF_000687185.1 Egretta garzetta | reverse complement strand
GTTCTTGCTTGAATCTGACTGTCTATGGCAGGTAAACAGCTGTGGAGCAGGGCTCATGCCAGTCCTCAGAAGTTCATCTTTGGAGCACAAGACACAGCCAAGAAAGCAGATTCCCATGAATGTCACGATGGCCACAAGTGCTCAGCCCTTTCTGGATGGCCAGTAAATTCCACTTCTTCCATCAGCCACTTCCAGCTGTCTTCCCAGCACCACATACTAACAAGTCCAAGTGTCTGCTGCAGCATCAGAGCAGCCTTGAGCTCTCCTAGGAATCACACTAATAACATGTGCTGGGCTGTGATCCTAATGGGTTGCAGTTGCTATACAAACCTACAGAGATACAGCAATTCTCTGCCTTTCCCAAACACTGCAGCAGCCCCCATAACGCAATGTTCAGCAAGTCCTTGCTCCATACATCAGAGCACACTTCACCATTCACACACTGCAATTCACGTGACAGCGTTCCACACAATATCAGCCACATACAGCTACACATATTACGTATTCCTTGGTCTCTTTTTTCATTGCAGCAGATGCATACACTCTCACGCATTTAGTCATGGCCTCAGACAAATCCTACCTTATTTCTGAAGCACATGGAGACACTGAAGATAGCAGAATCGGCGATGATTTTTCCATTAGGGAAGATAACATAAACAAGAAGCCTTGGAGCTGGGGCATAGATCAAGTTGAAGGTAAGAGGGATGGAGAAGAAGCCTTTCAGCACTAGATGGAGGACAACGGGAAGAAGAGAAAGTAGATTTGGTAGTGAAAATGGATCCTGATCAGCTTTTGCCATTCTGCATGTGCCTGTTTAGTTCCTTTCCTCGAGTCTTTCAGGACCAAGGAGATTTCTGGAGACCACTGAAACAATCAGCACATTTCTGGATCTGGTATTCAAGAACAGACTCTTTCTGGTTCTGTTCATTGCCTCAAGGAGATGAAACAGCTCTCTGGAGCTCAAGCATAGCTCTGCAAAGAGTGATAGTCTCAGATATCTTTCAAAGCCTCCCATCACCAAACATCTCCCATCCCATCACCAACAAAGAGGTGACCTTTGTCCCAAAGCACCTATAATTTAGGCTTTAAAAAAAAGAGCTGGAGAAGTAGACAACAGTGAGTCAATGCCCACAAAATGACAAGCTCTGGCATCTTAACTACTCAAAGATTGGGTTTAGACAACTGCAAATTAAAGCAGGAGAATTTTGACAGAAGGCAAGGCTATAGTTTCATGCCCCTTGCAGGGGCAACAAAAGGAGACTTCTCTGAAAATGAAGAAAACAGAGGATGAGTCTATGGACTGGGAAGTGCTGAGTATTGTTCTCTCAATACCAAGCAAGAGGGTAAAGGAAACATGAAAGCCGGAAAGGCACACTGCTCTGATGCAACAGGAACGTGGTGAGCCAGCTCTAAAACTGCAGAGAGGCTTATGCTATATATCCAAGTAAGATGGGATGCCCACAGACCACTGAGTGCTTGCTAGATATGAAACAGGGAAGTGCACTTACTTCTTGGCAGCCCAACCCAAACAGTCTTCTGACCTGCATGGATTATCCCTCTTTTCCCTGTGACCTAGGGAAGAATACAGAAAGGGAGCGGAATGCCAGTTACATAGTCTTTGACACCACTGTGCAGATCAGAGTAACCCTGAAATTGGAGAGTAAATGGGGGCAGGGAGAGGGATATGAGCTTTACTTGCTCTCAAGTAGCAGGGAGAGCTCAGGGGATCAAGAGACTTGGGGGAGGAGAGGTAAGGCCAATACCTGCCCTGCATTTGTGCAGAGCCCAAAACAAAGGTGCTGCCTTTCTTGCTATTACTACAGCCCCAGGATCGAAACCAGGATCCAGCCCCATGATGGCTGTATGAGCTACCTGTCCTGGGCTGAGCCAAACCCATAAAATATCAAGCCTGAATATGTAGGAGATGCCTTGAGCCATCACACACTAGCACTTCCCCAGAAACTCACAAAGTAGGAGAAAATGACACGCTTGGGCCCATGTTCCAGGTCCTCCTGGTAAATTCTGAAGTCCACCTGGACAGCCTGCTTTTTACCACAGGGCATCATTTCCGGCACACGGACAATAGAGAGAAAACTCCTGCTGGTGCTGTAGAATGGATGTATGAAATGAGAGGCTCGCTGGTAACTCAAATCAACTGTCCCAGGCTCTTTATCCAAATCTTGATGCAGGACACTTGCCTGGTGAGACGAAAGAAAAAAAACTCCGCAGTTAATTTCTCTAGTTAAGCAAGTCAGCTGCAAATCACCCTAGCTGCAGCTTGGTAAGAAGCTCTGATCAGGTCTGAACAACACCATAGCACAGGTCTCTGTGTGGAAAGTCCACGAGGAAAGCAACTGGGATGTGGAGAATAAGGTCTCAGAGGGAGCCAAGATCCAGAACATGCTGAGGTGTTTCAGGTTCGAATTACTGTCCTTCAAGAAAAAACGGGGGAGGTGTCTGTGGGTCAGTAAATAGCTCTGAGATGCATGCATACCCCTGCCAACAAGATAGACCCTTCCCCACTTACTTCCAGGGAGGCCGAGGTGCTGTTCCAAGCAGTCGTGTTCAGGCTGAATGAAGCTGCCCCAGAGTCCCCAGTGATGTACTTCTGCTTAAATTGCTGCTCACCGCAGCTTACTACAAGGAGGACTTTTCTGTGCTTCAGTGCCTTGCCTTGGTAGTCGATGACTTTAATCTGAGAACATCGTGGTAAGCAAGAGAAGTGCAGACCGCGTGGTCACCATTCCAGTCACTAACAATATTAACAACACCTGCGACTGGTCACCTCCTATTATCACTTGCACTACTGTGTTCATCCATCCCCATGCTCTCTACCCCTTCACAGCAGAAGGTCTCCTGGCTGCTGAAATTCCAAATGTTTGGGTTTGCATCCCACATATGGATCCCCATAGCTGCTACTGCTCAAGGCTTATTTGGCAATTGTCAGTCTTGGGGTTCTTTTTCTCACATTTGACAATTCAAGAGTTTTGTCTCTGGGAGTCATTCAGGCCCTCCCAAGCCCATGGCTAGAGGTGAGGTCAGACAAGACGCTAGGTAACGGTCAGTCGTGCTCTCCCCTCCAAAGGACTGTAACTGGGAATTACCTTCCCCCTGTACATCTCTCCAGTGTGGTAGTAAGACTTCACATCATCAAACAAGGCTATCCCGCCAATCTTGGAGATGAGTAATTTGTGGGAAGCATTGACATGTATCTCTGAAAGAAAGCAGCAAGACAGAAGCATAAAGGAGGGAGCAAGGAAGCGAAGCACCCCTCAACAATTTCCCTGCAGAGTACCCACTGGTAATACTGATGCATGTGTTCAGCTGCACACACATTTCATAGCAGGGAGATGATCTGCCCAGGGCTCTGGGTATCTAGTCTTCCTCCCATTTACTTCTAGCTCTTAGAGAGGTTCCTAAGCTTCACCACCTGAGACCGCAGGCACTCAGAGTGAGAGTGTCATGCCGTCAGGAACTGGTGGCTCTGTCTGTATCTGTGAGGTTAGATGGCAGGCCCTGACAGGCTCAGAAAGCTCAGAGCCCTTGCTAGCCTGAAGGTCTCCAGTGTTCTTGGCAAGACTGGTGCATCTTCACATGCCTCTTCCTAGACACCAGAGATGTTTTCAGAGTTACCTGTGCCATCCTCCACCAGTGAGGCCTCTGCAACTATGCTGTCCTGATAGTACCGAAAGTCTCGACTGAAGGAGGACAGACTCACGTTTGTGAAGAAGCAACCCATCTTGTCTGTCTGAAAGTAGAGAGAGAGCAAACAAGGACTGAGCAAGGCACTTATGTTAGAAGTCACCCAAATGGCGCAGAAACAGTAGCACGAAATCCCTGCTCTCAGGAAGCTTGCCTTTTGACATAGCAGCCCAGGATGTGGAGCAGGCACGTGATGCACACCCAGTCATCATCAGGCATAGTTACTAAGAGACAGCATCAGTAGACCACTGGCCAAGTAGCCAAAAACACAGGGTAACATCACGATTATTTCAGCTAAAACCTCCAGCAGCCTTGCCTTATCCTGGGGCTGAGCACAAATGTCTCTGAATATGGCTCAGCCCCTCTAAGCATCTCACCTGGTTGTTGAATTCCTGACAGAGATCAGGTTTTGAAGCACTGGGCAGGAACGGGGCTATCTTCTGACAAAGGCTCACATGAACCATCCCCTGGACACCTTTTCCATAGGTGTATCTGTTTGGGGGAGCACGGAAAGGAAGAGGCAGTCACACAGTGAGAGAACACAGGGCTTGCTTCGCATAGCCCCAGAGACCACCTATTCATGGATATTCACAATATAGCACAAGACTGGCAGCCATGCAGCAGCCCCAGGAGCCCTGACCTAGTAAGCAGCATCACGCAAGGGCACTACAGTGATGGGAGATCGAGGGCTCTGTGGTAACTAATCTATTCTGGGAAACCAGAGTGCTGTAGGCGCTGACTCAGCACAGAGCTCTGCACTTGACATCAGCATCACCTGCAATAAACCCAGCATATGCTGAAGGCATGCATCATCTTATGAGCAGAAGCATGGGTGATTAAGAAAGTGCCTTTCACTAAGAAAGCACCTTTATGTGAGGCTGTTAACCCTAGCATTGTCCTTGGACTGTACCTGGGGCAATTGCTTTTTGCCTCTCCCTAGTTTCTGCTAGAGCATAATCTGGAAAAGCTTCCCTTCATTTCCTATGAGTTTGTTCTGCAGGGAGAACACCAAACATCTGCCATGTTCTGCCCCACAAATGGCTGCTTGTCGAAGGGTAGGTTGTTCCCCCAGGTTTTGTGTGTAAAGACTTATAGAGTGTTTTTAGAGAAGGGGCATTAGAGTACCAGCAGGATAGTTATAGGAATGTTTTGTGTTGCATCAGGGTGCAAACAGCTGCTGTGGAAGATTCTGGCCTCCTGTAACTGAAGTGCAGTAAATTTTCCCCAAGTTCCTCATGGTTACCTAACCATCTTGTGCTCATCAGGCCAGAAATTGACACACGGCTATCCCTCCAAGCAGAATCCTCACCTGCCACATACCCGGAGCGGGAAGGTTTTATCTAGTGAATAAATTTGATTTGGCGCCTCAAAGATCACTTCAAATTTTGGCAGCACTGGAAGGAAAAAGGAGAGAACTGTAGGAAACACTGGCCGGAGACAGCCTTTCCAGAAAATCAACATGAAGATAGACTGTGGTGAAATAAGAGCCAGGAAATGGAGAAGGAAGGTGGTGAGAAGGGGAAAGGAAAGATTCCCATTGGTTCTTTAACAGATTTGTGTGTAGTCCCTGGTTGATTGCTCCTTCCCAAACTAAACCCCAAACATGTCCACGTCCCTGCACTTCTGACAGCTATGTGCAGTGAGAGAAGACTAGCCTCCCAACCAAGTTAATTAGGGGACGAAAGAGAAGTGGGATGACGCTGGACTTCATACTGTCTAGAAGAGCCCATCCTAAGTGACCTTGGTTTGTCTGACGCAGAGATCTGCAGGAATCAGCTATGTCAAAGGTCTGGGGCCATGCACAACATTCCTCCCACATATGGACCCAAGGTCCCAAAGTGGCCTCTCTCCAGAGCCTCAGCTCAGACTCTTTTCTATGACAGACACTATTACTTTTCCCCATTTGCTCCCAGGATGCTTATCATGGAATAAACACCTAGCTTCCTGGATCAAGAGTGCAAGGTCCTCTCCGCAGCTCAGATATATCCCACATGTGCTCATACCATAGTCCTCAACGGAGAAGCTGCCATATGCTTTCGCATTGGTCACGTTGATGACATATGTCCCCAGCAGAGGCTCATCACTCAGCTGGAAAGACAGATCTGCAATGCCGTCTTGGGGGATCACATTCAGCCACTGCTCTATCTGGTTTTTCTTAGGGTCCTACACCCACAAGAAAGGAAGAAACAGTTGTTCCAGCATTTCACTGATCCACCCCCCAAAGAAATTGAGCTTCAGGATTTCAGTGCTGTAGACTACCAGGTTCTATAGCTAAGGAATGAGGTTTGGTATAGGCTAGTCATGACATTTTGAAGACAATATTATGCTCAGATTATCCTTCTACACTTATCTAAATTCTGATCTCAAGGAAAGATCCTTCACAGTTCTAACCTTTTTCCTAAAGGGCTAAGCTGATCTGTCTATATTCTTGCAAGTCTAGAACAAATCAGATTTCTACTGAAGTAACTGGGACCATAACCTCACGTAAGTGCATAAAAAAGAAGCTGTAAGGAGTATGTTCGTTTAAGAAATCTTGAAGTTCTACCATTCTACTCAGAGGTATGTAAAATCTACCAGCAACTGAATATGAATAGCCCAGTGAAATGGCTGCCATCAACATTACTGTAACACTAGATTTCAGCATCACTCACCTGGAGAA
Source organism: Egretta garzetta (assembly GCF_000687185.1). Taxonomy (NCBI): domain Eukaryota; kingdom Metazoa; phylum Chordata; class Aves; order Pelecaniformes; family Ardeidae; genus Egretta; species Egretta garzetta. The sequence goes on along the minus strand of NW_009259039.1, from coordinate 403,050 downwards.
ACAGGGAAATCTGTGGGGGGGGAAAAGGCAAAACCATTAGAAGACAGAAACACATGCCAGCAACACGCACAAGGTACTTCAGATGCAGAGCCCCCTCTGAAGGATGTGCAACTAGTGATTTGGAAATTTAGAGCACTGACAACAATATAAAGTAAAACAAATTTCACCAAAAAGGAGAAATAGAGGGTGGGTCCATTACAGTAAGGTCTGGCAAAATGGAAAGGAAAAGCCAAACTGGAGGTCACCCGTCACTTGCTAATGACTTCCTGGCAGAGTCCTCTATGAGGAAAACTCACTACCCAAGCAGACCTAGCTCTGCGTCAGCTGCAGTCTTAAGGGCATTACAGAAGTATAGGATCACATAGTTTGGGAGGAACCTCTGGAAGTCATCCAGTCAAACAGCCTGCTGAAGCATGTCTTCTTAGAGCAGATTGCTCTCATAGCCTTCTCCAGCTGAGTTTTGAATACATCCAAGGATGAAAATGCCTTCTCTGGGCACCTGTCACAATGAAAAAGTTTGTCCTAATATCTAATCAGAATTTCCTATGTTCCAACTTGTAGGAGCCAGATTAAAAGCACCCTTCCCCATCACACATCCAGGAGAACCTGACTTGCAAACTATTCACTCCCCACATGACACCATCACATCAGGAATCAGTATGTCCCATGCTTGTGCTTGCATGACCATTTTACCAGGATGAGCAAGAGTCATGTATGCCTCCGGCATCTTCCTGAGTTGCCAGCTTTTACTTGAGTTACTATTCTCCTCTGAAGATTCATCAAGCCTGGACCAGGAATGAATGTGGAAAAGTTGGAGCTTTGGTAGATGAGCAGGGTAGAAAGGAAGTAGGGTCCACTCATGGAAGAAGGCAGACTTTTCCACAGCTCCCCAGGCCTGGCTTACCGAATCGTTGAGTGCAATGAATTCCTCATCCAGAGTCACGATGCGAAACTTCACTGAAGGCAAGGAAATCAGGGAATATAATTATCAGATCTCCATCCTTCCCTACAGACCTGTGATCTGTTTCCCCAGGTCCTGTCTCCATTCTATACACATTTGTGATAACACCTGACATGGACATTCCCACATGTAAGATACCAAGGACAATGACCTACTGCCTCCTCCAACTTCACAGTCACCACAAGCTGGACATTACAGCCACCAAAGAGATCACATCAACAAAAGACATTGTCTCAAAGCCTTCTGCAAGGGCTGTCCATGAACTTCAGGCAATCGCAGGCTTTCTATATGGTTTTATCAGCAGAAAGCCTAAGGCCCACAGTTGGTCCCATTTGTAGTTCTCACCTGTCTGCCCTGGTTGATAGATGGGCTTGTCTGTTTGGATGAAGGTGCCACTGCTGGCCTTACGGATCAGGACCTTTTTCTTCTCCTCAATACTGACCCCTTCACCTGTGATGATCAGTGTCATGACATTTTGAAGACAATATTATGCTCAGATTATCCTTCTACACTTATCTAAATTCTGATCTCAAGGAAAGATCCTTCACAGTTCTAACTTTTTTCCTAAAGGGCTAAGCTGATCTGTCTATATTCTTGCAAGTCTAGAACAAATCAGATTTCTACTGAAGTAACTGGGACCATAACCTCACGTAAGTGCATAAAAAAGAAGCTGTAAGGAGTATGTTCGTTTAAGAAATCTTGAAGTTCTACCATTCTACTCAGAGGTATGTAAAATCTACCAGCAACTGAATATGAATAGCCCAGTGAAATGGCTGCCATCAACATTACTGTAACACTAGATTTCAGCATCACTCACCTGGAGAAACAGGGAAATCTGTGGGGGGGGAAAAGGCAAAACCATTAGAAGACAGAAACACATGCCAGCAACACGCACAAGGTACTTCAGATGCAGAGCCCCCTCTGAAGGATGTGCAACTAGTGATTTGGAAATTTAGAGCACTGACAACAATATAAAGTAAAACAAATTTCACCAAAAAGGAGAAATAGAGGGTGGGTCCATTACAGTAAGGTCTGGCAAAATGGAAAGGAAAAGCCAAACTGGAGGTCACCCGTCACTTGCTAATGACTTCCTGGCAGAGTCCTCTATGAGGAAAACTCACTACCCAAGCAGACCTAGCTCTGCGTCAGCTGCAGTCTTAAGGGCATTACAGAAGTATAGGATCACATAGTTTGGGAGGAACCTCTGGAAGTCATCCAGTCAAACAGCCTGCTGAAGCATGTCTTCTTAGAGCAGATTGCTCTCATAGCCTTCTCCAGCTGAGTTTTGAATACATCCAAGGATGAAAATGCCTTCTCTGGGCACCTGTCACAATGAAAAAGTTTGTCCTAATATCTAATCAGAATTTCCTATGTTCCAACTTGTAGGAGCCAGATTAAAAGCACCCTTCCCCATCACACATCCAGGAGAACCTGACTTGCAAACTATTCACTCCCCACATGACACCATCACATCAGGAATCAGTATGTCCCATGCTTGTGCTTGCATGACCATTTTACCAGGATGAGCAAGAGTCATGTATGCCTCCGGCATCTTCCTGAGTTGCCAGCTTTTACTTGAGTTACTATTCTCCTCTGAAGATTCATCAAGCCTGGACCAGGAATGAATGTGGAAAAGTTGGAGCTTTGGTAGATGAGCAGGGTAGAAAGGAAGTAGGGTCCACTCATGGAAGAAGGCAGACTTTTCCACAGCTCCCCAGGCCTGGCTTACCGAATCGTTGAGTGCAATGAATTCCTCATCCAGAGTCACGATGCGAAACTTCACTGAAGGCAAGGAAATCAGGGAATATAATTATCAGATCTCCATCCTTCCCTACAGACCTGTGATCTGTTTCCCCAGGTCCTGTCTCCATTCTATACACATTTGTGATAACACCTGACATGGACATTCCCACATGTAAGATACCAAGGACAATGACCTACTGCCTCCTCCAACTTCACAGTCACCACAAGCTGGACATTACAGCCACCAAAGAGATCACATCAACAAAAGACATTGTCTCAAAGCCTTCTGCAAGGGCTGTCCATGAACTTCAGGCAATCGCAGGCTTTCTATATGGTTTTATCAGCAGAAAGCCTAAGGCCCACAGTTGGTCCCATTTGTAGTTCTCACCTGTCTGCCCTGGTTGATAGATGGGCTTGTCTGTTTGGATGAAGGTGCCACTGCTGGCCTTACGGATCAGGACCTTTTTCTTCTCCTCAATACTGACCCCTTCACCTGTGATGATCAGTTTGACAGTGGCAATCTCCTCTGTGCCATCAGCTGGAGGTGCAACCTATATAGAGAGAGGAGAGTACGTGGGCCCCAGGTAATCTTCTGGGGGCCCTGAGCAGGAATTGAGAGTAAAGTGGAAGAACTAACCAGTTCCCCTCCACCTGTCCCAGGACATCCCCTCTAATATCTAGATCCAGATCACATCCAGTCCTACATGACAGCAGGAGGCTGTAGCAGAGAATGAGAGAGATTGAGCTGTGGTACAGCCTCAAATGCTAGGCCTTCAGAAATACCCAGCATGTATAAATAAGAAAGCTAGATCAGAAAAGATAACCAGAGGGTCTTCCTGACTCCAGCAGCCAAAGACCCCAGCAGCCTCAGCACAGAACATACTTTGTAATAGAAGGGATACTGTTCATGCATGTCTGCCTTATCCTTGATCTTTGCTAAATTCTCACCAACAATGAATCAGCCCTAAGATGCTGTTTAAAAATAACAAGCACATCCATTTCCATCCAACTGCTCTTCAGTAGCTCCTAAGAGCAGAGTTGCTGCCTGACTTCAGGTCCTACAGAAGCTGCAGTATGTCATGCAAACCACCATTTCCCCAAGCTTTAGCTGTGAAGCTGCACAAATCCTTCAGAGAAGAGCTAAAGCTGCATCATCTTGTCTGGGATGGAAGAGAAGGAAACGGGCGAATTCTTCTTATGTATCCAGAAGCATGGTACATTTTAACAAATGTAACGTGAATTTAAAAATTAGATTCAGAAGGGGAATTCAGTGCTGACCAAGAGATACCGTGCTGGGCTACACATCCCTAGGCACCACCCACTCCTCTTCCTATAGCAGGCCCACTCCAAGGCAAAGTACACCCTTTCCATGTCATCTCAAGTTACGGAGTGACACAAGGGATTTACAGTTCCTGAAGGCAAAAAATCAGTGATGGCATTTGCCTAGGGTGGCTCACCCAGAACTTAGTGCACATGAAAGTCTTCTCCTTCCAGATGGTGTCTTGCACTAAGAGCTCACGTCCTGCAGAGCGCTCCAGGACCAGATTCACTTGAAGCTTTGCTTCATAACAGGTGACATGAAGGCAGGCAACTTGAGTGGATGGATAGCGGAGATCTGCAGGGACCACCACGAGGTAGTGTCTGGGATAGGGGAAGGGACATCAGAGGTGGCATCAGGTGAGGGCTCAGAGATGCAAAAGAGCTTCCCTGCAGTGGCTCATTATCACAGAATTCCTCAACAATGTGCCACGGCTGCTGTCAACATTCAAAAGTAACAATGAACCCAGCAAAGTGATTGCTTCACTGATAACTCGAGCAATAGTTTCTGCTTGATTAGCTTAAGTACAGCTCTATAATCTCTTTCAAACCCCTTACTCCTGTACTCCCCAAAACCAGTCCTCAGAAGAAGTGGCCTCATAACCTTGCAGTCTAGACACTAGCAATTTGACCTGGCATGGCAATCGGAGAAGCAAACATCCCTGGACCCAAGGTCTGACTTGGAAGCCCCTCAAAAAGGTGGCTTGTATTTTAACTCACAGGAGTCAATCTACTGCATGGGAGGCAAGGTAAATGACTCAGTTACTCTTTGGGTTGATCTGATAGAGCAGGAGGCATGAGAGCTGATGGCATGGAATGTGGTCCATTCCATGGATGGACTGATGCCTTCATGAAAGAGACCGACACAGATGTTCAGCATCACTCACAGTTGGTGAAAAGCAGCTGCCGCGTGGAACAGAAGGCTCAGGAGGATGGCTGTCCTCATCTTGGGGGCTCCTGCTGCCTAGTCACCAGTAGCCCTCTTCCTCTGAAATCACTGAGGCTGTTTTTAGGGGGGTGATTTCTTTCTAGCACAGCCTAAATGAAGAGGTGGGATGGCAGGAGGAGCCAGCTTCTCCCCACCTCTTCCGCTCTCCTCAGCCACTCTGGCTGCCATCCACCAGTTCAGAACATCCCCTCCTGCAAGGCTGCCTTGGAGACATCTGTCCAAATGGACTTTTCATGACAAAAAAAAAAAAATAGCGAGAACTTTGCTAATCAGTGACCCAGGCCAGGTCCTGATCACTTGTCACCTGCATCTCTTTGTTTCAGTGGAGATGGATTGCTGCTGTGCAGCCAGCAGCAGGAGCTCACCCCAGCACACAGCAGGCAGTCTTGTCATTTGGGACAGAGGCTCAGTAGCTCTGGATCAGATTAGGGGGATGTGGATCTCCTAGGGCTGTTTGGCTTGTGAATGGGAGCAAATCCTTGCATGTCTACAAGGAAGCACTGCACCAACACTAGCACCATCCAGCAACCACTACCAAGCTAAGGACTTTGCCTTTTCCTTCCCTGCACACAGTGAGGGAAATGGAAATATATATTGGCCAACAGAGGTCTCCACCAGCTCCCTGAAACACCCATTAGCAATGGCATCACCTGCAAGGAGGGGTCCTCAAGAACTGGTTCCAGTTCATCATTGTTTATGTCTGGGTCTGAAAGGTCTAGTGTACAGGGATACAGCCTTTCAGTTTTGTTTTTGAACCTGAGGGTCAAGTCAAAGCTCACAAGTTAGACATGTGGGACATTTTCTAGCACTGGTGACCTGTTCAAAAGGGTAGACAATTGTGCTGTTTAACCAGCCTGGCCTCCAGAAAAGTGTAGTCACCTTGTAAACTGCCTGTTGGAAGAGTTACACAGATTGCACTAATTCACAAACTACATCTGAGACTTGTGTGAGACAGCATTAGTTAGCCCAGGCTGAAATGTAGCAGGAACTATCCTAATAATACAACCAGCTACAGTCCTGTGCCTGGAAATATTTCCCAGTGCTGTTTGACAGTGCTGATGCAGCCTAAGCTTTCCATATCTGGGTCCCAACACGTTGTTCTCAAGCAGGCAGTTGGGATCTCTGTCTGACAACACCAGATTCCAGGATGCCCAGAAATTCCCAGCTAACTTGGCATCCCTGTTCCCAAGGCACTGCATACTCTTTTTCCAGATGGGCCTGGGGAGACTGATGTCCATCTTACCTTTATCACTGGGCCACTCTAGAACACGCGTACATCATGGGGGCTATACATTGTGCACGGGAGCTGTTAGCACTAGCATTGCCTTTGTCTCAAGTGAATATTTCACTGCTCAACTTATTGAGATAACAAGCCAGAAGTCAGATATCCCAACTGATTTCAGAAATCAGCTTTGAGTTGGTCTAAATCAGTGTTAGGCTCCTATGCAAGAAAGACTGGACACTTCTTATTTTGATGGACACATTCTCCCTATTCTTGTCTCTTTGTGAAGGAAGGTCATGTTACTGAGAACAGCAGACAAACTTACAAGTTTTTGTCTAAACCCTGAGATTTTCCTACAGAAAGCACCAGCTAGATCTGTCATAAATCAATAAACCATAGCCAGAGAGGTCCAGCTGCTGGCAGACTTCTGACAAGAGCTGCACCCACTGGGGCCTGCACTGGGGAGATCTCTTTGACCCTGTCCCACCGTGCTCCTCCTACTGTGTTTGCTCAGGTGCGTTCTCTATTCCTTGCTTGACTTTGGCAAACCGGGCTCTTGGTCACAGGAATGTACATTTGAAGGATCTGCATTGAAGGCAGTGACTGACAGCTGCACAGGTGTCATAGACCCGAACAAAGTCTCAGAAATAGAGAAAGCGCAGCAAGGCTGTGCACGGTTTATAGTTCTGCAGTTTCTTTCTCTAGATGGACTCAGAGAAGGCCTTTGTGACAGCAGTGCTGAGCCAAGAGACCCATGGGGAGTAAGGGATCTACCCCTCCTGAAAACACACTGTTCAGCTGGAGCAAAGTATGTAGTACGTAGTTACAACACAAAACCATATAGATACCTGTTCTCCACAGATAACTTGAGTCAAAAATGAAAAGGAAGAAGAGGTGACTTAGTAAAGGTCACACCTACAATAATGGAGGACACCTTCCATGGTTCAGAATGAGGACCAGAAGCAACGGCACCTTGGAAATCACACCGATGTTTTAATATCTTTGAAAACAACAAAAAAGCAATAGTATCAATGTTCCGTATGAGAAGAGTACTGGGGAAGCACTGATGTCTGCAGAGCACTTTTGACAGGAGTCTGTGCAGAGGCAAGGAAGTTGTCAGTTTCTTTAAAGAACCACATCTGTTAGAACACCTGTAGTGCAGAATAATTCATGAAAGCAACGGAATCATTCTTCATTCTCCTCCAGACACTCATCACCAGCCTCATACAGGCCTAGGGCCTCCTCCATTGTTGCCACCTTTTCTTTCCAATCACAAACTTCATGCTTCCAATCACTGGCATTTCCAGCTCACCTCTTACACACACATCCACACACTCTACAACCACTCTGTAGCGTCTTCAAAGGCAATGTGATTTCATATCTTTATGTCCTGACAGTGAAGTATACTTTTGCATTATGGATATTTCACAGTCCATGCAGGGGTCATAAAAGTCTGTGAGGCCATAATGCTTCTGCAACCTGACCAGCATCCATAACATAATGGAAACCCTTGAAAGAATCTCTCTGCAATGCCAAGGTAGGCTTCTGCACCCACTTTCTGCTGCCTTGACAGCAGAATTTGTCCACTGCACCAAAGCCAAGCAAGGAATTAAGAACACACCTGGACAAACACAGCAGAAGGAGCAGGAACTGACTGGGTCAGAAAGCTTGGAGGCAACATAGTGTAAACTGTTCTATGCCTCTCTCAATGCTTGGCTCCTACACTGAGATCATTCAAAGAACTGCAAGTCGTCTGAAATTTTTGCTCAGAAATCTAGTGCAAGCCTTTAGATTGTAGGCTTTAAATTTGTTAATTGGGATTGAGCTTTGGAGAATTACAGAACTATGCCCAAGTGAGTTTGGTAACCTTCACAAGAAGGCTCTCAAACCATAGGCAAGCCATGGATCTCACTCCAAATAACAGGTGTGAACCCTGAAACCTGCAGCTTTGCATAATTCTCACAAAAAGGCACAAATAACTAGTGCAGCTTATTTCTAGCTAACGCTCCAAAAATCCACACAACCCATTGAAAGAGCCTATTATCTTCTGAATCTTCTTGTCCCAATACCAAAGCTCCGGTTCTTGCTTCATCTCTCCTACTCACCCCACTGAACTGAGAAAGTCTCACCAGCACTCCAGACATAGTGACTTCTCTGCATCACAACATTCTGACTTGTAAATTCAAATCTAGCCATCAAGTAGATAAGCACTCATGGAAGCTGAAAACTGTTTACAAGTTGATACACTGGTTCAACCAACACCAGACTTTCAGATCTGAATGCTGTGGCTTAGGAATCATCTCTAGTGTTAATAAAGAACCAAAACCCAAACCAAAACCTAGTGGTAAAGTTTGGGGTCCTAGATAAAGCAAATTCTATGAGAACAATTGTGGTGAAGCTTCAAATACATGTAATGTATTTGAGGACCTCTTTGTCAGGTGTTATGTGAGATTCTGAATTTTAGCACAGCCACTTACTTTCTCAATTAAATGACAACTTTTATTACACCCATGGAACTCCTTCTTGGTGGAAGAACCAAACAAAATTCATTTTGTATGGAAATAGTGCTAGTAAACTGGCCTAAGACACTGCAGTAACTTGCAAGAGCTGATCTTTGTGGAATACCTTGAACACTGCCAGACATGAGCAGGAGTCCTAAAAATCTTGTAACTGTGACTTTTCCATTTAATGTAGGACTGAGCATAAAACTGGACATGAACCATGCATCAGGTGATAGAGACCTGTCCACAATTACTGAACACAGGTTCAGAAGTTTAAAATTAAAAGGCGTGTGGAAGAAGCATCAATGTAAAACATATTCAGTGTTAGACACAATTCACAATGCTGCTCTATCTGCAGCAGCTGCTCTGATGACACACATCCACGTGCCAGGTACACAGGTCTGCCATCCTTCCGGAGGCTGCATGAAGAAAGGGACAGGGAAGATTTCTTCCTTTTGAGGAAAGGTATCAGAGATTATGCTTCTTCCTCAGGCAATCTCACAAGTCCCTTCCCTTGCTACCCTCCCTCTCCTCTGCTGTCTTTGAGTAGCTTTCCTTTGCTGAGCTGTAGAGGGTAGGACACAGTAATCATACACTCATAGAATGTTTTGCATTGGAAGGGACCCCTAGAGGTCATCTAGTCCAACCCCCAAGCAGCTGGCCAGTTCACAGATGAGCAGAGCCATAGTCCCCAGGCACTTGGAGGGAAAGGAGCTTCCACACAGGGTAGAATCACAATCATAGAATGTTTGGGGTTGGAAGGGACCCCTAGAGTTCATCTAGTCCAACCCCCCTGCAGTGAGCAGGGACACTGCTAACTAGATCAGGTTGCTCAGAGCCCCGTGCTGGACACTGGTGTGCTTAGTCAGGGGGACAAGTCTCTATTTAACAAAGCTCTTTTCTCCTCTCTGAGCTGCTTCTTCTCCCACCCCACAGTTCTGCTGTGATTCTATCTCCTCCTTTTACTGCACACAGAGAAGGTGAAAATATTTGCTCCCTACAGCAGACACACAAGCTATTCCATCCAGCATCCAGACTCAAGCAGAGATGACAGTTTGAAGGAAGGAGTGATAGTTATCAAGGGGCCTATCTGCTAAATACCAAGGAGACTTCAGGGACACTGAAGGTAGTTCTAAAATTTCCATCTCTGTACCCACTCTGAGGACATGTTACACCACACAGTGTTATGGGGCTGAGCTAGGTGGAGTATTCACCCCGACGTTTAAATAGCTGTGTGGCACACTGCCACAATTAAGCATATTTGTATTCCATAGGAAGCAACGAGATAATTTACACCATAACACGCATTGTTCTGGCTATACGTGCAGTAAGCTGGGTGATGTCTAGATCTCATGCTTGTGGTTCCACCAGCCAGGAATTCAGAGGGTAACATGTCAGTACCGCAGCTGAGCAGGGGATCTCCCAGTTCTTGTGGGAGCTCCCAGAAGAGCTGCCCCACATCTGCACAACAGCCACTGTCCTGCTTTTTCCCAGCCCTCCACCTCACAGCCATTTGGATGATCTCGTCACCTATGAAGATGTGCTGCCTGACCCTCAGGAAGCATTTGGTCACAGAAGCTGTTAGCCTAGGAGAAAGAGTCTGAGATGGGAGAACAGGCTACCAACAGTTGGGTCTACATAAGTAACGACAGGGAGTTTAGGAAGACTTGGTCTTAACTGTACTGAGGAGAGAAGGGCATTTGTTTACTAGAAGTTGCCTTTCACATGACCCTCTTAAAATCCAGTGGAGGATCCATTGCTCTGTTTGAACAGAAGCTCGCTCTGGTAGCCTGGATGGGAGAGAAATAAGAGTGAAAATTTTTCCAGAAGCAACAACTACTTTCCCTCTGCCATAACCAGATTGTACTCCTGAAGAAGGAACCACCTGATAACGGAACAAGGTCACTTGCTACTGGGGGTAAGGAAATGGTGTAACAGATCTGATGAACCTGCGTGCAAGAATCCCACAGCTTTAACCTCTACATCTGTGAGCTGTCCTGTCTTCTCCAGGTACTGCAGCACCCAGGTGATGGGGGCAAACAACACCTTGATCTGCACCCCACAGCTGCCAGACATCTGTCTGGGATGCAGAACCAGGTGGTCCAGGTATTCCAGTGATGTCACCTGGGCATCAGATAAAAAACACATGGCAAAGGCAAAGCTCCAATATTCAGGCAAATGGGGTTTGCTTCCTTAACATCACTTCTCACCCCATATCTCTACCTGCTTTCCACCACAAATCCTCTCAACATTTGCCCAGCCGCATAAGCTACCCCATTTACCACCTTCTGCAAGCCTCCACTCAGCTTCATCAGTTTCAATGCATGTAATTCATTCCCTTCAGCATCTTCTCATACATGCAAAATGCAGCCATGTCAGTAACATCTTGGTTTAGGGACTCTAAATAAAGAGTTGGTGTAGATGGAAATTATTGTTCAGCCAGTCTTCAGCAAATAATTTCTACTTGTTTGATTTCCTAACATGGGTTTTGGTCAAAAATGTAACCTTTTACTCAAAATAAAATGTATTGTCTCCATTTTGGGCACTTTCAAGTGAAGCAGCGCAGTTGAAAAGGAGGACTATGCTGAATATCTCTCACTAAAAAAACTGAAATAACGGGCAGGTTAACCTAATCCTGGAACACCACTAAAGTGTTCATTTAACCCTGACTTGCAAGTTATTCCAGATTGACCAAACCTACTTGTTCAGAAAGTAAACAAAAATCATTTTTCAAATAATTAACACATAAACCACAGACACAATAAATACACACGTTACTAGCAAATTTATATAAATTATGTTCCCATTATGGAAGGACAACCCTTCCTCATGTGCTAAGGGTCTTCCAGCACCAGCACCTGCTCACAGTAGATTTTCACTCCCCAGGACCAAAATTCTGTCATGACTGATGCCCTCCCTGCCTTTTCAGCTCATGGCTACCTTCTGGGCAGAAGGAGAAGGGAGACTTCACCATTATGGCTTTATAGCTTGTGGAAAATACACCAGGAAACACATTAAGGGCAGTGTAGCAACAAAAGCTGTTCATATCTGTAAGGCTTTGGGACTTTGCTTGAACGAAGACTTAGTATCACAGATTAGGGGCCAGTATTCCTCCTCCACCCACTCTAGAGGAATAGGGGAAAGTCTTGTATCAGGGATGTCTTGGCACATCCGTATTGCCATTCCCTAATGGTGGCCAGGCATTGTGTCTTTCTCTCTTGCAGCCACACACTACGAATGGGCTCAGCCTGATTACAGAAATCCTCGGGAAAAAGAAGGCTAAACTATGCAGAGTTCAGAGGACTGGTGACTTCTGTGGAGAACAAGCTGGTAGTATGAGAATGCATGTTGGTGCTCTGAAGTGATCTTTGTATTTTCCCTGCATACACAGCTTGACATCATTACCCAATACATAAAAATGGAGTTAAAGGCTTGCCATGTTCTGGAATACTTGGTTAATGAAATGGAGTGCCAGACCCCAGGACTCCTACAAGATTAGAGAGACTGATCATCTATCCAGCATGGCAGAAGCAAATTGGACAAGACAGACTCCTGGCCTAGGTCAAAGAGCAAAGTACAATCCTGGATTAGCTTGAGCCTGAAGAGCACAGCAACTCCCAGAGGACTTTCTCTTATCTGTGTCGTCTGCTTTCTCACCCAGGTTGATGGCTGTAACATCTCAGAAAAAGTCTTGGTCTCCTTGGCATATGGGCAGGCAGTACGGTCACAGCTCATGCATGACTCCAACTGTTATTCCTTGGTCTTGGCCAGCATAAGCTGGATCCGCCCCGGATATATAGGAAGACAGAGTTAGCAGCCAGTGACAAGACAAGTGGAGGTTTAACAGTGGACATCATTACAGGACAAAGGGAGAAAGTGGGTGACATTTTTATACACTATTTCTTTAACAGGAAATTTAGCAGATGCTAGAATAGCAGTGAGCTGTACATCCCATTCAGACCTGTTATGGATCTAAGTATTGTCTTGATATATGGACAGGGAAGTAAAGCCTGTGGACTTTTATCCCAGCCTCTGGAAAACAGGCAGGGCTAAAGTATCATTGGATATTTTTTTAAAAACTGTTCCAGATTTACCATGTGTCATGACTGATTCATAAAAAGGGAGAGGAAAACCTGAGCTGAATATGAGAGACCTTACCTAAACACGCTTTTTCAAACTGTTGAACATAGTAGCTCTCAGCACAAATTACTCTCCCCAAATCATGGAATATGGTAAGGCCAGACCTGCAAAGGAAGGTTTGAAGGCCATCAGTCCTACTGCGGGAGAGATCCCAAAGCCATCACTGCCCAAGACACAAAACATATTGGCTTTCCATTCTGTTACAGTATTAGGGATGGTGACTTGAACTTGTTTCTCTCCTGAGCCCCTGAAAATAAACCAATCCCAGGATAAAGGGAAGATGATGCCCATTTAAAAAAATAAATTAAAAAATCTCTGAGGATAAATACTAAAATTACCTGTAGCATTTCTATCTGTGCTTTTTCAAGCTTAGCAATGCTGAAGAGAAGACAGACCAGCTATGTCAACCCTAAGAAACTGAGGCATAGAAAGGGAAGGGACTTGCTCAGGGCTGCACAGCGACTCATTAAGGGGGAAGAGGGATGAAACCAGGCTTGCTAGAAATAAGCTTGGGGATGGCACGCCAATGTATGAGGGAGTGTGCTAGCGAGGTCCTTTGGTCTGTCACCTCAGAGGAAGTGGCAGATAGTAATCCAAGTGGCAACAAAGATGCAAAGGTTACTGATGGGTTAGTAACAACTGCAATTAGTTGCCTAGGAATTAAGACTTCTACCCTCAGAAGTGTGTCCGGTTCATTAGCCCCATTGAAGTGCATCTATACCAATGCTTGCAGAATGGGCAACAAAGAGGAAGCATTTGAAGCCATGGTGCAGCAGAAAAAACTATGTTTGCAACTATAGTTGCCACCAAAGAAACGTGGTGGGACAGCTCACATCACTGGAGTGCTGCCATGGATGGCTATAAACCCTTCAGGCAGGAGAGGCAAGGAAGGAGAGGCGCTGGGGTAGCCCTGTATGTTAGAGAGCATTTTGACTGCCTTGAGCTCAATGATGATGATAGGGTTGAGTGCTTATGGGTGAAAATCAGGGGAAAGGCCAATGAGGCACTTATCAATGTGGGAGTCTGTTATAGACCACCCAAGCAGGAAGAAGAGACAGATGAAGAGTTCTACAAGCAACTGGGAGAAGTCTCACTATCACTAGCCCTTGTTCTCATGGGGGACTTCAACTTACCACGTCTGCTGGAAGTACAATACAGCAGGAAGGAAACAGTCTAGGAGGTTCCTGGAGTGTGTGGAAGACAACTTCCTGACACAGCTGGTGAATGAACCAAGTAGGGAAGGTGCCCCACTGGACCTGTTGTTTGCAAACATAGGAGGCCTTGTGGGTGATGTGACTGTTGGAGGATGCCTGGGGCACAGCAATCATGAAATGATAGAATTCTCGATTTCTAGAGAAGTAAGGAGGGGGATCAGCAGAATGGCCACCTTGGGCTTCTGGAGGGCAGACTTTGGACTGTTCAGAAGGCTGGTTGACGGTGTCCCTTAGGAGACACTCCTAAAGGGCAAAAGAGCCGAAGAAGGCTGGCGCTCTTCAAGGAGGAAATCCTGGAGGTGCAAGAGCAGGCATTCCCCATGGGCCAAAAGATGAGCCGGTGGGGAAGAAAACTGGCCTGGCTGAACAGAGAGCTTTGGCTGGATCTCAGAAAAAAAAGAGAAAAGTCTATGAGCTTTGGCAGAAGTCCTCAGGAGGACTACAAGGATGAAGCAAGGTCATGCAGAGAGAAAATTAGAAGGGCTAAAGCCCAACTAGAACTTAAATTGGCCAATTCTGTAAAAGATAATAAAAGATGTTTCTATAAATATATTAACAACAAAAGGAGAGCCACAGAGAATCTCCATTCTTTACTGGATACAGGGGGAAACGTAGTGACAAAGGATGAGGAAAAGGCTGAGGTACTTAAGATCTTCTTTACCTCAGTCTTTAATAGGAAAGTCAGCTGTTCTCTGGGTACCCAGCCCACTGAGTCAGAAGACAGGGATGGGAAGCAGAACAAAGCCCCCATGACCCAAGACAAAATGGTTAGTGACCTGCTTGGCCACTCAGCCCCTTACAAGAAGAGCTGGAAGACGGGGACAGGGAGCAGAATGAAGCCCCCACAGTCCCAGGGGAATGGTTAGCCACCTGCTACACCACTTAGACACATGCAAGTCTGTGGGGCCAGATGGTATCCACCCAAGGGTACTGTGGAAGTGCTCACCAAGCCCCTTTCCATCATCTATCAGTAGCCTTGGCTAACTGGGGAAGTGCCACTTGACTGGAGGTTGGCAAATGTGATGACCCTTACAAGAAGAGCTGGAAGACGGGGACAGGGAGCAGAATGAAGCCCCCACAGTCCCAGGGGAATGGTTAGCCACCTGCTACACCACTTAGACACATGCAAGTCTGTGGGGCCAGATGGTATCCACCCAAGGGTACTGTGGAAGTGCTCACCAAGCCCCTTTCCATCATCTATCAGCAGTCCTGGTTAACTGAGGAGGTCCTGGTTGACTGGGGGTTAGCAAATGTGACACACATTCACAGGGAGGGCGGGAGGGAGGATCCGGGGAACTACAGGCCTGTCAGTCTGACCTTGGTGCCAGGGAAGGCCGTGGAGCAGATAACCCAGTGCCATCATGCAGCACGTACAGGACAACCAGGTGATCAGGCCCAGTCAGCATGGGTTTATGAAAGGCAGGTCCTGCCTGACTAACCTGATCTCCTTCTGTGACAAGGTGACCTGCTTAGTGGATGAGGGAAAGGCTATGAATGTAGGGTACCTGGACTTTAGTAAAGCCTTTGACACCCTTTTCCACAGCATTCTCCTGGAGAAACAGGCTGTCCGTGGCCTGGACGGGCATATGCATACGTGACACCCATTCACAAGAAGGGCCAGAAGGGTTATCGGGCACTGAAACGGGCTGCCCAGGGAAGTGGTTGAGTTCCCATCCTTGGAGGTATTTAAAAGACGGGTAGACAAGGTCCTTAGAGACATGGTTTAGTAGTGGACAGGTACAGTTGGACTCGATGATCTTAAAGGTCTTTTCCAACCAAATGATTCTACGATTCATAACCAGGGCCAAGGAGACAACCCCAGTGGTCAAGGCCAAGCGGATTTTTCCTTCAGAAATATTAACCTTTCACAGACAGGGGTGCTGGGTTCAAAGAATCAGCCCCCAAATCATACCTACTAATTCAAGGTGGACTCAGCCAGTAGTGAACAGGTCCCAGATCCAGATCTTGGGGGAAAAAACTAATGGGATGTCACTCACTTTATCTGTAGGTTCTCTGGGGCGAGGGAAAGCTGGTACTCCTGGAAATGAACACAAGGAATATCCAGAGCCAAGGTTCACAAAGGCAGCTCAGCACTTAGAACAAATGCATGGAGGGGGGAAGAAAAGGGTATAGAAGACCAGCCCCTTTGTCAGAGGTCGACATTAGGAGGACTGCAGCTGTTAAGCAAGTGGAAAGAGACTTTATAAATAGGAACAGCCATTCCTCCCAAAGAAAATAAGGAGCTCTTCATGATTAAGTGCGCACTCCACTGGCTGCTTAATCTTGCCATTTAGCAGAATTTTCAGTCCCATGTACTCTTTGCATTAGAGATTTAAAAACCAAAACAAATATAACATTAGAAAAGGAATTCTACGTTTCCTTACAATCTCTCATCCTGTTATGTCACTACAGCCATTCCCTCAGTTTTCTTTGTCGCCCTCCAGCTCTTCTCCTCTTCTTCCTACAGTCTTCCCTGAGGTCTTTACATATAACTCAAGGGAATGAGAGCATATCAATGACTGCACAACCTGGCTGATTGTCCCATTCTTCATCACTCGTGCCAGCAGCAGAGGGACCAAGAACCAGTCTGACTGCTTCAGCAGCACCTGGTATCAGCAGCATAGAGCAAGCCATAAAGCACAAGGCTATAGTCCAAGTCTGATGCTAAAATGAGAGCTGAACTTTTAAAGATCTAGTTGAATCCTTGTTAGTGCTAGTTGTTCATTTGTTTTCAACTTGGAAAAAAAAGCCAACCCAATTCCCAGATCTCTTTGCAACTGCAGGATTAAAAAAAAAAAAACAGCACGCAAACTTACAGGCTCAGTTTCAAACGTTAGGACCATTCTGCTATGTTCACTTGCATTATTCTCTACTCTGCTCTCATGAGACCTCACCTGGAGTACTGCATCCAGCTCTGGAGCCCTCAGCACAAGAAAGACATGGACCTGTGGAGCGGATCCAGAGGAGGGCCACAAAAATGATCAGAGGGATGGAACACCTCTCCGATGAGGAAAGGCTGAGAGACTTGGGATTCTTAAGCCTGCAGAAGAGGCAGCTCTGGGGAGACCTGATTGAGGCCTTTCTATATATAAAGGGGGCTTATAAGAAAAACAGAGACTTTTTACCAGGGTCTATAGTGACAGGACAAGGGGAAATGGTTTTAAACTAAAAGAGGGGAGATTTAGATTGGATATAAGGAAGAAATCTTCAACTATGATGGTGGTGAGACACTGGAACAGGTTGCCCAGCGAAGTTGTGGATGGCCCATCCCTGGAAGTGATCAAAGTCAGGTTGGATGGGGCTTTGAGCAACCTGATCTAGTTGAAGATGTCCCTGCCCATGGCAGGGGTGTTGGACTAGATGATCTTTAAAGGTCCCTTCCAACCCAACCCATTCTGTGATTCTAGGAAGAGATTGTAGGAACCTAGCTTTAGAAAGCTGAAGAAAACTGGTTGATTAAACCACAAGGAAAGATATCTTCTATGTTCCAGGGGCAGAGGATCAATGGCAGGTATCGGAAATGACCTTACCCTTCGTACAGAGCAGCCAATGTCCTCATTAACTTCATAGGGATAACCTCCATTTTGGGCGGAAAACATAGACTACACCTGCATAATCACACAAAAAGGCCAAGAAAACTGAACAAAATGCTCACAATTGCAGACAAAACATGGCAGATTTCTACCCAGCCATCACCCCCCACATTTCTCTCTCCATTCTTAACCTTTTTAACTATCAGCAACCCACCATGTACTGCAACTCTCCAAAAATCCAAATGGGTCGTTCTTTAATCAAGATCAGACATTTTTAAAAGGTAGAATTTTAGTGTCATCTAATCACAGTTCAGCAGACTTGTCAAAGGTTTCAAAGTCTGTGGAATGCTAGCATGTTTGCACCTTTTCCCTGAAAATAATTTTTAAAATACTTAATAAAGAGAGACCAGATCTCATATCTCCCACTGACGAAGAGCACACTGTTTAAGATCAGCAGTGAGCTGTGCTGTACAGTAGCTACATGGCCAGCAAGTCAGTAGATGGAAACCAGTTAGTCAGAGAGAAAACAGTTCTCGGCCAGCCAGAGCAGGCATTGCCTCTTGCCCTAGCTAGAAGCACAGAAACACAGGAAAACAGGGTTATAAGGGTTAGGGAGCTGGGAATACATAAACGGGGAAGGTTACAATGGAGGAGACAGGTGTAGACAAATACGATACAAACCCCTAAGAAGTCAAGCTTTCTTAAATTTTGCTGCTTATGTAATGGCTTGGCTTAAAAATAAGCCTTTTTAAAAGTCAGTTTAAAGTCATAACAGACATACGCTGCGTTTTGAATACCCTTTTAGAACATAGCCAAGTAATTAAAATAAATTATTAAAGCCCTACACGTTTCCTAAAATGTTTTAAAGGCAGACTACTGAGCAAGTATAAGTCACTAGTGAATGTCCAGAAAACTGCTTACATAGGTGTTCAGCCAGTTTTTGACAAGAGCACTCTGTTCATGTCTCCACAGAATATTTCCTTTTTTTCTGTTTATTCACCTGGTTCAAAGTAATGACTAGCTTATTCAAACTGAAAGAGCCTTTGGGGACTGCAAAAGCATGGAAATTGCTTTTGCCCTCCCTATCTGCAAATAGGAACTAGTTGTGAGGAGCTAAGCTCTAAGATTTCTGAAACACTGAGGAACATGGTGACCAGAAGGAGGGGGGAAAAAAATCAATCAGTTAATTATTTTTTGAGAGATAAATCTTGCTTTGTTTAAATTGAATCCATGTAAATGTAAAATATGTTTAGACAAGCTTACTTTCTGTGAATCCAAAACATCTAAGGTAGCTTTATTTAATGACAGATTTTAAGTGCCGAGGGATTTGTGCATTAATTGAATTCCAGCTTCCATGAAGCTATACTGGAATGAATTGAGAAACAAAACCTGATACTTATCTTCTTATATTCTCATCATGAAAAACTGATAAAAGTGAAGACTCTAAAACAGTAACCTGACAGGACTGCTTAAACACACACAGACATTAGCACACATTTCTCGATAGCAAAAATAGGTTTAAAAGGTGATGTAGACAGTATTTGCTTAGTATAGAGTGGTTACCAGCCCAAAAGAAGGTGAAATAGTTTAAACAAAAGCTTCTTATTTGTTCATTTAAATGTGTTTAAGTACATAATTTATAGCAGTTCAATTTGCATCAGTTGATCTCAGAAACATTGCAGTTCTGACCCCAGCTCTTCTCCCAGCACAGGGCCCTGCTGCCCATTTATCAGCTCAGCTCCTTCTACAGCTCAGCTCGGTTTTTCTGCCTTTCCCTGCCATCCTGCTGCCTCACCGCCCGCGGCAGCCCCCACGCTCCAGCCTCGGGAGCACGACACCCCGGCCCGCAGCAGGCACAGCGCACAGCCGGCTGACAGCTGCCCACAGCTGGAGAATCGCTGCTGCCCCGGGCAGATCCAGCTCTTGTGAAACCCCAGCTGACCAACAGCAGCAGGCGCCGACAGGGAGAAAGTGGCCGGGGAGCAAAGAGGGACACAAAAAGAAGGCACTGGAATGAAAAAACAGAGGCCAGGTAGTAGTGGCCTGGCTGTAGTTCTTCCACTGCTTCAGCAGGGCTCTCTGTGCAATGCAAGATAATGTCTGTCTCGTTCTTTCCTCCCCTTTCTGCACCTTCTTACTCCCCCACGCTGCTTTAGTGTAAGCCTAACCTGATTACTGAAGTACAGGGAAACCTTGAATTCTGCTGTCAGCAACAAGGCCTCCAACAGGGAATGTGATGTGAGCCACCTGGTGAGGGGCTGGGAGCAGAATGGGAAGAAAAAGAGAGAGGGATGGAGAAAGAGACCTTCAGACCTAGGAAAAAAAGAAGAGGAAGCAAGACCCTAATCAACCAGACCTAACACTATTCCCTCATAGAATCATTTAGGTTGGAAGGACCTTTAAGATCATCAAGTCCAACCGTTAACCTAACACTGCAACCCCACCACTAAACCATGGCCCTAAGCACCTCGTCTACTCATCTTCTAAACACCACTGTCCTGGTTTCGGCTGGGATAGAGTTAATTTTCTTCATAGTAGCTAGCATAGTGCTGTGTTTTGGATTTAGTACTACAAGAATGTTGATAACACACTGATGCTTTTAGTTGTTGCTAAGTAGTGCTGAGACTACTCAAGGACTTTTTGAGCTTCTGCTCGGCCAGGTGCATAACAAGCTGAGAGGGAGCACAGCCAGGACAGCTAACCCAAACTGACCAAAGAGCTATTCCATACCATAGAATGTCATGCTCGAGGGGAGTTAGTCGGTCGGTCGGTTGCAGGAAGAGTGATTGCAGCTCGGGCTGTGTGACTGCAGCTCGGGGGGAGCGATCGTTGCTTGGGGCGGGCTGGGCATCGGTCAGCGGGTGGTAAGCAATTGCATTGTGCATCACTTGTTTTATATATTATGTATATTCTCTTACCATTATTATTATTACTATTGTTATTCTTCTCTCTTATTAAACTGTCTCTATCTCAACCCACGGGTCTTACTTTTTTTTCTTTTCCCCGATTCTCCCCCCCATCCCACTGAGGGAGGGGAGGAGTGAGCAAGCGGCTGCATGGTGCTTAGTTGCCAGCTGGGTTAAACCACGACAACCACCAGGGATGGGGACTCAACCACTTCCATGGGCAGCCTGTTCCAGTGCCTGATAACCCTTGTGGTGAAGAAATTTTTCCTCATATCCAATCTAAACCTCCCCTGGTGCAACTTGAGGCCATTTCCTTTTGTCCTATCGCTTGTTACTTGGGAGAAGAGACCGACCCCCACTTTGCTACAGCCTCCTGTCAGGAAGTTGTAGAGGGTCATAAGGTCTCTCCTCAGCCTCCTCTTCTCCAGACTATAAACAACCCCAGTTCCCTCAGCCACTCCTCATCTGTGCTCCAGATCCCTCACCAGCTTCGTTGCCCTCCTCTAGACATGTTCCAGCAACAAAACATCTTTCCTGTAGTTAGGAACAAGCATGACAGGACATGGGGAAATGGCCTTAAGTTGTGCCAGGGGAGGTTTAGAGTGGCCCAGGGAAGTGGTCGAGTCACCATCCCTGAAGGTATTTAAAAGATGTGTAGATGTGGCACTTAAGGACATGGTTTAGTGGTAGACTTGGCATTGTTATGTTAAGGGTTGGATTTGATGCTCTTAAGTGTGGGTATTTTCCAACCTAAATGACACTATGATTCTATATCTAATGATCATCTCCAGGCTGCCTAGGCTAAGCACAGACCATCAGACACTGCAGTCAACACCAGTTTTGCCATTACCTACAGCATCTTGACTTCAGCCACCACGGCCTCACTCCAACACACACACATCCTCCACCCACTATGACCATAGCGTGTTCACACAGAAGAAGAAGTTCACAGGGGCAGTATCACAATACCCCCAGACCTCCATTCCTGGGCACAGGCCAGCACCCAATACAGGATCCTAGCTTTGAAGTAACTCTTGTGGTGCTGTACCATGGCTGAAGGCACAAATAGCTGCTCTGGTAGTGTGGACCAATTGTTCCCAACAGGATCCTGATTTGCAAATTTCTCCTGAAAGGAAATACAGACAGGCAGCTATCCAGACAGAGCTCCATGGTTTCAGGTGCAATGTGCATGCCTTCAGACCTCTTGAGCAGCACCAGCGTGGTTCAGCCATAACACAGCACCTCTGATGCTGCAGAGGTTGCCTTTCAGTTTAAGTGGCAGTCCTGCGCAGAGGTGTACATAGATCAGTTACTCCCAAAAGACCCCAGAGCACTATGAGACTCCAGTACAATACAGATCCCGGAGCAGTAAGACCATGCTTCCAAAGCATATAAAAATCTGTCATTAAGAGTAATATTCATCTTGTCCATCTTCAAGCACATTCATCTGACCTAATTCTTTAGGCTCCCTTTACAATTAGTGGGGAGAGACACTCAACAGAACATTTCTAGGGTGAGATGACTCAAGTCTGAAGATAACCCTCCAGGTACAGTCAGACACACAGCATCCAGTGGTAGCTTATCTTTTACCATTAGCCCTGCAGGGAACACAAAGTGACTAGCCCAGATGTAAGTTCATAGATTATATACTTCTAAAATAGATTAGATCTCTCCTCCCTTAGCATCTAATATTAATTATATGTCACATGTTATAAAATAATTTTCCAATATATACAGAAATAGATAAATATCTGCAGCACATTGGTACAAATTGTTTTTATTGTCAGCTGCTTTCACCAAGGGAGAAATGGCTCCCAAGGAATTAATGCCTAGATGTCCCTTATTTATTTATATTTTATTTTCAATTTCTTGCACAGCCTGTGGCATTAGCCATTTTCAGAGGCAGCATACTGCCATTGTTACAGACCAGCAAGATCTGAAAAGTCCTACACGCTGCATTCAGCTGCACTGCTTACAAGCATACCAATATATGAAAGTGCAGCAGGATGCGCTATGGGGCACATGAAACAAAGATTTCAACAACTTCACGAGTACCAATTACCAGAAGTCTTCAAATAAGCCATTTATTTCTAAACGTTGGCAGCCTGAAAAATAGACTCTGGATTTACCCGTAGATATGGCTGGAATGCAACAGGACTAGCTTGCTTTTTCAACTACACAGAGACAATTCTTGTCTGTTAAAACTTTAGCAGTACCTCTGCACATGCGGGCAACCAAATCACTTGGCTGTACTGAAGACATCCAGACACAAGTACGTGACTTGCGTCTGAGGTTACTCATGGTCAGACCAGACACAGCAAAAGACAGATGTCCCTATGGAGCGGTAAGGATACACCTGTGGAAAAACACAGGCTTGTCTCAAACACATCTTTGGAACTGCAGAGGTTATGAATAAACAAGCCACAGAAGCCACACCACCAGGGACTTCCCTCCCCAGTACTTTTTCAGAGCACACAGAAAAGAAAGCTGTCATAGGTCCATTTTGAATAAGAGACTCTTGAGATCCTCCTAAAAATAAAATGGGACCTACAAGATACAGCAAAGGGAGTCCTGCCTTCAAATGCTAACAGAAGACAGGAGGTCAGCTCCAGAGAAACCTCACTGTTATTCCAGGCAGCTGTACCCAGAGCGAACACAGCCACACCAGGGCTATGGATGATGAGAGTTCATTGGGACTGTGTGCTCTCAGTCCCCTTCAGTAATGTTGTCACTTCATCCTTTGGTATCTTTTTGTCTCAGTCTGTGGATCTGATCTGCAGAAAAAAAGCCTAAGAAAACCACGCACAAGTTCAGCAAAGAAAACCTACTCCTAAAATGAGCCTGAGAAAAGACAAGTACCCTCAGAGACAAGCGCTTTGTCTTTTTTGCCACCTAGAAACTGGGACAAAACTCCAAACAGGCAGAAAGCATCTCCAGTGAGATGAAGGAGACTTTTCAAGTCTAGTGCATTCTCTCGTGTCCTTGTCCCTTCATAGGACAAGAGAGAACTCTGGGTGACCTTCCAGTAGATTACTACTTCACAATTCAAAAAAAATCCTACTTTCTAGCAGATAGCTTGCCAGCCTGGATAGGTCAGCCACTGCTCATTGCAGTCACACGAAAAAGCTGTACTTCATCCTCTGGCTTAGAGTAGGAATAATGGAAAACAAAGGCATCTCATTGTTACTCACCTTCAGCTCCACCAGTGAGTGCTAGAAGAAAAAACAAAGCAAACAGATCAGTCATCAGCTCCTTGAAACTTTTTTTTTTGTAATACAGGGGTGGCATAAGGGCTCAGGACCAGTTACTGTACCAATCAAACCCTCATAGTCAAGAGGCTTCAGTTCACCATTCACAAACCTCAGGAGGATTAAAAACCATCCACTTAAGGACCATTTCCCCCAGATAAAAGCCTAAGAAAACCACGCACAAGTTCAGCAAAGAAAACCTACTCCTAAAATGAGCCTGAGAAAAGACAAGTACCCTCAGAGACAAGCGCTTTGTCTTTTTTGCCACCTAGAAACTGGGACAAAACTCCAAACAGGCAGAAAGCATCTCCAGTGAGATGAAGGAGACTTTTCAAGTCTAGTGCATTCTCTCGTGTCCTTGTCCCTTCATAGGACAAGAGAGAACTCTGGGTGACCTTCCAGTAGATTACTACTTCACAATTCAAAAAAAATCCTACTTTCTAGCAGATAGCTTGCCAGCCTGGATAGGTCAGCCACTGCTCATTGCAGTCACACGAAAAAGCTGTACTTCATCCTCTGGCTTAGAGTAGGAATAATGGAAAACAAAGGCATCTCATTGTTACTCACCTTCAGCTCCACCAGTGAGTGCTAGAAGAAAAAACAAAGCAAACAGATCAGTCATCAGCTCCTTGAAACTTTTTTTTTGTAATACAGGGGTGGCATAAGGGCTCAGGACCAGTTACTGTACCAATCAAACCCTCATAGTCAAGAGGCTTCAGTTCACCATTCACAAACCTCAGGAGGATTAAAAACCATCCACTTAAGGACCATTTCCCCCAGATTTGCTGCCACTGTTATTTACACTCCATCAGCCTACAGAAGATACCTGACATCCACATTTGGAAGGTTAGCTCACACTGCTTGCTTTCATTTTGCTGGCTCCACGGATTTTTGTGCAGATCGCTAACTATTTTCTAGGGACTCACTTGATTCCCTGGAGTGGTTCTTTGGGTCATACTATCCTCACCACATTTTCTCCTTTACGTTCCTCACCTCATCATTCAAAGAGACAAAAATGCTGTTCGGAGTGACAATTCCAGAATGAACTGCAATGGAAAAAAGCAAATGAAATGCTAGTGAGTCTAGCCTTCAGGGACAGAGTCAACCCACTCCACCCCTACCCAGCCCATACTGCAAAATGGAAAGTGCCCTTTCAGGGCATTCCTTTAGGCATCGTGCTTTAGTCCCTCAGAAGATCTGAGGGCATAACAGGGCCCTGAGAATATCGACTGAGAAGAAATACACAAAAGAATATGAGAATATGAGCCTAAGAGACATGCTGAAGGAGGAAGGGAGGTGCATATAGTCCCTAAGATAAGTCCCTGAAAGAGATGAGAGACTGGATTCATTTGCAGGAAGCAGCTGAAGTATCCTTTACTTCACATTATCTTTCAAAGCATGGTAACGATTCAATAAATACTAACAGTTTTGTCTTACAAAATGCACAAAAGACGTAGGGCCTTGCAAAAAGATGTTAATCACGTATTTATTTCAAGAAGTGTATTTTTCCACCTTCATGTGAAGGAATGTGGGTGTGTCATTTTCCAATAATTAAAATTTAGCCATGCCTTCAGCATAGTTGGGAGTGTTTATTCCTGGAGAAGCTATTCTGAATAGGCCAGATATTACTGAAGCACTTTTTACTGAGAATAGAAAAGCAGAGTTTTCTGGATTTGATGAAACAAGGGAGATGTCTTTCCGGCAAAGATTATTTGAACAGTTTGGATACAACTAACAAGTATAAGATGATGGTCTTCTGATGGATGATGGTTGCCAGGTGAGTTTCCACCATTTATAAACCAGGCAAGAGTGTACCACGGCATTTGGAATCCAGCGCAACAAACATGGTGAGTTCAGTAATTTTCTTGACCAGTCCTCACCAGACTTCATGTGGAGATACCCGGGATGATGTTTCCTGGAGGCCACTTAAGACTGGTGCTTATAAACCTAACAAGTCTGTATCAGGGTAATGTTGAGTAGGTTGGTACAATTATTTTAGAAACACGCCTGAAGTAATAGTGGAAGTGTGGACTATAAATCAAGTGTGATTTCTTTACTAAAATCCAGGACGAAGGGAATTATTGTACCTGCTGGGCAACACACATCAGAGACTATGTTATTCTAGTGGGGACATACACTGATCTGCACACTGCAAGGAACATCCCCTCAGCCCTCCCTGCAGCTTATCGGTATGCATACTCAGGCTTACCTTGTCCTGGCGTATAAATAGGCTTGTCAGTTTGCACAAAAGTACTGCTCACAATGTTCTGGTTGAAGCCTTCAGCTACTGTGTCCCTGTCCACAGACGAGCAGATGGTCGCGACTTCCTTGATGCCTTTTGCAGGTGCACGGACTTGGGGAGTACAGGAAAATACCCCAGGGTAACTCCTGAGAAAGTCTTGTAGGAGAATTGAGCATAGCACTTCAGCACATATATAATCAGACTAGTGGCTAGTTTACAAAGGAAAGAAGGGCCTTACTGCTCCACTTACTGCTAAAGAATTTGCTCCACAGTTGACAATGAAGGGACTGACATTCTTACAACTGCACGTGATACTTACGGGATTTATGCAAATTTATATTGGTATCCATAGTACAAGGACATGGGAAGCATTAAGAAGCAGTTAACAGTAGAACCCAGAGCTGTTGGCATAGGTTGAATAACATTTATTAACAAAATGAGAACCTTGGCTTGGACTTCAGCAAGTCAGAGCAACTAGAAGCAAGAGGATCTGACCATTTTCTGGACAGAATGAGGAAAGAATTCCCAGTCCCCAGATGCTTCCTTCAATAGCAAAATGGTGAAACACTTGACTTCACAAATTCTTCCTGCTTGATAACACTGGAAACCAGGCAGTCCAAGGGGGAAGGGGACACAAACATACGGAATTCTTAAGCATTACTAAGGGACACAAGAAATAAGCTACTGCCTTTCACCCTGTCAGCAAATGACACAGTCCCTGACACTTCAGGGTGTGTTACTGACTGGGAGATCAGAGTATGAACAACCCTAAGGTACGAGATCAGCCTCTTGCACTGGTGATTGGCACAGGACAGAGCTGCATTCTGCCGAGCACTAGTGTTACCCAGCCTTGTCTTTACAGGTGATTTGCAATCAAGCTTCATTTCTTTTCATACATGTAAGATTATGTACTCACTTTCCACTCCTGTCATCCACTATTTCTTACTGTCTAGAATTTGCATTAACAGATTATTTGTCAGACAGAAGGAAGGGCCCATGGGCATATAGTTGAGCCTACATGCAGAGGGAACTTTGGCTGCCACCTCAGAAAAAGGTCCTAAATGGGTGCCTCACTAGCCCTAATATGAATGAAAATTAACAAGTCCATTAATAATAATTAATATTGGCAGTATAGCTCTTAATATAACTCTTAATAATGCATTAACATTAACGTTATATATAACATTATTATGTTGTTGTATTATAGAAAATTATAAAGTAATATATTGTAATTATTATACGTATCTATTACATACAATAATAATTAATATTATAGTGATATTTACTAACATTAATTTCCTTAACAGGAACAACCATGTAATAGATTGATCATTAAATCACACACAGAGTGCATGAGTATGTACATACATGCTGCCACTATCAAAACAAGCATCCCATAGCTCCAAGTCAGTCTTCTAGAATGGACATCAGATGCCGTAATTCTGCTCATTACAATGCTGATGATAAGGCTTTACACAGGACTGCAAGCACGACTGACACTGCTTGTAATTGCTCTGCAGAACTGCTGCTCTTTCAAAAGGCGACATGGCAGTCTGCTAGCATGCACGTTTGTGAAGACCCTCTTTCATATAGGAATTCAGAGTCAGCACCAAAGCATCTCTCCACGCACCTGCATGGAGCCTGGCACAAGGACTCCTCTACTGGCAGCCCATTTGGCCAAGGAATGCACGCTGCTCTGCGACACTTCAGGAACCTCCCCATGGAACAAAGCCCTGATTGCAACACTCTGGTACTGAAAAACGGTGTTTGCCTTCACTGCTGAGGTAGCTCCAGCCTCAATTTTGAGATCCCCACCAGGAAGGTGAAGCACTGGAACAGTCTTCTGATGGCCACTGAGCAGCATGCCGTTCTCACCCCCAAGTCTGCACCCTGGGGGTAAGCAAAAAACCCACACGGACCTTCTCTGCAGCTTGGTCATGCTCGCAGCAGCACCCCACAGGTCCTGACAAAATAAGTGAAAACTGGGACAGAGAGTTTTAACAGCATCAACGCTTTAAAAAGAGAAGCATCTTTGCTTAAAAAGGAGAAGGAAATTCAGAATTGAATTGAGTTCTTCACTAAGTGGTGGCCTGGCGCCAACATAACTGCAGCAGCGTGTCAGGGCCTGGAGGACACCCACAAATCTGCCTGTCCCCCAGGCCTCCCCCCATCTACCCATGGCCCACGATCCCATGTCAGCCCCCCAGGTCCATCAGCCCCTGCCCCAGCGATGCCACAGCAGGACTGGTCTCCAGCTCTCACAGCCCTGCCCTGCCCAGCTATGGGCCCTATCGACCCCATCCCACAGGCTTCTCACCCGGACCTTGAACCTGCCTCATCACTTCTCAGGTGCCAAAGGGACCCAGCAAGGTTTGTGGACTCCAGCATTAGTATTTGCGACACAGAGGAAGTGGCCCAAGAAACTGCATAGGCTGAGGCAACAAGTGCTCAGGGACCTGCCCCACAGAGGTACGCCCAGCACTTGGTAAGAGGCACAAGCACATGAAGTACCCCATCTTTGAAAGGGAAGGGGCCCTGCTGTTGCCTCCGAATTTCAACCAGAAGAGGCCCTTAGCCGCTCCCTGAGACATCGGGGTTGTTTCTCTGTCATCCAGCAACAATACTGTGGAAACAAAGTCTCCACAGAGGTACCACATCTGTGTCATCTTTCTGCCTGTGCCACCATCTTTCATCACCACTGTGCTCCTGGAGCAGTGAGGTCTGGAAAGAGACAGAGGCACTGGGGAGCCAGGGGAGAGGGTGTCCTGGTTTCAGCTGGGATAGAGTTGGTTTTCTTCCTAGTAGCTGGTGTGGTGCTGTATTTTTGATTTGGGTGAGGGGGATGTTGATAACAACCTGATGTTGTAGTTGTCGCTAAGCAGTGCTTACACTAGTCAAGGGCGTTTGAGCTTCTCACGCCCTGCCAGCAAGAAGCTGGGAGGGGCCACAGCCAGGACAGCTGACCCAAACTGGACAAAGGACTATTCCAGGCTATATGATGTCATGCTCAGTCTATAAACTGGGGGAAGAAAGAAGGGAGGGATGTTTGGAGTGATGGCATTTGTCTTCCCAAGTAACCGTCAGGCGTGATGGAGCCCTGCTTTCCTGGGGATGGCTGAACACCTGCCTGCCGATGGGAAGTAGGGAATTAATTCCTTGTTTTGCTTTGCTCGCATGCATGGCTTTTGCTTTACCTATTAAACTGTCTTTATCTTATCTCAACCCACAAGTTTTCTCACTTTTATTCTTCCGATTCTCTCTGCCATCCCACTGAGGGGGGAGTCAGCGAGCGGCTGGGTGGTGCTTAGCTGCCATCTGGGATTAAACCACAACAGAAGGCAAGAAGCATCCCCAGCGGGCATCTGTCTACAATGCCCTATGGTCTCTGGCCTTCCGTGACACTATGACAATGACTAGCTATCCCTTGAAGGGAAAAAACAGTGGCAAGTGGAATGAAAGGAAGAGGCTTTCATTGTCTCTCTCCTCTATTTCTACTGCATAACGAACAGGAAAGAGGGTGAAGTTGGAGGGGAAAATTGTGGCTACTCAACTACTGTCATCAAATTGTTCTCAGAGCACAACACTGCTACTGGCTTTTCAAAACCCCCGCTATACCCCCTTCAAAAGTCATACTAAATCGCAAAAATGTCCAGCTTTTCCCTCCCTTAGTCCTTTGGCTCCACTACCCATAGGAAAAACTTCACAACTGGTCTTTCTGGTTCCCTTATCACATTATATCCACCTCCCTATACCCACCAGGCACCTGTCCCATCTCCAGCCTTCTCAATGAAGGATGTTCACTTAAACCAAGGTGCTAGCTTCCTTCCCCGCCTCCTTCACATGGTATTCCCTATGCCTTTGCTACTCTTCTGCCATCAGACCCTTCATCCAATGTCAATCCAAAACTGTGAAGAAGTTAAGGTAGGAAAAATTCCTGAATCTTACCATGTGGGTGTTTGCAGCAGACCACGCTCTGTCTAAAACTCACCAACCCAAACTCCGCCAACCAGCTTCCATGCTGTCACTGCTATTCCCAGCGAGCCTGCTGTAGCAGAGAGAATCACAGGTATCAGGTTTGCCAGCTCATGTATGCAAGACTTAACAGAGAGCTCACAGGTGCTGCATGCCTCATCCATGAAATACAGCCCCTTGGTTACAAGACATACACAGCGGAATGCCCTGGGGTCTCTCCCAGATACCTTGATTTGAAGGAAATCAGATTGTCACAGGGAAATCAATTTGATCTAAACTCACAGCTGCAACTTCTCAAGCATGCCAGTTTGATTCTGGTGACATTAGGGGATGGTTTGCATTTTTGTAGTAACTCGTGTCCTGCATGGTACATGTGAGGCAGACAGAAATCTTTTCAGATGCTAATCACTTCAACAAAGACAGCAAGATAACAGAGGAGGAAAAGAGTAAGCAATATGTAGCTCAGCAGCTGGATGAAAAACTCTTTTAGCCAGAGGAAAGCAGTTACTGGAACGAGGCCATTCAAAGGGGAGGCCACAAAACAATTTGCAGCGAGCTGAGAGAGAACAATGGAAACAATTCTCCGCTGCTCTGAGTGACCTTTTTCTGAAGACTATCTACAGATTTAAATTTCGTAGGATCTACTGCTAGCCGAGATTAAGAGAGTAAAAGTCAAACACTGTTTCATTGATGCATGCAGGCTAATTCCCATGCTGCTGCTTCATCCCAATGACGGTAGGTGTTACAGTAGCCTGGAAGCTCCGGGATTCCGACTGAAGTTGTTTGTGTCCCTTGCTTTGCGCGCTGAATGTACCCTTCTGCCTATACCTATTATTTCCTTTGATTTTTTTTTAAGTCTTCTTGCATGTTTCCAAAACACTGTAGCTGTAAACTGCCGCTTCTGCAGTATTCCAAACGCTTAGAAACCTAGATGTTGTTGGAGCCAGTAACCAGGAAGTTCCTCTTTCAACATGCTCTGCCCACAGCTAAAATAACATAATTTTCAGAAACAAGCTCTATTTCTATGTTTTGATCAGCCCATACCCGCAAGATCTGCTTCTTCCTACCCTTACATATTGGGGAGGTGATCTCTGGGAAGTATCCCAAGCACCATGGGAAGAGTTTAAGAAAGCTCTCAGCCCCGCTGCAGGGCTGACAGACACCTGGAAGTCCCCTTCAGCTGTCGAACGGGCACACTCACCTGAAGAAAGGAACACGTGATCATGTCAATACCCTCATTTTGAAAGAATTATTTCCCCTCCCTGGGTGTTTGAAAACACGTGCTGACCTGCCATCATCTATTTGTCCTGTTTCTTGTAGACAAGCCTATATGCAAAAATGCTTGAGTGAAGCAGGTGCAGTTCACAATGTGCACGGTATTGCTGCTGTTAGCACATTCCTAAAGGACAGCAGTAATTCTTGTGAGGGCCCAGCACTCAGCGTGTGCACACCCTCCCTCCTCCCATCCCTTTCTGTAGCATGCCCAGAAGTTTCTCCTTCCTCTCCTCTTTTGATCTAGAAACCCAAGGTTTCCCTTGTTGAGAGGATGTTTAGCTTCGCTATAGAGAAAAGATTAGCTAAAACCACAGTGCCGTAGATACTGATTTCAGCCTGGGGCACTGCCAGATCACTTGTAATTACACATGTGATCCAGATAAAGGGGGGGCACGCAGTTGCAATTCTCTTGGACATACCTAGGTGTTTCCCTGACCTGTGGGACTGCAGGTGATGCCTGATCAGGCACAAAGCCTGCTAGGAAAGTTTCATCTATCAAAAAGCAAAGCAAAGCAAAGCACCCTGAACCTGCAGGACACGTTTGTATGCATTCCACTCTGTGCCACATGGCCACAAAGTTTATAATCTAATCATCCAGCACACAGGATTTACTGCCATGTGGAATCAATCGGGTACCCAGGAAACTCCACTTCTAAACCAGCATCCCCAAATGGAAGAATCCCTTTTCCATGCTCAAGACAAGTGAATTTCAGCCTTGCTCTGCTGGCCCTTTGAGGTCTGCGCATTCTGCTGAGGGGATTACTAAAGGTCACTAAAACACAGGCCTGCTGTTAGCGCACCCATACTTTCGCAACATAAAATTCCACATTCTCACTGGAAAACCTGCAGGAAGACAAAACCTTTTTTTAAAAAAAAAGGTTGCGAACAGTTATATGAGACCTTCTCTTCCCTTATCAACTACACCCACCTGATCCTCCCAGCCAAACACAAACTGATACTCTGAAAATGGTGGTGGTTCCTCTTCCCTGGCAGACTGTTCCATACTTCTTCCCCAGTGCACCTCCCGACATCCTCGGCTCTGCTGTAAGACACCCGGAATGCCTGTCCAGCTTAAATTATCTATCTCCGTTGTTTCAACTTGCATACATGGATGTGGCATTCAGATTTCTAGGGACTGCTATGAACCACATAGAATCATAGAATCGCTTTGGTTGGAAAAGACCTTTAAGATCATCGAGTCCAACCTCCAACCTAACCCTGCCATCCCACCACTAAACCATGTCCCTAAGCACCTCATCTATCCTTCTTTTAAATACCTCCAAGGATGGGGACTCTACCACCTCCCTGGGCAGCCCATTCCAGAGCCTGACAACCCTTTCAGTGAAGAAGTTTTTCCTAATATCTAACCTAAACCTGCCCTGGCGCAGCTTCAAACCATTCCCCCTCGTCCTATCATCTGTTACCAGGGAGAAGAGGCCGACCCCCTCCTCACTACAGCCTCCTTTCAGGTAGCTGTAGAGGGCGATCAGGTCTCCCCTCAGCCTCCTCTTCTCCAGACTAAACAACCCCAGTTCCCTCAGCCGTTCCTCGTATGACTTGTGCTCCAGACCCCTCACCAGCTTGGTTGCTCTCCTCTGGACATGCTCCAGCAATGCAACATCCTTCTTGTAGTGAGGGGCCCAAAACTGAACACAGTATTCGAGGTGCGGCCTCACCAGCACCGAGTACAGGGGCACGATGACTTCCCTTGTCCTGCTGGTCACACTATTCCTGATACAGGCCAGGATGCCATTGGCCTTCTTGGCCACCTGGGCACACTGCTGGCTCATATTCAGCCGGCTGTCAACCAGTACCCCCAGGTCTTTTTCCGCCAGGCAGCTTTCCAGCCACTCTTCCCCAAGCCTGTAGCGCTGCATGGGGTTGTTGTGACCAAAGTGCAGGACCCGGCACTTGGCCTTGTTGAACCTCATGCAGTTGGCCTCGGCCCATTGATCCAGCCTGTCCAGGTCTCTCTGCAGAGCCCTCCTCCCCTCAAGCAGATCAACACTACCACCCAGTTTGGTGTCGTCTGCAAATTTGCTGAGGGCACACTCAATCCCCTCATCCAGGTCATTGATAAAGATATTAAACAAGACTGGCCCCAGAACTGAGCCCTGGGGGACACCGCTTGTGACCGGCCGCCAACTGGATTTAGTTCCATTCACCACCACTCTCTGGGCTCGGCCACCCAGCCAGTTTTTAACCCAGCGAAGAGTATATCCATCTAGGCCATGAGCCGCCAGCTTCTCCAGGAGAATGCTATGGGAGACTGTGTCGAAGGCTTTGCTGAAGTCCAGGTATACAACATCCACAGCCTTTCCCTCATCTACCATGCGCGTCACCTGGTCGTAGAAGGAAATCAGGTTGGTTAGGCAAGACCTTCCCTTCATAATTCCACACTGTAATTTATTTTAACAACGTGACCTGCTCTGGCAGATCTGTCTGAGGGTTCCCAGTTTGAGGAGGGGCAGGACAGTGAGGAACACAGACAAAAGGAAGTCAGAAAGGCCACAGAGGGGAAGATAAAGGTTATGCCTATTTACAACACACTTGCCTTTTATTTGCCTTGACATGATTTTACCTTCATAAAAAGAGCATGAATTTCAAGAAAGAGAAGCAGAATCACAATCTAGAAACTATATGAAAGTTGTTAAGATCAAGGCAGTAGAAAAATGTCTAGAGTGAGGCTGGACAGGTAGCGTAGGTAAAGCTGAGGGATGGTGGCAAATTCAGCCTGAATACCAGGAAATCCTATTTAACAATAAGACTTCTTAGCAATTCCGGTAAGTGCAATAGGAGAATAAGACATTAAGAAACTGCCACTTCATTCTCTGAGAAGTAGACCCTAGCATGAAGTTTTTTTAAAGACACTTGAGTCACGCATCTCTCACACTTACAGGGGTGAAGACGAAATGTGTTCTGCTCAAAAGAAATTCATGTTTCATGATCGACAGAGGTCTCCAAGCCCACATAGCTCAAGCAATTAAATGGGATGTTTCACTTACAATGTATCCTATATACTCTGCTCTTTGCAAATCTTTTTCCCTGATTCATCCCTCGTCCTCATTTCCTCATTCCCTAATCTGTTTTACCCTTAGCCTTCTCTGTATTTCCTACCTTCTCCCTCTGCCTCCACTTCAGATCTCCTTAGCAGAATGCAAGCAGAACAGTGCAAGATCAATTTCAAACCCCTTGGAGTCCACACATGCTCCTGGTTTGCCACACTTTTGCCAAAGATCCATGCAAAAACATGTACAGACTAGAGCTGTGCCACCAAAAAGCAACACTGAGGTTTCAAGCAGGTCATGATCACTGTTGCCTTCACCACATGACACATATTCTTGCCTCTGCCTAGAGCTGCACTGAGATGGACAAAGTTATCAACATGTATGATGTTATGTCTAATTAGTGAATGGATATTCTTAATGGGTAAGTCTGGCTTTCAATAGAGCATCACTCTGATTAAACAGAATTTACCATCTCCAGAGAATGCCTGAGTTAGAGCCTGAGCTGTTCTTAATCCTCCAGAGCAGCCAGAGGGAAGCATTTTCCCATTCATGGCCTAGAGAAATATTGCAATTAACTCTAGAGATATGCATGGAAAGGTTCATAAATACCCTCTCAAAGGTAGCAGTCCTTTTCCCGTGACATCCCTTCCACATCCTCACAGTGCGGTGCATTGCCAGCCTAATGTCTCACGTCGTCCCTGCAACCGCTTCCCATGCTAACAGGTCAGCTGGGGAAGTCCTAGCTTCAGTTACAGACTTCAAAAGCCAAGTCCTCCCAAACCAAAAGTGGTGACTTGAAGATTATCATCTTCCCAACTTCTGGCTTATAGGAAGCTGTAAAGAAATACAAGACACAGCACACTGTTTGACATTCTTTGAATTTTGAGTATCAACACTCTCAAGCCAGCAGGCAAACTTGACAGGCGAAAGGTGGAATAAAGGTTCTGACAAACTAAGAACCCAAGAACCTCCCCAGAGGACTGACTTACCTCATTTTTAAAAGCAGGAGTTCCAGAACTACTGCAGATAAACTCTGGGAACTTGGTGCTAACTTCCCAGGGCTTTCCCAGTATGTGCAGGGATATGCGGCCCAGTGACAGACCTCTTGTCTTGCACGTTCAGTCTCCAGCATCTCCAGGTGGCTTTGCTCTGAAACTCTACTCACACCCACTGTAAAGGCCACAGGAGAGAGTGGAAAATGTTTGACACCTAAAAATTGGCTGCTTGTGTTTAACACCTAGTCCCCACAAACTAAGACACCCAAAAAGGGGAGGAAAAATGGTACACAGATCCTTCTCAGAGAGCATTTGTATACACATACCTGCCATCAGCTATAGGTAAAAAACATAGAGTATCATTACTGCCATGATATTTGTAATTGGCATCATGGTCATCCCTTGCAATGTCTAAAAGCTGAATATTCTTAAGGACAGGTAATTTTTTGAGTAGTTTTCCTTAATTCAGAGAATCTAAGTTCATAGCTTTTGATTCAACACTTTGCCTGAAACTACTGATAGTTTTACAGTTTCATTTTTGTTAGGGCTTAGCAACTACAAAGGCATACTCAAATCTTGCAGACAACAGATTTGGAAGACAGGCAAATCTGAAGGCAAAGCACTTCTCTGCCTCAAAGCAAAATGGGATCAGCTGCAGACAAATGACGAGTTGAGATACTGAATCAATTAACAAGAACGAAAGATGGTTTTGAAGTCAGGGAACCACATCAGATTAAAAAAAAAAAAAAAAAAGGGGGAGCATTGTACTACATAAGTCTTTACTGGGCTTTTATAATCCTTTTTCTCCTTGTCTACAGCCTAAGCAAAAAACCTGGCACTCAGGACTTCTGCCCAGAGCTGGCTCCACTCAATTATCAAATGTGGGTAACCGGGAAACACCGGACTGTTTGCTCCCTAAGAAACATCTGCTTTCTGGACAGAAGGAATGCGACTAATACAGTTGTGCCCTACAGGCAGACATGCCCTCTTCACACAAGGGCTGAGCAGTTACTGTTTCAGAAGGGATTACCTAGTGAGATCCAATAATTGTGGCTGCAATTTCTGTTTCTGAGCAAACCTGGGGTTCAATCTGCATCTGTAATAACCATAGGGTGTGTTTGCACACATGCAGACCATGCAAAACCTGCTCCTTAGATAGGATACTGCAGGCCAGAACTGACTTGTGAATCCAGGTAACTCTAAGCAAAACTGTAATACGTCTTACTAAAGCTAGTTCTCCTCAATATAACGAGCTGTTTTCAGTTGCAGTTAGCAGTCCTGGGTGACATTTTCCAGGGCACGCATCTGCCTTACACCAAGTTTTTTGAAAGCTTCTGCCAAAAGGTGCACGCTTTCCGAAGGATGAAGACAGGGAATTGTCATGTTGAATTTTAACATGGGAATTTTCTGGCGATCGTTCCTTAATCATGCGCTTGCATTTGAACTGCAGCTTGGAAACAAGCATGGGCTCAGTCAGAAGGTGCTAGAGCTGAGCACTAGCAGAGAGGCTTCAGCAAGCTGCTGACTAACCTACCGTGTGTACATCCCCACACAGCAACTTAGCATGCTAACACCTTTTTAGTGCTCTGAAAGTGAGGACAGATGTAGCTTCAACAGCAAGAAGCAAATGCTTGTGCTGAGCAAGGTGCTGGCCTTGTCTGCTCTGAATGCTCTCTTACTGCTCTGTATTACCATGCAGATAGCACATGAAAGGCAAATGTCAGACCCACTGCAGACGTGTCAAAAGCACCACCCTGAGGCACACAAAGGGGATTACTGAAGGACAACCTACGAACAGGGATTGAGAACGGCCAGACTAGGCCAGAACTGGGTAAGAACCAGAACCTGTGGGACTGAAATTAGAGGGAAAGAAGAGAAAGAAATTATTGGGAAGTTTAGCTATGTCCAGAAGCCAAGAAAGGGAAAACCATTCAAAGGTGTGGAACAAGGTAGGATATGGGAGAGCTCTCAGCCTGTAAACCAGTGGGAACAGGGAAATGATCATTCTAAGAGGAATTGACTGAACGTTCAGCTACTACTTTTTGAGCACCTGCATATGCACAAGAGTCCCACACACAGTAATTTGGAAAGATTTCTGCAGCCATCTGCATCAAGGGTAACATATGTACCCAGCACACTCTTGTGTTCCACTCCCGAGTGATAAGGAGTAGAAAAACCCCTTCTGTCTTTGCTTAATTTCTTCTTTATCTAGAACCCTAATGGTAAAATAACAGGCTAAGGATAAGGAGAATGGGTCATGGGATTTTCACTTGCTGAAAAACAGAAAGAGATCAATGAGTCTTGGAAGTCAAAACCCACCTTTTTTCTGTAGATCCCACTTACAGTGGTGAGCTAACAGCCTGGTCCTGCCAGTGGACCAAGTTGAGAGTTCATATGAATACTACCCTCCCTACAACTAGTTGGTAGAAGTTTGCAAAAGCTCTTTAAACTGCCGTGGGGGCCACGCTGTGGAAGATTCACCTTGTTTACAGCATGGGCCATTCCAATTGGATGTGCAATCCATTTTGTTAGCCTCTGATCCAAATTTTCTATGCTGTCAAAAGAAGGTATAATCAAGGAACCTGCTAAAGGATCTCATTCTGTTTGAGTCTTTGGGCTTAGCATATCTATTTACATTGATGGGACAGTGACCTGAACAACGAGCAGTGACCCAAAGATCCAGATGGAGTCCAGTGCACACGACCCATGTGGCGGAATTTCGTACAGAGCACACCAGCGTCATACGCTGATTTGTTGGCAATACTGACCTGGGCAGAGGATCAGGAAGCAACAGTGGATGAAGTGGCTGGCCAACTCTGGGAATACAAAGGAAGTGTCTCTTCCTCCCTTGTCTCAGCTGTGGAGAAACTGTCCCGGGAGTTCTGGCAACTCAAAGAGGATATGTCCTACTCCCCACCTGTATGGACCAGTATCTCAGCCATTAGGCGTAAGTGTCCCTCTGCTCAAGAGAGAGGATATCAAGGGTACACTCCACAGGTCACCTTATTGTTTTACCTGCATGACCATAGAGATGACATGAGGAAGTGGGATGGAAAACCTACCTCAACCCTAGAGGCACGGGTATGTGAGTTGCAAGCAAAAAGTAACACAAAGGGGTTCTTCCTGGAAAATTGCTCCTTCAGTTTCCAGAGGAGTAGACTGCATTTTTTTCAGACAGAATAGAAGGGCTGATTTCTATCGTAATGAAGGAACTCTTGACTCATATCTACAAAACGTGAGTAACTGTGACCAGGACTAGAGGGGCCCTGCCTCCAGCCAAGGGAAGGAAAGGGACAATCGGGTTTACTGGACTATGTGGATTCGATGGCCTGGCACATCAGACCTACATGAGTGTAAGGCTCTAGTAGACGCTGGTGCACAGTGTACCCTCATGCCGTCAAGCTATACAGGGACAGAACCCATCTGTATTTCTGGAGTGATGGGGGATCCCAACAGCTAACTGTACTGGAGGCCAAAGTGAGCCTAACTGGGAATGAGTGGCAAAAGCACCCCATTGTGTCGGGGATACTGAGGATCGGAGGCCCACTATACTACAGCTGAAAAAGAGATATTGGCAGCATGTGAAGGGGTTCGAGCTGCTTCGGAAGTGGTTGGTACTGAAGCACAGCTCCTCCTGGCACCCCGACTGCCAGTGCTGGGCTTCATGTTCAAAGGGAGGGACCCCTCTACACATCACGCGACTGATGCTACGTGAAGTAAATGGGTCACACTGATCACACAACTGCTCAGTCAAACCTCTTACATACTCTAGAGGGGGATAAAGTCCCTGTAGTGCACATAAAAAATGTGCTGGGGATAACAGTCTGTGTTATTCCTGCCTCGGGCAAAGGCAAACCCATTAGTGGGATTCTTTTGCTCAAGGACCTGGGTGCACTTGGTGGGTGATGCAGAAGGATGGGAAATTCCAATGGGTACCTCAAGGGGATTTGATTTTGGGTGAAAAAAGCAATGAAGTGAATGGTATGACATTAATTGCTATATAATACTGTATGTCATCACTTCTATGATTGCTATATGCCATATCAATGGTATTACAGTAAGAATTACCCAGATTAATGACATGCAACAATTCAACACCACACACCATCTCTCCTGCCCTGAAAGACTGTTAGGATGGATGGAGCCCAAAGTCATGGACTAAATGAACCTAACGGACATTTTAGAGTGCTGTGTTTTAGATTTAGTACTAGAAGAACGTTGATAACACACTGCTTTAATTGTTGCTAAGTAGTGCTTAGAGCAGTCAAGAAGTTTTTTCCCCTGCTCTGCCAGGTGCACAAGAAGCTGGAAAGGGGCACAGCCAGGACAGCTGACCCAAACTGACCAAAGGGGTATTGCAGACCATCTAATGTCATGCTCGGGGGAGAGTGATCACTGCTGGGGATGGGCTGGGCATCGGTCAGTGGGTGGTGAGCGATTGCACTGTGCATCACTTGTTTTGTATATTCTGCATAGTCTATTATTATTTTCCTCCACTGTTTTATTAAACTGTCTTTATCTCAACCCACAGGTTTTACTTTTTTTCCCAATTCTCTCCCCCATCCCACTGAGGGAGGGGGGGAGTAAGCCAGCTGCCTGCCAGGTTAAACCACAACAGAGAGTTTTGCTTCAGGCGCATCAGAAAAAGAACAACCACCTTAAAAGCAAACCACCACCTTAAAAGCAAAGGCATTCCTAAGTCTTGATCTTCATAAAAGTCTAGCACCATTTTTTTAGATACATGTGGGATGATGTTTCATGGCTCTGTATGGGGTACTTTGACTGGAAAGATTGACATGTACCTTGTCTTTGTAAGCTGAAATAATAGTCTCCAAGAATCAAATAGTGGTTCAAACAATGGTTTTGTCAAGGGTTGAAACACCTTAAGTCCTACAGTGATGAAATCTTCCTGGCTAGACAATAAAGGCTTGGTCTGAGAAACTGGATTCATATTGTACTGGTAAGTGGCAGGCAGATATTGCTGTCAAATGTACCACTCTCCTACTGTAAAATAGGTTCTAACAATGACAAACATTCCACAGTAACTGAAAGTGAAGATTGTCTGAGACGCTTTCTTTTCAGCTTTGAAAAATATTTCCACTTAATGGCGTAAGTTCTGGCACAGAAAAGCCTTGCAGTAGCATTCTCCAGGTATGTGTAGAGCCATCTGTTTCCATAGATGTTGTTCAGATATGCTCCATACCATGAGCTGAGGAATATCCATCCTGATGGAACAGTAATTCTAAATTTGGCAACATACCATCATTTGGGGTAGCAGTACTGACTTTTGGTGGTTGTTTGGACAGAGAATAAAAACCAAAACTACCAGGGTTAAGCTAAAATTAATACCGTTATCTGAGCACTGTCTTGTCTGCTCTTTCCATGAACTCCATGACTTCTGAGAGATGGTTTTTATCAGTTAAGGAAACCTCTGAAGTATTTGCTATCTTGAGCTATTCTGTTCCTGAGAACATAGGAAGACAATTTGCATTGTCCTTGGTCACAAGGAGGTCCACTTCAGGGATATGTATCTATGGAATACTTCGGGTACTATAGGTAGCTTTAGGATGCACTTTGAAAACCATCTTCAATT
Organism: Egretta garzetta; assembly: GCF_000687185.1. Lineage (NCBI taxonomy): Eukaryota > Metazoa > Chordata > Aves > Pelecaniformes > Ardeidae > Egretta > Egretta garzetta. The sequence continues at coordinate 362,231 of NW_009259039.1, read as the reverse complement.
ACTCTCAGGCTGTACTACTGCCAAAATTAGTAGAATCAACCTTTTCAGCAGGGGGATGGTCTTAGATAACCTTAAGATGATGATCAAAATATACCTGCAGAGATCATTTGTGGGAAACACAGGCTCCCTCTTGCTGAGACGGTCTGCCAACTGCTTGCCCTCCCTGCAGAGATGCATAGCCAGTGAATTTACTTGATTTATGACATTCAGTTCTTGAGACATGTTAGCTTCCTAACATAAATGGTTTCATTCCCTTTGCTTGCTTAACGCTCTTAGAAAGTCCAGGCACTGACACAGAATGTTTCTTTTCCAAATCAGATGAAAGATTCACATAACAGCCGTAACAGCTTTCAGTCCCCAAACACCTATGAGAAGCCTGAAATTTGTTTTTGATCATAATCCATGTATCAGAAAATTATGTGACTGGGGAATTAGTAGGCTCTAGTGCTCTTTGTAGGTAACCATTGTTCTCTTTTTTCCACTACAGAAAGGGTAAGAAAAAATTCCAGATTCTTAGCAGCAGACTGTTAATATTCTGACTTCACTGGCATCTAAAACCATCTGAAGTACGACCACACAAACAGTCACAAATATGCAAGCTGCTAGATATCCCCAAAGGACTGTTGTTTTCATTCTGACAAACATAGATAAGCTTGCAAGTCCTATTATCTGAAATCTTCTGGATGGCTGAGACAGGTGGAAGGGTCATTATGATTCTGAAATCCAAGACCTCAAAGTCTTGGAGGGACTGTCTCTACAGTCTCTTCTCCCTAGAGTGCAAGTGACAAGAAAAGTCAATACAGAGATTGCTCATTCAAGGACCTGGTTCATCCAAGGAGTATGTACCATTTCTGACACCACCTCCGTGTTCTCAATTCAGAATACCTTCTATGACTGTTTTTGCCATTACCTCAACTAGCAATAGGTGGCTTGGAGAACACCCTCTAATAGAAAAGGCAAAAGGAATCTTCTTTGAGCAATCAACCCAAAGAGTGGATCTCCATGGAGGTAATTAGTAAGCATGCAGCAATAAATGGAAGATTTGTTACACCAAAGAGAGCTTGACTCTCTAACCTATTAAGGAGGACATTCTAAGAGGACTTCAGAAAAATTCAGGCCTTCACCACTCAGACCAAGAAAGTACCCTCATCCCAGCACATGGAGTCAGAACTCACTCTTATTTCCTCCTTCTTTGGCTCCTGGTCTCATATTTCTTCTCTCTATGCAGTTTTAGATTCAATAAAAAGACTTTCACAAGTCTTCCCCACCCCTCTTGTCTATGCCTTCATGGTATAGACACTGCAAGAGTAAGAAACAGAGATAAAGGTTTTCAGAACCCTGGAAGGGAGTAACATTTTTTCTTCCCCCACCATCAGGCAATTTTGGAATGGGAGGCCACAGCTACCACACTTGGTGCCAAGTTTAGTGTTGCTGGGCCACACAAGGGACTGTCTGCAAATCTTATGCTCTAGTCCTATTAGAACAGATACCAGGATGCTCAACACAGCATGTTCTGTTCATAACAGAACTTCAGGTCACAAGCATCATCTTTCATCCTTTTCACTTCACCCTCCTGAACATCTCAGACATTAGGTATGACTCTTGCAGAACCTCTGCTAGATCTAGATTCTAGAGTTTCACCCAAATCATGCACACACACTGAATACACCTTCTAGCATGGAAGCTGTCAGGGCTTAAATCTGGACTGTACTTAAAACTGCTATGGTAGTCCACAAGGCTTTGAAAGAGCTTTGTACAGATTTTTGCAGTTACAAATTTCCTCTTCTGAGTACAGAACAATCATGTGAAGAAAAGCAACAGCTTTTAAATTTGCATATGCAAAGCAGCTCTAAGAAATACTGCTACTACAGGCATGAAAATCTAAATAATAAAAACAAGGCATGGAAAAAATACATTCTAAAACTCCTTATGAGCAATGTGAAACGAGATTTTATGTGGCCTATCCAGACAATATAATCTAACAATTTTATATGGGAGCATCATGATTATTAACTATTGCTACTTGTAAGGAAGACCTGAAGTACAGTTTTAGCTTCTACTCATGTAAACATACACACGTGCACAAAATGCATTTGAGTTTCAGGCAATCAGTATGACTACTCTCTTGCAAATGTATACATCTCAGTTTCTCAATGACCCAAGGCCCTAATTTCAATCTTTTTTTTAAATCTATCACAATTTTACAAATGGAAACGAGTAAAATGGATTTTTAAACAGTGCTACTTGTAACTTCATAGGGTTTTTTTTAATCTTAACATGCAGTGTAACAAATGTTCATATGAGTTTTATAAATTTCTGTGTAACCTAAATTAGCTAATTACGGCCAACAGCAATATGAACTTTAAGAAATATTTTTTAGTTTGAAGGTTACCAAAGTATTAATAATTACCCTAGATGAATAAAAATAGGAGACTTTGAAAACTGTCATTTCACCTCTTCAATCTAACTCCTCCCTCCCCTCCCCCCACAAAAAAGGTAGCATGCACACCACACTCAGAAAAATTGGCCAGTCATTCTAGTCCATGTTCTGCTCAAAGCAGAGCCAACTTTACATCCAGACTGGGTCACTCCAGGCTCTGTCTAGCCAAATTTGGACAGTGTCCAGAAAAGGAGATTCCACAGCCTCTTCAGACACCTGTTGCAGTGCTGTATCACGCTCATGGTGAACAATTTCTGCCCATGCCCAGTTCAAATTCTCCTAGTCGTAGCTTCAGGCTGTAACCTCTTGTACCCTAAAACACTGTCTTTACATAATCTAGAAGAAAAACCCCAGGCAATGCCTTTTGACACTTGAAGAACACAATTAACTACATCAACTCTACTTCTGTGGATAGTTCCACTCTAATGATTCTTTCTTAATATTTCAAGGAAATATTTTTATTCCACTCAAAGTATTTCTTGTGACATATTTTCCCTTAGCACTTCAAGTTTGTATTTATGTACTGCATTTAAAGATACTGTTTACAATAGACATTTATTTCACTCATTAGCACTGTTGCTGTTTGTTTCTTAATTTTATTTTGATTAATATGCTTTATTTGGTCACTGAAGACAGTTTAAATATTTCTTGAGATTACAAGGAAGCAGTAGCTTCGGAAGCCTGAGAAAAAAAAAAAAATCAGCAGTATTAACTACATGCCAGCAGAGGGAAACACAGCCTCAAGAGAACTAACTCACCCTCTTGGAAATATCTTTTACCCATCACATTCAGTGAGACTGACTGATTTACCCAGGGATAAATTAGGCCCATTGAGATGCGGTAGGATACGCTGTCTTATATCCTGTATATACTACGCACGTTGACAGAAATAAATGAAAGTGACCTCTGCTTTGAGTTGTACTTGTTAATATATGACTCAGACATCTTGGGCTTGACTTTTTTTGAGGTTATAAGTGTTTCCTACTGTCCACTAAGTCAATGGGTCCAAAGTGCACGTGACAAAATATGATCCAAATCCAGCACAGTTAGAAGTGACTTCTGGATGTTGGAATTCACATCTTGCACCTTTGGAAGGTGTCAGTCAAACACTAGCCACTGCAGCAGTAGGTGCTTATGACAAAACCACTTCTGGAAAAAAGACACAGAATGAACAGGCATGATTGGCAAGCTCCGAGAGCACCTCTCACACACCGGTTCAATGAGTGTCTGTCCCGAACACTGATGACCCACACCCTTTCTGTGCAAAAGAGAAGTGCAGTATTAGGCTAGGTTTTAAGTTCGAGGACAGGGCAGCATTGCTGCCTTTAGGCAGTGTGCTCAGACAGCATGCATCCAAACACTGTGAGGGCTTCCAAAACTAACGGGGAAGGTAGCAATTGTAGAAAAAACTTCCAAGAGCGGGACTGCCTGGGAGCATGAATTTCACCTCTGAAAGCCCTTCACCACTCTGGGCTCATATCTGCTTCCAAATCCCTCCAAACCAGCCTGCTTCTCATACTCACTGTTCTAGCTCCTAAGGGTTACATTTGTTAAAGGACACTTGTAAAAACATGTAATTAAAAGATGCTGAACTCCTCCAGGCAACCAAAGCAAACACACACACTATGACCTGCTTGCCAACTCTATACAAACAAAACAATGCACCACAGTGTGCTCCGCTCCAAGCGATGCTGAATGCTAAGAGATGGAAATTTAATCAAAAGTTGATGGCTATGACGAGTAATTTTGCAAGATTTGGCTGCCTTAAGAACACATTCTTTTCCTTCCCTCCTGCACAAAGTCAGCTACAGCCTTGTCCTAGAAGTTTTGAGCACCTTCTTTCTTCTCTGAATTCAGGAGGCACTGACAAAATTAAGCACTTTGAATCATTTCCCACAGAGCACCACAAATGCATTCCCCTGGCTCTTACTGTACTCCGGCCCCCACGATGTGGAAGACCTCAGTGCCACTGTGCACAAAGACTTGATGTGACTTTGTGAGTTTTGGTCATCAAAAGTGGGTCTGCACAGCATCCTTAAGGTAAAATCCCTGTGACTGCTTCCTTGCTTTTGTCACTGGCAGCTTCAGCTGCAGGCAGCTCGCTGGGAGCTCTCTACGTGACAAAGAAAACTGTGGTAGCTCAGCCTGAGAGGGTGGGTCATCACTGCCCTTCCTGTCAGTACGCAGGCTAGGAAATAACATCAGCTGCTCAAGAACTGACGTCCATAGTTTCTACCCGCAAATGCGGTATGAATCCAAGAGTAATACCATGTATCAGAGTGAAAAACAGGATGCATGAGAAGTATAGAAGTCAGCCAATATACAGAATCCTGGTAGTTTTTCACCTCAATCCAATGGATCCTAAAGAAGAATGGGTAGCTGCCACTAACATGCTGTTTCCCTGTGTCCTTCCACCATGCCATCTACTTTGATTGTAGGCCTTCCAGAGTAGGCTGATCTTTTTGTACAGTCTGGAATAACACGTATTCAATGCCACTCTCATCTCAGTAAATAACTAAACTTCCACCGAAACACAGCTAACTCAGCTGGTGTAAAAACCAGCAGGAGCTCCACACCAGTGCTGACGCAAAACAGTCTTGCACAAAGGGACATTAACCATGACCCATTAAAACTGAGAAGAAAAATGTAATTCAGTGTTTCCCCCCCACAACCTTTTAGGCAAGGTGATACACACACAGATTTTTTTAAATTAATGGCCAGTCTTGTAAGAAGCACCACCAGACCTTGGCACAGTTGCAAAAAAAAAAAAAAGGAACCTGCAACAACAAAACTGCTGACTTTTGAAATTAAAGTAAAAAAAGCCACCTAACAAATCACTCTGCAAAACAGTATCTCAGTAGAACAATGGGAGGAAGGCAGTTTAGAGAAGAAAGCATCTTTAGGGACTCCTCTTACCCTTCTGCTACTATGTCAACACTGCACCAAGCAGAGTCAGCTGCATCTAACCAAAGCCAGACTCCTTTAGTGTCTCCCATCCAAGCAAACTGACTTAATGTGACAGCTGATGAAATCAGAACCAGGGGTGTTGTAACAGAAAGTTACACACACACCCCTAACAAAATCTGGAAACTTAGATACTGAAAGTACTTCTTTCCTTCCCTCTGCTGGGCCTCTTCTCCCATTTCAGGTTTTGCTTGTTCCAGAGTGAATTCTCACAACTGGGCTGCTATTTTTCATTTTCATTCCCTGTTCATAAATTCAGCTGTTTTCAAAGTATGTGAGCTATTGCTAACATTGGGCTAAGCCGATTCAAGCCATGAAAGGATTCAGGCTGCAGAGAACGCTTTGGATGATTTTGTGGAGGAATTCTTCCCTCAGAGTCTTACCTTGCAAACAGGACCTCAGAAAGCTGTGTGGTGTGATGTTATGGGGAAGACTAAGGAGATATTCTTCCCTGTAACACAGCACTGGCCACGAGGCTGGAAAGAAGGGACTAGAAAACTGTGGAGGTTGCTCCTTTGTTTCTCCAGAAGTCCAAGCTCTGCACCCTGCCTCTCCCCCACCACAGGTGTGACCACTGGTCCATTAGTGACCTATCACAGCTGGAAGCAATTCAGCCCCTTCCTTCCCTGCACCCTCCTCTCAGTTTCACACTCTTACAGAGACAAACACTGTCACCACTAAGCAGCTGGACATGGATGGATATCAGGAATGCTAGAAAGCAACATCCCATTCTTTTCTTTTGGAAGCTCATCACTATATTCTTCTGTATCTCTTCATCCTCAATCTTAAGGGCTGTGGGGAAGACGTAACACTACAGACAGCTCTGACAGCTGCTGTATGCTCTCTCTAGGAAGGAAAAGATGTGCAGAACTAGAAGGAGGACTTTTTCCTTCCTTAGAAATCTTCAGAAGCACTGTCACATAAAACGGAAAAAAAATTAATGAAAAAATGGAAGAAAAATATGGAGCAGTTGTAACTCCATCCCTGACAGAAACTCTTCCTAGTGCATTTCACATGATTTTGGAGCCCAGTGTTACACACCTTCCTTCCATAAACTGGGATAGTAGATGCACAGCAGATCAGGGCAAACACGTAGGGACCTTGCCTGACTCTCAGAACCAGGCATTTGCAAAGCAAGGAAGAGCACAGCAGTACTGACACAGCAATCACTGATCTCACCAACTGGCAGGGAGATGTTTATCCCAACCACTGAAGCATGTCAATGTCTAAGATAAAGCGCATAAGCCAATAAACAGTGTAAGGCTCAGCTTATTAGCTTCTGCTTTGCTTACTAGCCTACAACAGCTAAATTATGGGGGTGGGGGAAGAAGTACAGAGCGGCAGCCTCTCTCCCATGGATTTCACCCTTGAGGCTTTGGAGGCAACTTCATCACTGCGTTGCATGCTCTCCATTCTCAACATCACCGCTTCAGCAGAGGAAACCCTTCAAAGTAGCACATCTGGGAAAATCTTGAAGTGATGACAGCATGGGACGAGACAGTCACAGAGCAGATATCTAGCTCCAACGAGACACCTAGATTTTGCAGACTACCTAGAGATAAATGCACAGTGATAAACCAAGTTGTTCGGACAGGAAAGAGCAGGTTGGAGAAGCAATGAAGGTGATAAGGCAAAAAATATGGAAAGTGACCCAGAAAAACAAAAAAAGACGGTGGTCAAAAGACAGCTGTCTGCTTCCATCATGCACAACTGGGAATGCAGGCCAGCCAAGTTACAGAGGTTTTCCAGATCTTATACTAAACAAAATTACAACCTCTCTCCCAGTTTGGCCCCAGTACAAATACACTCCACCCCAAGATCTCATTATCCTAAGCAAACCAGAGTTTTACAAGTACTGTATTTGTGTAGCCAGCACAAAGGCACAATTCCAATTAAGAAGAAATGCAGGAGAAGTACAAAAGGAACTGTTTATACCAGGTTTCCCTAGCCATCACAGCACAGGTCAGTATCATCACTACAGACCTATTATTACTCTGTTTTCACTGTACTGTACAAACAATAATATCAAAATACTCTATTATGAATACCCAATTACTATTTAATTATTGATACTCAGTATTCATATTCAAAGGACAAATTCAAAGGAACAGAAGGAACACAAAGAGAAGTAAAACTTAACGTGTTACTAACACGTTCTTGACCACAGCTCTTGAATTGGAGCTTTTCAGTGAGGTACAGGAGGAGATGGATCGCAAGGAGACCAATCCCTCTCATCAAAGATAGCTACGTGAGCACAAGAGCCAGGGACCTGTTGATCTTTTCAGTACTGCAATTTGCTGATTCTCGCTCACTTGAGACATTACAGTGAAACCAGAAATTTCTATTTTCATTAACTTCTATTTAATTTCTAATGCATTTTGGGCTGTGAAATACCAAAAGAAAATGCATAGTAACCAAACCTGTCTTTCTCCCCCTAAAAAGGGAAAACACATTTTTAGGGTAACTCACTCAAACATAGAACCATTACTTATAATAGAGACAGAGTAAGAAACAGCCTTAAGCTACTCTGTGTGCCGGGCACAAGGAGAACAAGTAAGGAGAACTAGCTTAGCAAGATGAGATATATGAAACTAAGAAGAAATTAGAAGGTTCTCAGCTGTTCTATAACATTAAGGAAAATGATAGAAAAGCACTTATGGAAGCATTAGCATATGCATCAGCATACTCCTAAGTACTGAACCACAAGAGACAAAATGCCCACAAGTCTGCAGAGGCAGCCATTTCACCTGCTTACAGGGGTATCAGAGCGCTACTAGAGGTGTGGTTTGACATACAGACTTGCAAACCAACCAACCACAAATTGCAGCTGTTTGAGGAAAGGCATAGCAGCAGACAGAAGTACCAGTCACACTCCTTAGCTCCCTCTGACACGTAAATAACTATTAACAAACATACAGAAAACAGGAATGAAAATATCCATACCACCACAAGGCAACTACTTCAGTAGCAGCCCTCACTCTTTTGACAGGTTTCAGAAAACAAGTTCCTGTACTGTTTGTTACAATATTAGAGCCTGGAGAACCTATTAACCTAGAAGACATGCCTCAGTGCGAGGAATTCCATTTCAAATCTGAGCCACCAGAATTGTTAACAGCATTACAGGTGATGTCTCAGCTCGACCTTGCACAATAGCATTGAGTATCTCTCTCCCTCTTTGACTGGAATACCTCGCCAGAAACATCTGCACATTAAATTGTTTGGCTTTCTCGTTGCTACAATACATTGGTGGTTCAGTCATCACGTAGATGACAGTCACGTAAGTGCTTATAAAAATAAAACAATTATTAAACTCTTGGCCTAAAAAACACCTTGAAACCAATTCCTTCATTCAGCTCCTAACCTAAGGGCACTTTCTGCACAAAGTGTATTTACACTGGTTTTACCCAAACTGTGATAGCTTTCAGCCTGGTATGGTGCAATCTAACTTAAAAATACGTTTAAGATTTAAAGTCCAAGGGGATACTACCCTTTTATTTCCTTATGCTCCGTCTCGCAACTACCAATTAGCTAAAGGTTTTTGCATTTGGCTCCATTTTCCATATCAATTTCACCAATTTCTCATTCTAAAAATTAATTTGGTCAAGCTTTATAACGCATTATCACCTCTGAAAGATTTAGCCAGGATTTCAAGGACAGAAGGAAAAGATTACAAGGAAATTGAATGTTCTACCTTGTCAAGAATAAGAGGTGTTTACTGATAATGTACCAACTCCGTATCTTGCGTCCCTTTTTTGCTTCACTTTTATAACACAAATTTCAAGTCAGCACATTATAGAAATAGCATCAGCTTATGCCTCTCTACAGTGTTTCACTAACAACAAACCAGAAGAGGTATCTGCAAAATCTGTAACCTATAGCTTTAAAGATCAGCTCTCTTCAGGAACAACATATAGTAAGAATTCACATGACTATGTCTATGACAAGCCCTGCCACTGTGGCCTCAAAACCCAAAGGCACATTATCTAACAGGTTAAAGAATCTCTGTCAGGTTAACAGAATTGTAGTTATGCGTCTCTTAACAGTCACCAAAGCAATCAGTATAGCATGATCAGTATAGCACGATTTTCCTTTTAAAACTCAGTGACTTAGGTGAACTCATAACATGACTGAAAAACTGATACTGAGGTTTCCAAGGCATTTGGGAAAATTATTCCTGTTAATATAAAGCATTTTAGAATTCTTAGGAAAGAAGTTAGTGGAGGAAAAAAAAAAGGCTAATCTGATGAAGAATATCCAACTTTTCTGGCTTAGGTGTATCAAAGCTGCAAGATCATCAGATTTCTGAAGTAAACCAGCACTTTCAAGAAAGGGGAGTTGGTGCAGAAGACATCAAAAAGAACCTCACACTCTCATGAATTAAAATTCACAACTCTTTTATTCAGTTTTCTGTGTTAGTAGGACAGTGTTCATTATGACTGTTAACCCCAAGTGTGGACATCATCCCATCATCCCACATTGCTGCTGGTCCATCCTTTCTTCCCTTCATTGTGAAGGGGGCATTATCAAGAGAGAAGTGTCCCCGTAAGAGGGAAGTCTCAGAAGACCTCCTGGTGGTGTAGACAAACCTAGAGAAACAAAACATTGAAGAAGTTAGTCTTTTTCCCCAAAGTATTAATATCAGAAACTCAAGCAGACATCACAAACAAAGATCTCTGTAACTGGCATCTATCTGGCTTCCTTGACAGCTGCATTAGAGATGCATCAAGGACTGAGCCATGGGTACCAAACTCCTCTTCTGACCTTGGAAAAGGCCTTTCCAGGTCAAGGAGTGGGATTCAATGAAGGCTGTATTCTAAAGGTAAAATGTAGCTCCTGTTACCTTTCCTTTCCTGTGGGTAGAGGAGTTCAATCTCTGCAACTGTTGATCCAGCATCTTTCACAAGCACTGTATTCCTGTGGAAATATTTCATGCAGAGGAAAAAATTGCATAGAAGTTTAGCAAAGTCAAACTGCAGCCTTTTTTTGCCTAGTTCTCTCACTGATAAAACTTTGGTATTTGCCATCCAGTAAACAAACATTTCCATTCAGGCACGGACAAGCATTCCTACATCACGTTACATTTGTGCTACTCCTCCCAGACACTGCTGTAAAGATGGGTGGGGAGAGCAACCATAACATTTGTGTTGTTTCTGTTGGCCTTGTGTTTGTTAGAGCCATGGGAAAATATACACACAAGCATCCTGAAACTTAGAAAATACTATACAAGTTTCAGGCTTAATACACAGTACCACTGAGCAGACAGAATCCGGAGTATAATAAATACCAGCAGACAGTGCTTTGCACAGCAGTAGTGAGGAAGAGAAACTGCACACGCACCCTTGGGCAAACCACACTTCTTGTAAACACCAGATATGAAATATTTACAGTTGCACAAACAGTCAATGTGACATTCCCATTCATCATGATGGTATAAATGAAACAGTCATCTTGACTCCTGGCCTCCCACTACATTGATAAGACAGAGTTGAAAGGATACCTGTGTACACAGCTACCGCTTAGTCTTCTCTCTCTGCTTCGTGGCACCTTCCACGGTGCGTTTAGTCCACGCAACACTGGGTACAGCTGCCACCTCTCCAGTTCTTTTCTCCCCAAAATGTAAGTATTTTACGACACAGATAAACTAAGCATCAAGGAAGCTCAGTAGTATCACTGCTTCCACCATACACAGGAAATCTGCATAGAAAAAATGCATGACTGGCCAAAGAGATAGCAACAACTGGGTTACTGGATAATAGAATATGGATTTTGCCTCCCTCTCTAACAACAAATGCTGTTTTGTACAAGAGGGGTCATCCCAATAAATTCTGGAAATTAACACGATTAATGAATGTGATAAATCAGGGGTTTTTTCTGATTACAATACTTTATTGAAAAAAAATCCAATTACCTTTAATAAAACTATTTCTTTTCCATTCCTGTATTAAAATACCTCAATTATATTGCAATCTCTCCAAGACAAAAATTCAGTCCTCGTTTGGAAAACTGTATGGATTGTATTATATTAAACCACAGATTATCATAATACAGTACCTATACTTGGAAAAATGCAAAGCATTACATGACGAGAGAAATTTTAAAATTCACTGTTTGATCAAAAGCAACTGCACTTCCTAGTGACAGCTACACAGGATACTATTTGACAAAGACTTCTGCTACTACTGCATATATCACAATAAAAATATACAGACCAGCAAAATCTGTGTTACACTAACTCTGTCCTCATCCGGTCAAGGTCCAGATTACCACAGCTGACCATTCTTGGTTAGAGAGCATTCCACGCCTATTCCCCCTGCTCGACTGACCTCAGCCCTACGCACCACAGACACTTCAGCGGCCAACACTTTTTTTTAATAAGATATGTCTACTAAGCACATCAAAGAGGACTGAAAGCAAAAAGAAATGGCAACAGAAGATGTAATTCAATGTACTCAACACTTTCAAAGTAATTTCTCAGATGTTTCTTTGTCTCCTCTTATTAAAAGACAGACCAAAAAGCCTTCTCCCCAGCAACATCAATGACTACTCAGCTGACACCAGACTTTGGATATAACTACTCATGTAGTTCCTATGCATTTTAACTGCTTTCCCTTAACTATTCCGCTTCCTATAGATATGGACAACAGAACAACATATCTAACTCCCCAAACACATTTCCTTCCAAACAAACAAATCTGTACACTGAGTACTATATGGAGTTACATATAGCAAATTTCCTCCAAATTGACTTAGCAGACACACAGAAATTCACATAAATCTTTTATAAGCCCTTCCCCCATAACACTCGGCAGAGCTTAATACTGTACCATATTACTCGATGTATTCTAGTAACACTTGTACTCTTTCTAAATGGATCAAAAGGGGGATGCAGAAATACCTTGAAAATGCCTTGCCTAAGTACAATGTAAATATTAACTTTTCTATCAGCCTAATCCATAATCCACTTTTCAATCAGTGTGAGGAACCTATTAATTCCTCATTTCATATCCATATCACCCCTTGCCTGCCTGTGCAAGTCTATGGTAAGAATGGAAAATAATTCTGCCTTCTTCAAATCTCTACCACATCAAAATTGCAGAGAACAGGATGTTTTGCTATGTCACATCTAATAGAAAAAAAATAGCCTTTTGTATTGACAGCCACATGTGTAAAGATGGCAGATCTGGGAGAGTACTCTTAAGTTCCTGCTTGGTTTACACCCAAAATTTTTTTCCTGAACAGTTACTAAGTCACTCAGAATCGTGTGTCGTGTGTCCCCCCCCTTCATTAAAAAGGCTTACATACATTTCTATGCCTCTATCCCTTTCTGTGCTGAGAAGCAAAAGGTTACAGGTACAACTGGGCAAATAAGCCCATGTTCAGGGGCAGATGACCACCATTCTTCCCAAGTATTACTGTCATCTAAACTCAATGCAGTAACATTTTTAATCCATGACCATCCATTCTTGTAGGCAAGTGCTACAGCTAGTTTCTATACCAACAGCTCTGTATCCAACTTTCAGCTCTCCTCCTTGATTCCAGTCCCCAAAGCCTAGCATGCCTAGCATATATTATGTACAGGAAGTCTGGGGAGATTCCTCCTTACAACAAAAAGCTGGGAATGCTCAAGATCAGCAAAAGCTGTTTTACTGCCTCATCTCCCTCTCTGCTGACAGACTGACATACGCTTCAGACTCCTCTGCTACCAGGATTCACTCTCTTTCTTTCACGTCTCCAGCCTGACTGGATTTAAAAAACTTTCTCCATGAGCTTCACCTCACACATAAACTTTGCTCACCGTTATATTTAACAAAACTCTTTTCAAGTCTCCATACAAAATATTTTTCTCTTTGCACTTTTGATCTCCTCCCATTTTGCAGTAACTCAGTTCCGGGATTTCCAACCTGTAGTCCACATAATACTTTTAAAGGCTGTATGAAAAGTGAGAAGCTACTGAGAAAAGCGCACCATTTGTCCATAGTCCTAAGTGGTACCTGATGTGCACTGGAGACTCTTTAGCTGCCTGAATATCAAAGACTCAGATCCAGCTTAGTTCCCATATGTAGAGCGTTGTTCCTGATTTTAGTGTGACTAGACCAGATAATGACAGGAAACAGAATTTGGGATTTATTAACTAATACTTAGCTGTAAGTGAACATTTATGGAAGTACAAAAGCTACTGCTGTGTCTTGCACATTGGTACATATTCTGACCATAATTTTTTTCCCAATCCGCCTGGACACATTTCTCCTCATTTTCAACTGATCCAGTTTCAAACTTCCCCTGTGCCAGTCCGTTCATCAGTGCTTCCATATCCTGCTGTTCTCTCCTCTTTTACTTTCTTTTCAGAAAGAGAAGTCATCCTACTAGAGGTCAGCATTTTAATCTCTTTAAATGGAGGTATTGTTATGATGGAACATATTAATGATGTGTGGAACTGTAATTCTTTGATGATCTCTAGATCTGTGTTCTCCAAAGTAGAGTGCCTGTTCCCAGGGAATTAGCACAAGACAATCCATAAGGCTGCAGGAAGAAAATTTTTTTTTTGCACCACTGATAAATACAACAAAATAGATATTTAAAATAGTGTTCATCTCATCTTTATCTCATCCTTTTTTAATTTCTGGTTTTGTGTATGTTTTATAATGTACATAGTAGTATATGTATGTAACTTATAAATGAACATATATTGGGGTGAACGGTCAAAATGTTGTTTACTGATAGGGATGTGCAATCACGAAGTTTGAGAGACCACTGATCTAGATAACTGAAGAGGTGGTTAAAACTACTAGCTGTTAGCATTAAGTCAGAAACATACACTTTGCATTTCCCACTTTCTCCCACTTCCAAAAAGAATTTTAGCTGTTGGTACTTTGAACATTTTTTCTATCTTGAGATAGATAAAGTCTCCATAAAGAACACTGTCCTTTACTATTATGGTGTTTCTAAGGCATCTATAATTTAATCTATATGGTGCTCTGCAAATACCAGTACACAGTAATTGATATCCACATAAGTTTCACAGAAGACAATAATGGATCTGGTTTTTGGCTTTTCCTGGTTTAGAGCTTTTACTTAGTATTTCCAAGTTTGGGACTGATACAATTTGGGTGCCTGAGAATATTTTGCTCTTTTACATTGTTCCTATATCAGTATCTTATCACCCCCTTACATAAAAATCTTTTAACATTATGTAGAAGCATTTTTTTCTTAAGTGTTATGTAAAGACATTTGAGCATCTCAATTAATAAGAAATCCTTAGATCCTTTTCATTATATTGTAATGGGCTAACGACCGGTACAAACCTGAGAAGCAATTTATCTTCTACCCTTAGCAGTTTGGATTTACTGATATGACTAGTTAAACTAATCAAAAAAAAGGCCAGGATTCAGAAACAGAGGGGAAAGGCTCAAAGAGGCTTTTTATAGATAGGAAATTTCATTCCAAAATTTTGAAAAATTCATCTAGATTCATCTGAGTATCTGTGCACCACTGCACCCTACCAGACAAAACTGGAGTGATTTAAGGATACAATTTAGACTTAATGCCAAACTTTCTTACAGGTGAATTAGATTCAAAGGAACCAACATCTGATGTGAAATTTTAAATATATGTATATACATATATCATTTCAGTTATTACCAAGCACTCAAGAACATTTCAAAAAGAGACCTATATGTACGAGAAGTACGTAAGAGAATCACCCCAAAAGCAGCATTAGATAGCAGATGGTCAAAAAAAGAAGTAGCAAAAAAAGCACATGGGCTCTCAACCCATTAAGTTGACCACTGACTGATAGTAAGGATGCCTTTTACCTTCATAAAATAAAATTACATAGGTAGAATCTTCCTCATTTATTCCTTGCTTTTTAAACCAGGTTAGAACAACCATGTCACCAATGGCATAACTACAACTGATCTTCCTGTGGGGCAAAGAAATCTATAGACTAGATGAATTCTTTCCAGCTTTATTATCCAGTACTCTCAAGATGTGGGAATTTTGTTGAAGTTTCATTTTTTGAGGCATATACTGTGTCTTATAGAGGCAGTGGGCAAACTGGAATGTTGAATCAAAGATCAGAATTAGGACATCACATAATCAAACACCAAATCAGATAGATCAATGTGTCTACTCTACTACAGCTAGTCTTTTGATGGTTAGAATTCTGTAAAGTAGACTCACCATTCAAAGGGACAGTTCAGGGACTCTGCCTCTCTCCTCCGTCCCCCTTACTTCAGTTAATATTTTGCAATCCATTTCTCCCAGTACTGGAGGTTTCTCAGGTCAGTCACATGAGTTTCTTCTGCTGCTGCTGCTGCCACCTACCAGTTTTATTACTCTGTTGCAGCAGAAGGGCATATAGAAGAAGTTCTTGTTCAGCACGCACATAATCATCATCCTTTGTCTAAGATGTCATGGCTTATTCAAGTTCTACAACGCTTCCCCATACACTAGGCAAAGCACTGGGCACAACCAAGATCAATACAAGGCTTTGAAAGTCATTCCATAAACAGGAAGGAGCATGATCTGTAAAACCATCTTTCAAGCAACATTGAATATTAAGACACTAACTTCTGCAGAACGTAGCAAATTTTCATCAACTCTACCCATCAAGGATCATTTGCAGACACTGCAAAGAACTAGTACTGTCTTTCTTTCAAGAAAATCTTCACATAATATGTATAAAATCAGGTAAGAAATGCAAAACTGGGGGGGGGGCAAGATGAAGCTGTTCAACAAATTTGAGGAAAATAAATTATTTTTTTAGACACTATTACAAACCCACAAATCTCTCCCCCAAAAAGACACCCAAGCACATGCCTGAAAGTGTTACACCCGTGTCCTATAGCAGCTGATGCACAAAAAATACACAAATAAAGGAATAGGCCTGCCCAGTGCTGAGACGCAAGAAGTGGGTGTGTCTGAAAGGAAAAAGCATTGGAAACATAAGTATAACAGGTCTGGATAATTATCTTGCAAGTAAGATTAAAGACAGAAATTATACACTCAATTATACCAGTTAAATTGGATATCACTCCACTGATTTTCACAGAGTGATTCCAGGTTTATCTCAGTGTAATTGAGAGCAAAATTTGGCTCTAAAATTATTCCCTCCCACCTTGATTTGAAGCTGCAATTTATGATATTGCTGATAAATTTGCTGTGTTTCAGGAAAATATAAATTGAGAATATGTAAAGTAGACTATTTTATTATATAGAAGAGTTATTAATGTACACAGAAAAAAGTCTGAAACAAGTGCTAATTCTTTACAGCTGTCATGGGAAATAAAACACTGCATTGGGAAACTTGACAGCCTGTTGAAGGCTCATATTCTTCCACTTTGAATGGTATTCCAATTGTCTGATATTTACCTATGTGAGTAAAATGCAGATTCTCCTCCTTAGACAAAGTAAAAAAAATATATTACATTCCCAGCACTTCTAAGTGGTTTGAGATTAAGGGAGAGAGTTACCAGAGAAGGATAAAGTGTACAAGTACTTAGATACAGCAATAAGGGCAACATAAAACACGTTACCCCACCCTCCACACACTGAAATAATCAGCCCCACAGTCTTTTTCTTTAGCACACATATTCTCCCATCTGTCCTCTTTACAGGATCCTGCTCTATTGAATTTTAAGATACAATTTAATGTTCTTAGTACTAGTTTTTCATACCTATCAACTACTAATTGATGCAGTTGTATTTTATGTTCACTTGGCAAATGGAAAGCATCATATCTTTCAAAATCTAAGCTAAAATAGTACACTTGAAGGCAAACTACTTTGAAGTGATAAAGAGGACGTGGAATTAACATATTACAAAACTATCCCTCATATACTTACATGAGGGGACTCACTTTTTTCTCACCTGAGTAAAGCAAAGAACATAACAGTTTTCTTAAACGTCAATGTGTATAAGGAGGAAAAATGAGGAAGAGAAGTAGGATTTTCTCAAAACAGTACCATTAAAGAGATCATTCAAGAAGTTTCACCAAAATGAACTGATGGGAAGAAAGGAAGGCAGACTAGTTAGCAAACTTCAGAAGGTTACAGTAAGAGCAGAAAAGAGTCAATTTACCTGACACCAGGTCGGTTTTGGATGTCACCAAACTGCTGCGTTTACCATTTTACCCACTTGCATTACTGGGGGGAAAAGTTTAGGAAGGAACATTCTCAAGGACTTTTCATAAGTTCTCACTCTTGCCATCAGAAAGGGGAGAAGGGAAGGTTTTCTCTGGATTGTTTGACTTTTTTGGCTCCTGAAAAGTTTTGCAAAGAACAGTAACAAAGTGTGAACTGTTAGAACACATTTCTGCAAAAAAAGGGAGAGTAAGTCACAAAAATAGAGCAACAACAAACCCCGCCCAAAATCTGTGCATCTAATTTGTGTCATCACTTTAAAGAAATAAACAAAACAAAAAATTTTCAACTCAAATTGGAAATATGGAAGGCTTGGACACTTCCAACAGGAAGCCAAGATCCACCATCAGAATACTCCAAAAGTCACCCTCAAAGGTTAAGAAACACTTAAAAGAAATAAAACAAAGAAAAAGACAGCAAACATCTGGTTATAAACCCTGCAGTGTTCAGTTTAAAACAATTCCTAGAACAGTGAAAAAATTAAAAATTAAAAAAAAGACAGTAGCAACAGAAGTTACCTGTCTGAGTACCTACTATTCCATAGAGAGAACAGGAGTGGGTCGTGTGTCTCACACCAGCCATAAAGCCCATAATCCTTCTCAAAAAGAGTGAGCCATGAGAAAGATACTGTACATGTGATTTGCTTTCAAAGTCTCTCTAAGCCCTTAAGGTCCCTTATGTATTTAACTGACAGATTTTTGCAGTAAGGGGGAGAAAAAATTTGAGTAAACGTCACTGGTTTCATTTGCTGGATTTTGAAGTCCAGTGTAACATGTGAAGAAGTATCTCCTTTGCGTCTGACATACCCAGATGTTCCAGAGGTTATTTCCTGAGTAAGTATCACACATGAAAGACAGCACATGAAGTGGGAGAAAATGCTCCAAGAGTGACCATCAGCTCTGAACAAAAATGTTAACAGTCCACATATGCATCAAGCATTCACATTGTGTTACAGGTGAGGTGTTGTAACATTCCAAGAAAAGATTTTATAAAACACATTAAAGCATTAAATACAAGGTTTAAGATACAATCCGTACATTGACATAGCAAGACATCAATTATAAACATCGTAAGTTGAACAAAAGAGATGTCTGGTGTTATAAAGAACAAAATTTCATCAGATGTAGTTTAAGAAACTTATTCTTGCAAACAAGAGTTTCTAACTGGCTCCTTCAAACATTAAAATATACAACAATAATTGTACCGCTATCAATCAGCTGTATTAGCACTACTGTAATCCAGCACTACGTTGACCATTTTTTCAGCACATGCTCCCAAACCCACAAACAGAGGTAGTGTTATTGCAACTGTATGTAAGTTTAACATGTGTTTTTCAGCATATGAAACTGAAGGAAATACAGCGTATAAAGCTGACATCTGTAAGTCCACCTTGAATGGGAAACACTGCCTGGTTACCACAGGCTAGATTTCTTGGTGTTTTCTTTTAAGTAAACACAAGACATCTGCCTTGCACCCCGAGCCCATTCTATACACTTCACTATTTCAGGAGCAATGAAGGGAGTAAATACACGAGACAAGTGTGCCTATTTGTACCAATGAACACTCAAGCAAGGTTTTCATGCAGTATCAATACCCAGTGTCCAAACAAATGTACATGAGGTTTCAAACCCTGTCTCCCTCCCTGACCACTATGCATAGACTTCTCTCCAAACTAGCAATGGAAGCATCAACCACAGAAGAGCACCTTACCCCAAAGGAGCCAAACTGTAAATCTCCCCATCTGCTGTTTGTCTTTCAAAAAAATCTTATGTTTACTTCACAAATTTTACTATGAGGTGTAACCTGAACATTCTGAAAAGGTAATAGAAATGTAAAATTCCTGTGAGCTGCAATATACTATGGAGAGTCAAAAAACAGTCCAGAATGTTCAGTTACCAGCTCTTTCCTCTAAAAGATGTTTCCTGTGAAAGAAATGGAGGTCCCACTATACCAACTAGCACGTTTACTCCTTGCTGTTATTCCACGTGGGAGGGACTGACCTTATCAGCCTCTCAAGGAGTGCAGTCACCTACCAGTAAAAAGAAAAAAAACCTGAAACACCAACCCCCCAAAAAACCCCAAACAAACAAATAAAAAAAACCCAACACACCACCACCCAAATCCCCCTTAGATGAACAAGCAAAGGGAGAAGAGCCCCTGGAAGAGACAGCTTACTGTTCAGTGACTAGAAAATAAGGTTTCTTTCATGTTCTGTGGTTCTGTAACTCTTCGTTTATATTCTTCAGGTATACCCTGTGCACTTGAAGGCTCAGGAAGACAGATTTGAAAGTACCTTTACTGCTGAAGCCCCTTTTGTTGCTGGACCAGCTGGTCCACTCTCCTGCTTAACACCAACAGTCAACCTTTCACTTGATTTTAATAATAATATTTAATTCTACAAAAAAAAGCCATTTTATTACATTCCTTTTAAAATAAAAAAACCAAACTGTACAAAGAAGCATGATCAAACCTCCATAAAGCAAGTTAATACTGTTCTGTTTATTGCCTCTTGAAGACTCTCTGCATAGTGTCCGTGAGTTGTGTTTAAGGTCCAAGTGAAGATAAAACAGCAGAGCAGCAGAGAGGTGAGGAAGGGCCACAGAGGTGGGCAGTGCAGAGCCTCAGAGGGTACATGGGACATGCTCCATTAAAGTATCCAGAAAACAGCAGCATTGCACACACACAACCCCCCTCCAAACAAACCATATTTTCACAAGATTATTTTTCAATTGTAAACGTTTTACTTTTTGTGTTTTTTTTTTTAAAAAAAGAGGCTTATCTTTATATATATATATATCTATAGTTCCAGGGCTTTATGAACCCAGAGAATGAGAAAGGAATGAAAAGGGAAGAAGGGAAGGAGGAGGAAAAGGATGGGGAAGATTGGGAGTGAAAAGTGGACTCGGTATCTGTTTTGATTATCTGTTTTCCAAAACAGCTCAAGGCTAATGAGAAAATGCAAAGCCAGAAGGACTAAGGAAAATCAGGCAGCTTGGAAAAAAAAATAGGAGCTAAACAGCCAAAACCCAAAAAGAAATAAAGCAAAGCAAATGCGCACACACAAACACACACAAGTGTGTGCACTCACACCACACACACATAAGGGTCCAGGATCAATTTGTTAATTGTTCGTGGACCTTGGTTATATATATATATATATTCATTTATTTTTAATTCTGGCTGAGCTCTCTTTTTCCCCCCCCCCTTCATTTTTCTTTTTCTTATTTTTATTTTTAATTTTCCTTTTTAAAATCTGCTGCATGTTTCCCAAAGCTAAGAATTGAGTATTTCTCCCCAGTTATACTCTTTGGATTTCTGCCAACATCAGCTTTTATGTTCAGTGGGGAAAAAGTAAGCCTGGTAAGTACTGTATGAACTGCAGCTTTATTCTAAAGGTACCTCACTTTTAACCAATTTTTCCCTCCTCCACACCTTACCATGTTTCCCCCCCAACGCACAAAATAAAAAACAAAAAAAAAAAAACCCACACCAATGTACAGGCTTTAACTCAGTGTTTTCTTAACAAATAGTCTGCAGTGTTTTCACTTTGGCCACCGTTAAAGATGCAGGCATAGAGAAGGGAGTGTTGGACTAGCATGTATTAAAGAAAAAGGAACATTAACATAGCAGATCTCTCTCAAAAGACTAAAACACTAACAAATACAAGTCGATGCACGTTTGCTTTAAACTAGTGTAATTCTTTTTCACATTGGATTAAACATTATTTTGTATACCAAACATTACAGTGCTGTTTATCTCCTCCAATCACACAAAAAAAAAGTTAAAACGTGCCACTTCTGCCACAAATAGAATATGATCAATTCCCCTACATACCTTCCAAAATCAGGATTTGAAATGAGAAAAACACAAGTACTAAGATCCTCCTTCAAAAGCTTTATAAAGAAATATAGACACAAAGCTGCCAATTAATACCAAGATGGCACAAATTACAGATTTGTACAGAAAGCTCACGTTAAGTCAACTGACGCTTCTCTCAGCCTCATCATTTGAAAGGCCATATCCTGCAAGGTCAGAAAGTGATGACTTTAAAAGGATCCTGAACTTACAGCTCCCATCTACAAGACTAGGAGCAGCAGGTGTCCAAGAACTTTGACATACCTGGTATTTAACACCTTCAACTCACATGGAGAATTTGAGGCACTCGGCAATTTACAGGATCAAGCCTTACAGAGGTAGAAGAGACTTAACCAGTGCAGTAATTCACAGAAGTTTCTAGAGAGCTGCCAGACAGCTTTCTGAAAATCTTCGAGTGTGAATCATGCTTCAGTGCATGTGAACACACATGAACTGCAATATGTCTGGGGACCAAAGCAGCATCCAAATAAAATTCCCGCTTAGGTTGTGAACTGAGCATCTTCATTAGAAAACTGATGCTGAAGAATGAACACAATTTATGTTCTGCAAAAAAGTAGGGGCAGCAATCACAGCACGCATGCCTTTTACTCTTGCTCTCTTGATTGACACCCCCCCTTTCCTCATTCCTCTGAGCTTCTCTGATAAACAGCATTGCAAGTTGGTTTAAAAAAAATTTACAAGAGAGAGTTCTGTTGGTCATCTATTTACATGTGGCATCACTCCACAAGAAGTTTGATCTCATTGGCTAATAGCTGGTTCATGTTGAATAGAGCCCCCGGGAGCTTGGTGAGCAACTCTCTCTCCGTGGTCTCAGGGTCGCTGTCGACAGAGCTGGAGCTAGCACTCATATTGTCGACAGCGGCACTAGCTGGAGGGCCCAGCTCTGGCTCGCTAGTCTCGCTTGCCGTGGACACCACAGAGAGCAAGGACATGCGCCGCGTCAAGCGACCGGGGGTAAGGAGAGAAGCGGCATAGTCCGCTATGATACCAGCTACATCTAGATTACAAGCCTTGTCAAAGGCAATGAAACCTACATTTGCATTGGCCTCGCAGACGTAGAATGAACCGTCGTCCTTCATCAGCAGGTCAATGCCGCACACGTCCATTCCCAGGATGTTTGACACTTGGACTGCCAACTGCTTGCCTTGTTCACTCAGTGAGCACATCATCCCTACACCACCTGGAAAAAGTGAAAGAAACTTGCTGTCTGTAGTCTGGTCACAGGTGACTGACAACCTTCTCAACTGGTTGGTACTTTTTGGTTGGGAAGCTCCAAAGCAAGCCTGCAAGCATACTGCTGATGACTCAGAAAGCAACCTCCTTTCCACAGTGACTACTAATGAAGTTGAAGCCACAGCAGGATTTCAAAAGATTCTGACCTGCCTGATTCTGACCTGACAAGATTGTGGCTTGTTTAAAAAACAGTTAAGTACTGATTTTTTTAGTCAAGAAAGGTACCGTACATTTTTATGATCTTGGGATATTAAAAAGATGACCTAACAAACCACCTTGCTCCTTCTAAGGCAGAGGCTTTCTATACATATTTGTAAGTTATTACAAGAAATCTTTCAGCAAAATTAAACCAAGTGTTCCTGATAAGACTACAGCTCTAACAGATATAACTGAGGGGGACTGGGGTTAAGACATTATCATTTGCTCATGTCTCTCTCAGCTTGCTATCATAGGTTTCTGTCTCTAAAGCAAGAATTAGGGAACATTTGTGTCTGAACCTCAGCCACTCCAGTTCACAGTCCATCATCTAAATGTTAACCGACTCAGACTTCATCTATCACAGCACGTAAGTTTAAAGAAAACAAAAACACCACAAACAATAACAAACCAAAAAACATTTAGCAGAAAAATCTTTCAGGCTCTATTTCCTCAGCATCAAGTAGTAACTAAAATGCCCCAGGCATTCTGACTAAGCAAAATTGTACAACATGTGAATACACTTTGTCCCATCTCTGTTTAGGTTCAGTACAGTTTCAGACAGGCAACCTCAACCCTTCTTCCTCCTCCTACCCCCAGAAATCCCCCTGTCCTACACCCAAAGCTACGCAGAAACTCAGTTCTGAGCATGCTACAATCAATGCAGTAACGTTCCTCTTCCTCCCAGACATGGTCTTTGGAGAAAAAGGTTGCAGGGAGGAGCTGGACAGACTAAAAGCAGCACAGCAGCTGTACAATGCAATCCAACTGTTTTATTGCCTTCAACAGTTTCCTCCCTTAACACTCTCGTCTACCCTCTTGGCCAACCGGCTGCCTCCTCCACCTCCCTCAGTCTCATTTTCTGTCTTCCTTCATTTTCTGTTCCTCTTAATAGGATGACACGAATGATAACATGGCATTAGCATGACGCTGCCACTATCACATCAGTTGCTCCATCTGTGTTCCTAGAACTTTACCCTCCTTTTCATCCATCCTATCTATCTAATACTTTGAGCAGAGATTGTCTCTCCTGTGTTTGCTCAACATGGATCTCACTTAATCCTCACTCTTGTGTTTCCTCTGTAAACCCCCAACAGTAAGCACAGTACAAAATAAAACCTGCAGCTTATTTCAATTGGGTTTGTGACTTCTCAACTAGATTGAAAAATTCTGATCATAATTATGAACAGTGCTTTTCCTACCAAGCGAGCAGTTACTCTGCATCCTCCCATCTGTTGAGCAGCGGAGCATGGTGCCCACCACACGGCCTCCTACTACGATGACACGTACATCCTTGCCATGAGACTCTTTAACGTATTTTTGAAATAAGTAAGGGGCATCGTGACGGATCAAATGGCTCAGGTCTGCCAAATGGTGCTTGTCTCGGGCCAGGAACACAGCTTTACCTGTATGAAGAAAAGAACATCAGAAGATTAGAAGAAGGTACAGATTTGAGCTGTGTCAATGACTCAGCGCGTAAAAGTAAAACCTCTGACCAGTATGCTGCCCATTCTCACAGGCCCCATCTGTAGCTTAGACCCATTTACAAATTCTTCTGTGGACATCAGTGTTCCACTGCTTCAGTGCTTCTAAGTGTTAAAGTACTGACAGAGTTGAGCCATACAAGAAGTAAAAAAAGGAGAAGAAAAGAAAACAGCTTTAGATAAAGGAGGTGTTCTTGTAATTTCAACTCCTTTTCATACAAGTCCTTAATGAGAGAAAAGAGGAAGAAATACTCAAGAGCAGCAGACATTTAATTTATAACACAGTTTTGTTCATCCAAGAGGAATGGACCCACAGCCTACAGCTTTGACAGACAGGAATCAATGACATGAAACTGTTAAAACACCAGACAGCCAAGAACCCTGAAGTCGCTAGTGTGCCACTGCAGAACCGCTTCTCTGTTGGAAAGTTGCTGAGAGCTGCTCTTCCCAATACTTACAAGAACTCACAACTCCAGAATGAGGCTTTGCGGTGGAACAACCACGTTCAGAGGAAAACACTCAACTCCACAGTATCCAAGATAACTTAGCAGAAGATTCCACAGGATAAATTGAATGGAATATACTAAAATTTTGAAAAAAACTCTTTAGAAATCACTAGCTTTTCTGCAAGGAAACATCTAATGTAATTTCATTCACCTTCATTTCTAGACCACACCGAAGACTTCTTCGTTCTTTTCCAATTTTTTTAATACTGATAAAAGTCATTCCTGGAACAGATTCTACCACTTCCCATCTCATTTCTAGTCTCACAAGAAGGCATCCCTTTCCATCTCAGCTACATTTCCCAACTCCTCTTCCCCTTTCTGAAAGGATCTTTTATGTGTCATATTAGATTTACATTTTGCAATAAGGCTGCACACTTTTTCTTTGTGGCAGAATTGTTATGCTATAATGTTAACAGAGTACAAAAATCAATCAACAAACTGCCTATCTTAACTAATGGAACAGAAATGCAGCAGTAGCAGAACTAGGAGAAAAAACATGTGAAGAAGAATTCCACCAAGGGCTCCAAATCCCAACTAGTGCAGCCTCTGCTTCACCAGGATTTAAGGTCTCCGTAACAGAACACTGCTTGAGGAATATGGAATTTCTCATCACAAACAGCATATCAGAAAATAGGCTTAAAAATCATGACAAGAAAGCAAAAACCTCCATGTGCTTTCTCCCATTGTAGACATTAGGTCTCCTACAGGCACTTAATAATCCTACTGTATTCCTCACATGGGATAGGACAAATGATGCCTTGGAGGGGAACTACTTAGTTCGTGGGAATTATGCAGCATCATGACATATTGGCAAAAGTACTATTGGCACATTTGCTGCAGCAGCAAACTATGCAGAAAATGGGCCTAGAAGAGGCCGTTATCCATCAGCCAGTACCTGTGACCACATTTGCCTGTTTATTTTCTTAAATACAATTTGCAACTCTTCAATTAATTTGAAAAAGTTTCCCCAACTCTCTTAATGTAAAAGATTATGTACCGTGCATAAATTTGCGTTAAAATGCCTGGAATTTAAAGTGCTCTAAAGCAAAACTTGTAAACAGAGATTTACATGAATTCTGGCTAAAAAAGGCAGAAGAAAATCAATAGCTGCAAACTCTGTAATTATTTAGTAGATCTTAACAAGAGGCAGTGTCAAGTCAAATCCACCACAGTTGTCTAATTCAGCTTGCTGCAAAGTCAAATTCCAACTTGGCTTCATGGCTCCACAAGCACTTTAAAACCATATAAACAGATATTGCTGCCAACAGAAGCAGGCCTGATCTTCCTCTGCCCCAGCCTTTTGCCCTCACTCTTCCATTACATCAGCACAAGCATTTGTGAGAGTAAACGATCGTTCATGTAAGGAATTAATCCAAGTAAAAATAACCCATCTATATTCATCCAACATCAGTTCCTGAATCCATTTACTACAGGGCTACAGAAACACTCACACCAGTAGAAGAGATGCAGCAGTGCAGCACAGAGTGGGAAGAAACTGACAGACAATAAGGAGGAAGAAGTGGTGCCTCATTATGCTTTTGTTTAAGGTAACTGCTGGTTTATGTGCTTAAATTTCTGTTTCAGTCCCTTTTTACTTATAGTATTTATTAAATTGGTTTTAAAGTAAATTAAAAACAGTGCAACCTCCTGTGCAAATAACCTCTGAAATTTATTTTAAACCTGGTTTCCTTTAGTAGATCACTACCTAACATTAAACAAAATTGATGTATTGTTTCATATTCAACACTTAGAAGACTGATAACAGAACAATTTAATCTGAACCTGCTGTATTATCACTGGCACTGTCAGAGATATTTTTCTGAAAAACAGAGATCCAGTTTGACAAAGAATACATATTATTTAAATCAGAATCCTAATTATAAACAAAGCCAAGTAGAAAAAAGTCAAATTAAGACTGAATGAATAAGTATTTAATTTCTTATGCCTATTTAGGAACATCACTAAAATCCATGTAGGCTTCTGTCTACTTCCCTAAGGCCAGACCTGCCATTATTCCACTTCAAAGCTTTCCTCACAGAAGTCACCAGTGCACCATAATTTTGAACCGCTATCCCCTCTGATATTGCAAGACTAGGTTTTACTAAAACTGCTTACCAGTGTTGCAGCCTACTCAACATTGAGAAGTCAAAGGGTGGTAGAATTCAGATGTACCGCAAGGAAGTCTAACACCTAACAGAAGACCTTCTTAACTATCATCCCTTAACGAGACAAAATCTTAAAGAGTGCTGCTCAGAATGCTCCTTGCCCTCACCCCTGACCTCACACCCACCTCGGTGACCCCGTGTGTTCTTCACCACCATAGGGAACTCCAGCACTTCCGCCTCATCAATCATTTTGGCAAAATTCTCATGACCACCTGGCAAAAAGAAAACCAACAACATTATGTGCCACCAATCTGGTGTGGCCAAATTTGGGATGTAATTGCCACACATTCCTCCCACCCTTACAGCTTAGATAATGCAAAAAAACCTAACAGTTAAGAGGAACTTGGTCATGGAGCATGATCAGACTTTGAAGGTGTTTGTAATCTGTGGGATACTAACTCCTACCTCCTTTGAAATGGGAGACACGGGTTGACAAAAGCCTCTTGATCACAACCCCAAAAGGCTCAATCCAATTTTCCAAATCTGAATGCCCCAATTCTACCATCTTTTCCAGTTTATCTCTTTTACTTTATCAACTCCCACCTTTTCAAACGTCTAGCAGGAAAATAGCACAGGCATAAGACCAGTAACAGTTCCATCCACACTACTAACCAGAAAAGCAACATGGAATACAAAGACAAGGCATAATCCAGAGAGCAGCAACAACCCAAATCTTGTCACTCCACCTCCCCCCTTTCCAAGGCTTAAGTTTCCTGCATCTCATTCTCCCTATTTCCTGAAGTAGTACTTCAACCTTTTTGTCTCACTGCATCTCTACGGACCTTATAGAGAGTAGCTTTTCATGACCATTCACATGATTATGGTTGATACTTCAAGGTTATTTCAGTTCAGTTCAATTCACAGAAGGCTGACCACAATACAAGAAAATACAGAAGAGAAAGTCAGCAGACAAAGGGATAAGACTCCTCTAACAGTATGTGCAGTAAAGCATAGAAGACAAGCCAAGACACTGGTCACAAAGCCAGCAGCAGCCATCACTATCCTGCCACGGATTTTAATGTGTGTCATGGAATAACATGTCATTCCGCACATCCTGTTTTTCTTGGCAAAGCCAGCTCTTACTGATAACTTGATTTTTTTTTTTTTTTTTTTTTTTTTTTAAATAACTCATGCTTCTGTCAAATTCCAGAGACAGGCATTAGAAGAAGTGGCAGGGAGTTATGAACAAACAGGGTTGTTCTGCAATTACCCCATCATTCGTGGTCTCCCCTTCCCCCCAGAAAAATTAAAAACTCATTCCTTTTTCAGAGCTAGAGCAACCACATCTATAAAGAAAAGGTACGTTTCTTCTCAAATGTGTTGTCACAGTAATTGATAGAAATAGCAATTCAAAGTAATTGATGGAAACCCATGTTTTTGTTTTTGTCAAGTGTGTTTGTGTTCTTATCAAGTGTGTTTGTGTTCTTGTCAAGTTCCCATTAGGAAAGTCTACTGGTACAACCACACAAAGGGGAGGAAAGCACTGGTATTTCCCAAGAAGGAAAGGAAGGCTGAGAGGTATCTCCAATTCTTGAATATACTGTAATTAAAAGCAGAAATAGCATCAGGGTAGCTCAGACAAATGGTTCCTCTAATCTAGCACTCTGTCAGGAACCACAGACTCCAGAGGCAGGCACAAGAAACATTCATAATTAACTGTTCTGGTGGGAAACAAACCCCAAACAATTGTTAAAAGTTGAACACAAGGGCCTGTACTCTTTTTGTCCTTTCACAATAACTAATATATATGCAGATACTTTTATTCATGTGGAAGTTTAATCTACTTTCAGGTTTTACTGAAGTCAAGCTCTTTATATAATCCTATGACATTTAGTTTCCCAAGTTCTTGTCTGTTGTTTTGGGCAACTGGAAGCGTTCCAAGTGTTTTAGTGGTAACAACTAAAGTTAGTTGCTTCGGAGGCTGAGTTACAGTTAAAGTACTCTTCCCAAAACATCACAGCTAATCAACAAAGCCAAAAGCAGAATCTGAGTGTTGGCACTTTAATCTCCTTTTCTGGTTACTGAACGCTATCTATGGAACTAGCCTCATGCTACTTAATTCTATAGATTTCCAAATCTTGACTCCTAACTTTTGCACTGCAAAAGCATAAATTATGGTAGGCAACTATGCTATGCTTTTGATCCAAAAGCCTTACCATATGAAAAAGTGTCTGGAAGAGGCACACCATGACCAGCAAGTTCTTGAAACGTCCAGAACTTGTTGACACAGTTGAGGATGGCTTGGGGACGATTCATCAGTCGACAGCCCATCTTCTCTAGGTGGCGAAGGACTGTGATATCACTGTCACTCTGAACCCAGGGTGTTGGTACACGCACAACCACCACTTGAGGGTAAGCGGTAATGAGCTCCCCATTCACCCGGAGACCTAAAGAAAGAAGAGAAAAACATCCCAATCAACTACAAGGTCTTCAGGAGAAGGTAAGCAGGCAAATAAATACTGCACTGTATGTGATCACAACAGAGATACCAGACTTCAACAGTGAGCATTAGAACAGCATAACTCTCCCTAAAATGCATCTTGTCAGTTGTGCTGTTTCATACATGTCACTCTTAACCCACTTAAAACTAGGACTAGGCAAAGAACAGACTGTATTAGGGCACACAATCTTGACTTCTGTCCCAGGGTGAAGGATTTTTTTACAGGTTGACACATCATCCTTTCTATGGGTGTTAGTGCACACTACATGAATTCACATCAGCAGTATCACTAGCTCAGGAGGTTCCTGCCTCCCACCACTGGTTCTTGCCTACATGACACAGTTCATACCTTTCCCAGTCCCAGTTGTATTGATCCCTCTGTTTATGGTATCACGTTACACAACATATTGCCAAAGTAACAGAGATTAGATATGACCCTTAAAAAAAAAAAAAAAAAAAAAAAAAAAAAAAAGAGAGAGCCATATTTTTAACACAGATCATTGCGACAATCTGATGTATACTAAGTAAGTACTCAGAAGTAACTTTATTAGCTAACAGGGCAGCACCCTGTGACATTAAGGTATGAACTAGAAGGAAAGCCAGCTTTGCCACCAAGACCAATGTACTACTTAATCATGACCTATAGTTTTAGAGACCATGCCTCTGAAAAATAGACACTGAAAGACAGGCTGAAGGAATGGGAATACGATAGGATTAGATGGGAAGCCATCAAGCTTGATGAAGACAGTCTGGCAGCTGAGGATGGGAAAATACAAACAGGATTTGATATTCACTTTATTTGCCTTATGTTCAAAGTAAAACTTTCTAACTTCAGCATAAAATACACAGCTCACACCGCTGTCAGCAGCTTCAGGGTTAAAAAGAAAAAGAAAGCGCGCATAGAAATCACAGTGCATCTGCATTTCTGTGCCTATGAAAGGCCAGCTGTAACTATTCAGACCTAGCTCAAATTAATTACCTGATTAGCTCTATTCCAAAGATGTTACTTTTCAAATACAGACTTGCATCTACTCAATCTGAAAACACATATTGCCAGGCAATATATTTCATTTCAAGGTGCATTTGAATTAATGGGAGGGGGGGTGTGGGGAGGCAGGGGAAGAAAGGAGGGTGTCCCCCTGTCTGTACTTCCCGTTTTCTTTTCTTCTCCCAGCCAGGATGTATTTCAGAGCTTGCCTTAAATATAACGAAGCAACCACCTAACTCCCAAAATGGAAGTAGAAATATGCTGCCCAGTCCTCAGGAGGCCACAGAACCGCACTTTGGAAAGGCCGAAACAGAGCCATCTCCAATACAAATCCCTTTTTCCAATCCCCATTGCCATAATTGCACAGAGATGAGAAAACATAAGCAGACGGGTGCTCTGGCTGCTCACCTCATTAGCACCAAGCACTGCCGCATTGCAGCTGACATGACTTGCGTGTTTAAGGAAGCAGGCTTCAGACACACACACACACCATTTTACAGAGGCATCTCAAGCAAGATTAAAAATGAGACACTGCTAAAAACCTAAGCAGAATGTGAACATCAGGAAATGGACTAGCATCCCCTTTAGCCGGAAAAGGAGTACAGATTCATCAAGCAAAAGATTTTTAACTTATTAGTCAGATTCCTCCTTACAGGTGTATTTTCTCATTTAGGTGCACACCCAATTACACCCACTTTTTTGCCACTGTAATTGCATGCGTGTCCTGATCCACGTGCAAACTGTGTAACAATCATTTTAAAAAGGACTACATTTTCTACAGAGCCCAAAAATTGCCACTGTATCTTTGTGGTGAACCAAAACTACAGAGTCTTCTAATTTATAATCTCTCAGATCTATTTTGTTGTTTTGCTTTGAAATCACACCACATGATGAAGTTTTGCACCATGGAGTTGGAAAAAGAAAAAACAGCAGTTGGAGGAGATGTATATGCCTCACCTGGAATTCTCCTGAATACCTGCATTAGACTTGACTATCAGACTGCTGTAAATTCAGGCAGGCCACCATCCCCCCTGGAGTGACTTTGGAAGTACAAGGATGTTATCAACAGAACAATCTGAGCTTTTGTTCCAGATTCAATCATTTTCTCCGGTCTGGATACTGTTTTCCCCAGAACAAAAAAAAATTCTCTCCCCTCACAGAAGACAGTTTACAAACAAAGAGAAGAGCTACTCAATAAAATGTATAATTTGAATCACTACTACTGACATGCGCCATAAAAATTAGCTGCAGTCTCCCAGCAACACAGTGCTACAAACAGAAGCAGCTTTATTACAGTAAAAAGGAGAGCCAAATTCTGCCATTTTTGAATGAGCTTGTATTCAGCATTCCATCAGAGACCCAGCAGTTAATAATCAGGTTAATGGTCATTATTGCCTAGTGGGCTGATAAAATAATACTTATTCACTATGATGTGCTTAAAGCAGCAACACAGAAGATATTAATGCATACAATTAATTTCTCTTCCAAAGAACCAATGCATGAATGCAAAGAGGGAGAAAGGAAAAAAGATAAATTACAGAGATGTTACTTAAACAGTGGTTAAGAGGTAATCAAACTTTTTTTGAAAATGGCAATGAACTGTCTTTTCTTTGCAGTAATAGTACCATCCTGGTCCAAGAACAGTAGTAATGAGTTACATTCACAGTTGCCTGTGGACAATGAACCAACCTCACAAACATAGAGAAGGCAAATGTTCAGATCATACAGAAGTACCTTGACAAATAACAAGTTGATCCATTTGTTGGCTTTCTTGGTAGATGTCCACAACATTGCAGACACGGCAAACAGACAGCTGTACTGCCCTTTGAAGTACCAGTACTTAGTTATAAGATTTCATGCTTATCTATTACTATGAACTTTACCAACATATAACAACCATTTTACCAGTGCCTGGGGAACAATTTCTTAGGTTATCATAAAACATTTGGGTCTTCTTTGGCCCTGTGAGGTAAAAGACTACTGAGCTGGAATATTACACTATAGAAACAGATGTAAACCCTGCACTTGAACAAGACCTGTTCTTTCACTCAGTACCAGCTTTCTTTGTTCTTCCTCTACAAGATGAAACTCTCAAAAATGGAATATGTTAGACCTTTAACATTACACACCAAACCACAGTATTCAGATGAAAGCGCAAAAGGAATTTTTGCAATGTGAACTGTAATCACCTGGGAATGAACTTGACCAGTTACACCACATCCCCTAAATAAAGCCAAGAAGCCTCAAGTTTCTCTCAAAGAGAGCTCAAAGCAGCATGTGATAGAACTGAGTGGGTAAATGCATGATTCCTCATCAGTTGGCCTAACCGGTCCTGCTGCTTTTCATTTCCAAAGAACAGAAAGTGAGCTTCAAGTGTAAAGTAGCTGGTCTCTGCTAAAAAGGCTTATTTTGACCCAAACCGATTAGAAGCCATAACATGAACCCATGAAGTCCACAGAAAATGGACACAGCACTAAACTCTAGTGAAGACAGAAGAAAGAGACAGAAACTTCTACTTGCTGTTACCAGTGAGATCAGAAGACATGTATCTATACCTTAAGAAAGCTCTTGAGACAGTAACATCTAACATGGTAGATCCTATTTGCATAGTAGGATACTGGGGATGACAGCTGCCTCTCGACAACCTGATTTAGTACAAGTTTAGGGTGGATGCACATACTTTGGAAAAACCACAAAATCCTATCCTGGAACTTTCCAGCCTTCAATCATGCATGCAGGGTTTTTTTTTCAGTACTTTCTGTCTTCTCCCCTATGACAAATTTATCTTGCAATCCCAATTTTGCAATTTAAAAACCTCACTCTTAAGAGAATTATTATTTAGGTGAGACATATTCCAAATGAAATGCCTCAGAATACAGACATAGAAACAAAACTGAGTTATCCTGACTTAACAAGTTGCTGTCCATCAGCAGCACTCCTGAGCTGACTATGTGCTTGTCCCCCCCCTACAGCAAAACACAAGGCAAAATGCTTGACCTTAAGCCTCAGTGAAGGGATTCAAAATAATGTATGTCACTACACAACCAGGACAAGCTAAGTGCCCAAATACAGGCATTGTAACAATATCCCGTAAAGCTTGCAAGCCAAACACACTGCTGCAAGTCGGTCACAACCACAGCCAGAGTACATGAATTCTTAAACTGCAGCCTCACAGCTTTTACAATCCATAAGGATTGGTGCTTCATCTATGCAGTTATCCCACTTTCTTGTGCTTTCCAAGCACTTCTGCACTGATGGCATTATGGATGGCTAAAAAGGATCAAGATTTCAAGAAACTGTGTGTGGCTTCTGAACATCTTAATTCACACCAAGCAGTGTTTTAAATTGCTAGACATTTTTGAAACTCATTTATTCAGTTTGCAGTCTACACAAATCCCTTCCAATCTCTACAAGAATCAGTTAATCAGCAGATTAATAGCTACTGCAAAGCAGTATCTCACGTCCAGTTTGCATGTTATGAACAATCGTACTTTCAGATGAAACAATGCATATGTTTTCACAGAAGAAACATAGTTTCAAGAGATTGGTCTAAAATCTCAAACATTTTCAAGGACATAAAAAATAATTACAGAGCTTGTATAGCTCTCATTATAGCAAACATCAGGCATTTTTAACAAAAAAAATAAATCTCCATAATATCAAATAAATTTATGAAAGTATTTCATTCCAAATTACAATTTTGGAAAACAGTCAGAAAAAGCAAACTGAGTTGGCTAAGACCATGAAGCATTTAGGACTCAAATTCAGGTCTTCAAGTACAGCATGTGACTGTAAGAAACATAGCCAACTTCTTCAATAAATGGTATGATACAAAGCTAAATGCTTGAAGTATTTAATAAAAAGCAGGAGGAGATCTAGGTAGGCTTACATGTAAATCAAATTACTGATATCAAGCTTCTATTTTTATATAATTTGAATTATCAGTATTAACTGACAGACTATGATAGGTGACAAGACAAAAGTAGCTGGAAGTGTCAGAAGCTATGGCCTGGGGAAGAAACCCAAAGGACACTGACATAAGAGTAATGAAGAAGAAACTTTCTCAGGGAGAAATACTACATTTATGTTTACTTCTGTATGTACATTAGAAAAACCTAAATCAGTAAACAGGTTTGCATGACGAAAAATGGCAAGCCTCCCAGTCTATGCCTGAAGACAACTAGTAACTGCCTTGCTGTCCGTGGAAGTTCATGACCATGTTTGCAGAAGTTCCCTATTCAATGCTGCCATGAATCCAGCAACATATAACGTTCTAGTCATTAAGCCTTCTTCCTTCAAACTCTGACTTCCAAACATATACATTTTACAGTATTTATCTGAGAACTGTGTGACTGTGAGAAGTGCCCAAATGTGACAACAAAGTTAAAGTATTCCTTGTAGAGCATGGATAGCTGCGGAAGGAATCCTCACCTCTGCAGCCACAGCTGCCACAAGCAGCCACTTCTCAGAAGAATAATTTAACTTCAGTGACTGCCTGTCTTTGGCAAAACCCCTAATAAATGCCAACTACTCTGAAATACATAAGTAAAACGAAGCAGGAAAAGTGTGTTTCAGTATTCAGGCAGACCCAGTGTGTGGAATACATTTCTAACAGGCACAGCATACAAGTGGAATAATGAATGGTCATCATGCATGCAGCATTCAAAAAAATAAAATTTGAAAAAAATTTTCAAAAGCACTAAACATACACCAGCTCCCATCACATTCCCAACAGGAGTTAAGAGGGACTAAGAACTTCCAAAAATATTACCCAGATTTTTCCTCAGAGATCTGTATGCTATCCTGAAAGTCTCCAGCTCTCTCAACTTCATTATACCAATTTATTCATCCATCCATCCATGGAGTTGCTAACGTTTCCCAAATGAACAGTCACTCAGCAAGCAGGCTATAATGAATTCAACTTATTCAGCTGGGAAAAACAGGCTAGCCTTCCATCACACAAACCTTTCCTCATTTTGAGGACACCACATTCTGCTACCTGCTTTTCCCAATTAATCAGTTGTTCTAACATGAATTACTGAATTTTTCTACAAACCTAGACTCACTCCTGTTCTCAAAACACTGCATTACTATTTCCAGTTCATTTGTCCTCCCGATACTTGTCAGCCACAAGACACTGCATAACATTTGTGTTAAAGTTCTGAAGTGTTTAATAATTACTTACAGTTTACTTGCAGAGAATTAAATGTGTTTCATGCTAATTGCCATACAAAAGCAGGCATAAAGCTCAAAAGGGAAATACCCCAAATTTTAACAGCCGATTACTGGCAATAACAAGATATACGTTCCTTCACCAAACTCTAAGACAACTAGATCACTAAGATTTTTAAAACTCAGCATACTTCAAACATACATTCTGCCAAGAAAGTGGCAGAATTAGGAATAAGTAACAAAAGTAGAATTAACATTAACAAAATACTATTCTATACCTCAAAAGCTTGCTGCAATATGTTGATTTAACTCTATCTTGTAACAACTGTAAGCAACATAAATTCCCACAAATTGGGTGATATGTAGTAAAGTATAGCACTTTAAATGCAGTTTTATTTAAACTAGAACTTAAGCTTTGAAGAGGAGCTAAGCACCGAATTTTTAGAAATCCACTGATTTATTAACACCAAAATAAACTTCCCCCTTTGGAGTGGCACAGGCATTTTCTCTCCTGCATCACTTGCCACCTGACAGCCACGGTTTATTAGTCTGAATACTAAATGGTCACAATTTCTCCAAAATTGCACTGCCATGCAAAAGCCCCTTTGATAGCTAGCATTACCAAGCTATTTTTTAATCTAGTGTACACAGAAACAGATTTCTACAACAGTTCTGTGCTGGGTGGTTTAAGTTCACAATCTCTCCTTTCCTATCCTACTTAATAGTTTTTCAAACCAAATTAGCAAGTGCTGGCATTTAATCCTATGGGTTTAATATGACTTCAACCTCCTTCTCCACACAAACTTAACCAAAAAGGCTTTCTCACCAAGATACACTTCCATAGCTCAGCAGTTCAAATGAAATCACACGTAGCAGAGACAAAACTGATCTCTCTAGAACAGTACTACGTCATTTTATTCTGAAACGAGAACAGAGAAATAAAGAGGAGCAGCTTCAGCTTCCATGCATAAATTCCTAACGCAAGCATTGTGAAAACTTTCACAAAAGGCCACTGCTGCAGCTCCAAACATAAAGCAAGCAGGTATTGGAGTTAAACCAGCTCTCTACTTCATGTCCCTTCCTGGACTTGGAAGACTTCCCTTCCCCAGGAAGAACACAGAATCACTCTTAGAAATGCATGGGCTATTGAAAATGGGGAACAACTTGGGAAGGAAAACAATGCTCATAGTGATTACGACCATTCTGGATTAAGGGTTCTCTTCAGGCACAAGGGGGAAACAGACCAGATGCCTATATGCATACTTCACTAAATCAATACTAAGCAGAGTGGTTATGGCTAGATCTGTGCTTCTGAGCTACGCTTCCGGTCACAATACCTTGTTTGCTTATAATCCCAAACCACAAGCACACATGTGAAGTGAATGGGCCCAAATATAAAAACATATATAAAACATATATTACAAACACAAATTAATTCTAGACCACCATTTTGCTCTGAGAATTTATTTTATGGTAGGTATATAAACATGGAAACTATACTGAAAAAATGTTAAAGACTTAGCTACCATTATTATATGTATATGAACACTCACGCAATTAAGGAACTTTGCATCACTAACAAAAAAAACCCAAAACATTTCCAAATACTACTTAAAAGACGTTCAAACAAGGATAGAAAGAAATACACAGTATTTTAGTCCTATTCCCAAACATGGATGTTTTAGTGACATAACTGTTAAGATGCATTTTAAATGGAGTATTGTAAAAAAAAAATGTAAAGAAAAATGCCACGAAAGGGGCATCAAAAGATTCATTAAAAAAAAACCAAAACAGTGTTGGAAAAGATGTGATTTCAAACACCTTGAAAAGTCAGTTTCTGCTTTTCCCCACTGAGTTTATTTAAAGTTCTCATCACACATCTGCTTTTCTAATTTGCTCCTGGGCAATGTTAGAAGAATTTTAAATATTTTCCATAGCATAAGTGCAAAAGAAAAAATATTCAGGATGAGATCCATTTAAATTTACTGAAATGAAGTATAGCTGTTGATCAAAGTTTTAAATTATTTGAATTATAACAAAGTGAAGTCTCTCACAGCTCAAGTTAATGACTCTGAGTGCGGGGGAGATGGTTTTGACTTGAATGTTGCAAAAAGGTCCCCCAATTCTTATACACATATATGCAAGCACACATGCTATACAGCCACTGCATAAGCAGTGATTAGGTTTGTCTTTTGTCTATTAGATTTCCCATCAAAGCTCTCAATGAATATAATGATTCTTCATATTAAGAAAAAGCTCAGGCACACAAACAGGATTTATGTATCCTGCCCTCACTCACTATGTGCTTTTAAATTGCAATTCTAGCAACTGCACTACAAATACTTTCTTGTTTTCACATGTAAAGAACAAAACCCCTTGGGGTTTCATGATCAGTTTAAGCTGATCTGATCTAAGCCAGAGCTGACATACATGGGGACAATCTTGTCTTTTACCACACCACCAGCAGTGTGCTCCCATCCCCTCTCCTTTGTCCAGGTGTTAGTGACCAAGAGGAAGCCAACTGGGGGGCAGGGGCAAGCCATATTAAGTTTTCAGCTTACCATAGCTTTGCAGTTGTCAGTATCAATATTGTGAAAAAACAAGTAAGGCAAGGTAAGAGGGAGAACAGTGCTGCTTGGAGTAAAAGAAAGGTGTTAAATCAGCCTAAGACAAAAAAAGAGGTGAAACTAACTTTGGGGTGAGGTTTCACAAGATATCTGAGAAAAAAAGCTTGTCACCGAAACTGAAGGAGGGAGCTTCGCTGCCCTGTTCTGACCATACAGTTGCACTCTCCGTTGCTCCAGTTCTGGCACTTTCCTCA
This sequence comes from Egretta garzetta, assembly GCF_000687185.1. Taxonomy (NCBI): domain Eukaryota; kingdom Metazoa; phylum Chordata; class Aves; order Pelecaniformes; family Ardeidae; genus Egretta; species Egretta garzetta. The sequence goes on along the minus strand of NW_009259039.1, from coordinate 323,807 downwards.
TCCTCTCAGTGAGTCAGGTCTACATTTGCAGAGCACCATTCAGGGCTTTTTGCGCTCAGTTACTTACCCGAGACATTTGGGAGGCAAGACCTCAATTACCCATATCCCATACTGCAAGAGCAAAGGGTGGGTATGCACGGACAAGGAGAAGTAAGGAGTAAGACGGACTGCCTTTTGGGCAGTGAAAGTCCAATCAGTTCTAACATCCGACAAACCACCAGACTGACACAAACACAATAAAATCAGCACAAGTCAGCACTGCCACCAAAAGAAACAGTTCTGCTCTTTTGCTATTGCAGCTCCTGCTTCCAAATCCCACAATGCCTCTCCACGTTACCTGCAAAAGTATTTGCACACCTACATTATGATCTGAATCCACAGGAGAGATAAGGCAGCAGAGAAGCAAAAACATGTAGGTAAGAATAACAAATAATGCTTTCCTCTACTTCCCTTCAGTGACATCTTGAAATTTTCTGCATCTAAAAATCTGTCAGATTTCTTCTGAAGCAGACCAGGATTTCAGAGATTATTATTTGGATTAGCAACAGCAGGCTCATCAGCCATTGCTATTACCAAGCTTGTTGTGGCATGCTTAAAGTAGCTTTAGCTTTCTTGAAGGAATCTCAGTCAAAACCAGAAAAAAACCAAGACAGTCTAACCTTAGTAAGAAGTTAAAAAAAAATAATTAAAACATTTGATATCTTTTATTACCTTTTAGCTATTAGCTGCTTCTCGAAAAGGAAGAAAAAAATGCTTGGCCAGAAGAAAACTACAAATGCAAAATACAAAAAGGTAACAGGGAAAAAGCAACATTTAAGGAACTACATATGAAAGGAAGCTCTCAAAAGGAATTTAAAAAGAGGTTCTAACACAGCACTTTTCCTATTTGCTGTATCAGCTTCTTGTGTTCTTCTCACTGATCCATGGTGTTAAAGGCTGCAAAGTAATTCCAAATTTTAAGCTCAAAAGTTTGCTGGGAGAAAGGGCTTGGGTCATTCCTTTAAGACTATATATTAATTAAAACAAGGAATGCCTTTTTGATGCATGAGTACAATTCCCAAGTTTGACAGTCATACCCATTGTCAACAGTAGTATCCATAATCAGAAAAAGCCTGCACATCAGTAGTAGCAAGACTGTTTCAGTGCTAACATAGCGATTCAAAGTCTGACTGTGTAGACCATGGGAGTAGAAATGCTGTACCACAGCTTCAGTAACCTCACCTGCTCAAAAACAGTATGAAAGAATGCTGATGAATTTGGGGGAGGTTAATGCAGTTTCTCCAGAAATGTCTAGAACACACATGTAAGGTGTTGGTCTTCCCTAAAGATAACACTAAAACCTTTCTGTGTAGACACACCTCATAAAAATGTTCACATAAAATAGCAGTTTCACATTATATTTAACCTGGTTCAACTGCGTGCTGCAGCAAAAAGAAGTCATTTCGTCTCCTGTACCCCCATACTCCTAATTTTCACCTTGCATCAGACCTAGTGATCATACAACCATATAGGAAGTCAGATCAGCTCGTTGCTGGGGGAGTGGGGAAAGGCCAGAAGAGAGGAAAAAAAAAAACCAAACAACCAAACAGTGGTTATTTTTGCATTTGATAACTAGCTAACTCAGCCCACCTAGTAGTCATGAAATCATTAGAATGCAAGGGAAGCAATAGAGAATACACATCATGCAGAGCAGGGTATCACCGAACAACACTTGTCAGAAACAGTAACAGAAAGTAATGAGAATGGCCAGGAATGCAGGCCTGTGTTTAAGGATTTTATTTATTTACTTACTTACAGAGTACTCTGTACTACTTTAGATTGTTTGTCATTTGCATCATTGTTTTTAGAGAAGATAATTTAGAAAGATATTCAGATAACCTGCAGTGAATGTGAACATCAGATTAATATGGTATTCTGAACACTGTGTGAACCAAAGATGTGTTGGTATGTCTTTCTTGTCTAGTACTGAGAAGCAAGAAAAATCCTAAACATGCACTGAAAACCAGACCATTTCAAAATGGTATTTAAACTATTTCAATGTCAATATTGATGATAAATACTTTATACAAAATTATAATGGTCTTAGACACTCAATGTTCTAACAATCCATGAGTATTCTGAAAACACAGATTAGCACCCCCAAATGAAAAGCCAGTATATTATTAATTTGTCAAAGGCAGCATGAACCAGGTCTAAGGAAAAAGTAGGGATGAAAAAGAAAGGGAAAGTTATCTATCTAGAAAACAGAAATGCGACTGGAATAGACCATGCAAAGGTTAGTAGGTAGTGAAGAACTGAAACATAGAGAATGGTTGCTCGAGATCTGAATTAAAAGCTGTCCTCTTCCCCCCCCTATTTACCTCTCTCCTGCTTATGGGACCCGCTTTAGTTGACAAAAGCAGTAGCGTCCTAACACAACCAAACACCTGTGAGTTACAGAGACTCAGCAGTCACCAGAGCTAAGATAAGAGAAAAGGGAACACAGAGGAAACAAACGAAAAGGAACATGGCTCTGTCACCAAAGAAGATATACCCGCATGCTTGCACAACAGGCCACTTCAACAAACCTTAATGTCAGAAAGTTGACAGGCAGGAACAGTTGGGTTGTTTTAGCAAACTTAATTAGCTTGTGATTAGAAGATGAGTGGAAGTGCCTGCACAAGGAAGAAATGATGGCATAACTGGGAACAGGGGTGCGAGAGGGAAACAAGGTCTCCCCATTTTGGAAGCCAGGAGCTGTAAACTTAGCAAGGCCTTATGTTGAAACCTTTACCTAAAACTACTGTTCAGCACAGACCACATTTCAAAAGCAAAACCAGATACCTGGTTTATAATCCAGACATGGCTGTAGGTAAGACCTCTTGTATCTCATTAGGATTTTTGTACAATTGTTCCCACTGGGAGATCTCAGAACGTTCCTGAGTCAAGTGAGCATGCTTTAGTGTTCTAAAAGTCTAAAGCATACTCAGCTGACCAAACACCCACCTGAGGCAGGTATCTCTTCTTTTGTATCATCTATCCAGAGCCCACCAACACTGAGAGCTTTAGAAATAACAAGTTCTGGACTTCCCCCACCCCAAATGCAGACAGTCATAAGCATTAAACAATCCCATCCTAAAATGCAAGTCTTAAATGTTACGGAACAAGAATAGCAACTAAATATATGTAAACTGACCTTACTACAAATTCACTCTACTCTTAACAGTCAGTCTCTCCCATGTTTTAAATGTACAATTTCTGTTCATTTTAAATAGCAGGTGAAGAAAAAAATTAAGGAAACAACTAAAAAAAATGGATAATTGGAAACATCTTTTCAAAAGCATAAAGAAATCCAGAGGAAGAATTCAAACAACCCAGAATGGCAGAGGATTCTTGTCCCATCTGAGATGAACCTAAATTCTTCCCTGCAATGCCAAAAATCTGCTAAATACCTTTAAAATGCATAACATGCACCTCATCTCTCTCTGCTACCAAACAACACCTTCTCCCATCTCAGTAATTCGCCCTTTTGTTACTTAAGCAAACTGCTGAATGGAGAAGCATCCCATGTGAATTTTCAATTTGTAATGAAGAATGTATCCTTCATATCTGTCTCCCGTAACAGAAAGATGCCTAGAAGCATTTCTAACATTGTCAGAAACTTTTAATAAATAATATCAAACCACTTGTCCTTTCAAAGTGTTCCTAAAGATGTTTAGCATGAATGAGCCTGAATTCTGGGGAACGGAAAAGATCTTCTCAGCTTACCGTTTTGACCTGTCATTCCAGTTTAAGGACTTTCTAGTCAAAACTGCATTAAAAATATGAATTGGAGGCACTTATTTTGGAGACAGATGTGTCCTTAAATGAAGGAATTTAACCATGATATTTCAGGAAAATTTTGAGTTAAACTCTAAAGCTTGCAAAGGTAACATCAACTCCCATCTCCAGGGAGATTCTGTATCTCTGGTGTGCCAGAGAAAAACTTTATTTGCTCAAGATACATACTATACAACAGTTTTGGGGCTTTTCATGAGTACAGTATTTTCCTACAGAAAAAAAAAAAACAAACAACCTGTTCTAGACCAAAAGATATAACCTAAAATTTCTTAGTTTTTACAGACATTAACATAAAACCATACACAAAGCTGGTTTCCTCTTCACAGCTTTAGAGGGTTAAAACTACACTGCAGTAGCTGTACATGTGCTCCATGTCCATACTGTAATGAAAATAGAAGTAATACAGCACAGTATTATTTCTCACCTGTTCTGGATGCAGAAGCTTCCACCTAGTGCCAAAAAGAAGTTAACTAATTAAGACATTCCACACAATCTGTAGCTATCTTCTTAAAAGAAAATGCTCCTCAGAATTATACAGGTATACAGTCCTTCCAACCAGACCAGTGAAATAAAAAAAATCATGCAGTGGTAGTATTGTACTCACAGACAGGAGACTAAAGCAAGCACAAGGGACATCCCCCACTGTCAGTTTGTTTTGACCTTTGAAAGCAACACATTTAAGAGATTAGCTGTTTTACCATTAATCTCTAGATTGTAAATGTAGTCCTGAGTTTACCAATCCCTGCAAATTGGTAAGTACCTACCTTTATATGCACTCACTCTGCACTACAAGCTCTACATGTCTCTTTGTCTTATCTTTTCTGAAATAAGCATCTGCCCAATTTACAAAGAAACAAAAAGCACTGAGGGGCTACTGATCTCATGACAAACAAATCGATAGCAGAGGTGGGAAACAGAAGCTTTTTTACCAGCATCAGGTATGACAAGTCTCCTTAGTTCATTTGTCTCACTCCTCCATAGATTCCTCTAAGAATCTCCTTTAAATATAAAAAAATAAAAAATAAATACATTTTTCTCCAAGTTCTTCCACTTTGCAGCAACACAATCATAGAAATCTCATTACCAAATAAATGCCACTCCTGATCCGTTCTAGTAACAGAACTGTAATTTACATTCACTCCTAGACTCTGCCTGTAACAATTTTAAAAGGTTAAAAATTCATAGAGGAAAAGGTTTGACTGCATGCTATGCACCTTGGAAGACCCAAGCAAGAAAGGGGAAGAAATTAGCACCTCTTTAGAAATCCCTGTGTTGAACAAAACACTTGCATAAGGTTGTGGTTCTAAGAGAATTTAAGTCACTCTGTTGCTGCAAGTTTTACTCTCCAGCCCCATCCATGCAATCCTACAGTGGTATGTAGTACCACCCACTCCCTGTCACTCCTGCTAGTGCTCATCAGACCCACCGGTGAGCAGGTAAGCTTCCTACACCAGCAGGAAACTATTCTGTTCTTATGGGGAATTTGATTTCTGCAGGTATAGCAAGCTGAACCATCTCACTGTAAGATCTGATCAATCCAGGTGACAACAGCAACAGAGGAGGCTGGGTCATAGCAATGAACAGCTTAAATTGTCAAGATAGTGCCATTTTGAGACTGTAGAGTTGTCTATAGTGAGATTTTTTTTTTCCTTCTACATTTAAAACTCTATGGTCACTATGCTAGCCCAGCTTCCAACTTTGTAAAAACAAGCCTGTCAGACCAATTTCTCTTTCTCCAACTCTTGCTCTCCTGTCCTATGCAGATAATGCATTCTTCAATGGCTCCCACTCTGCCAGGTAAGAAAAATTTGCAGCAAAATTGCTATAAAGGCACAGCTGCCAGCCTTGTTCGAGCATGACAAACAATTACAAGCATTAAGACATGCAATTTACACGTACAGCATCCCTTTCACCTGCAGCCACAGACCTTATTCACCTCAAAGCATCCACAAAGGGCATGCACTTTCAGAATCCTGCCTCACCTTTAATCCCAACCATGTAAGGAGGAGTGCACAAAGAACCATTTCAGTCTTAGGCCACAATGATCCTGGGAAGATTGACAGAAAAAGAAAAGGAAGGAGGATATGAACATGCACGTCTCAAAAACTTCCATTCATTATTCAGTAACTTCTCTCTACCTTTCTACCTACAATTACACCATGATACCTTTCTACCTACACTTAGACCAACCGGTAATCTCTCCTCATTGGCAGCTGGATAGTTTGTGTGCCTGGAGCACTGTGGTGGAATGGATAAAGGCTCTTTCAGAAGGACAGGCTGTGAAAGTGAGGAGGAGGGTTTGTGCTCCACACAAAGGAGTGGATCATACGTGCAGCTTTGCTTTGGAGTGCACAGAGCTAGTCAAGAGACTAGCAACAGATAAAACTTGCAAACACAGTTGTAACCACATACTTGGATTTTTCCCCCCTCCGTGAGAGTGGTCAAACTTTGTGACAGATTGCCCTGAGAGGTTGCGGAGGCTTCATCCTTAGAGATATTCAAAGCCCAACTGGATATCCCTCAAGCAGTCTGATCTAACTTCAGAGCTAGCTCTAGCTTTTGAGTTGGCTGCTTTGAGCAGAAGGTTTGCCCAGATAACTTTTAAAGGTCCCTTCCAATCTCAGTTATTCTATGATTATTACTATTCTCTGTAGCATTCTCCTGTGGTATGGCTGGCCTCTTATGTGGCTGCAATAGTAAGATGCGTCCTCCACAATGCATGATTGCACAGCTCAAACTAAATTTGTGGGTTCACTGGGAACCGTCCTTTCTTTCTTTTGTACAATCAAAACCATTCTTTCTTTTGCCCAATCAAGATCATCTGACAAGTTTTTACATTAAAAAAATAAAAATAAAATTCTGCATGCTGAAAGTTGAAAGTGCCTCTATAGGTTTGATGGCTGGGGGCGGAACCACAGCCTGATTCCCTGACCACAGTGAAACTTGGAAAGAGATTTAAGAAGAAAGTCAGAGTATATGGTAAAGGCAAACCCTGTCTGGAAAGCAAAGTAACGAAGAGGAGAAAAAAGTTATGAAGCTTTTAGTGTTAAGCTATAAATGAACAACTGAAAACAAGTCTTGTTCACCACCATTCCATCCTCCTGGCAGGAGCAGTCATCCAACAATATAGTCCTTCACAGAAAGATGCAGATAGAGCAAGTTGTCTAGGGCACAAAGGGTAGTCCTTTTTAGGTCCTCAGTTGAGTTTGAATCTAGTTTTGTGGAACAAGTAAGAGCTACTCCAAACCTTAAGACTTTTTAAGGTATAACTACCAAAACTCTGTCTCACTGGGAATAGGCAGAGATGGATTGCAACCTAGGAAAACTAAAACTTTAATCTTAGTCAGGAAAAAAGGACACATAGTAACACTTACAGGACAACTTGATATGGCCTCTTTTGTTATTAATAATAACCTTCTTCACGGAGAAGGAAAAGGCATGAAACAGGAATGAAAGCCTGTTGAGGGGTCAAGAACATGAAGAGGTAAGATTTGGATGGCTCTGCTTTCTAGAACAGTGAGCTAAGATACATACGTTTGATGCAGAAAATCCTGGAACTCCTAAAAAATAATTTCAAGATCATAACAACTGACTGCCTCTACCATGGCAGGCTCCGTCACTAGTGGGCCCCTCCTGCTTCATACTGAGAAAAAGCTCAACTCAAAGCATGACATGCTGCCTGGCCACAGAACCAAGAATGTTGCTCACCCTTTGGGTCTGTTCCTCCTCCAGGAACAGAAGGTACAATACTTCATGTTTATATCCAAAAGTAATATAATACTATTTTATATATATATGAAGATGTTCTTAACTATGAAAAACTGCCTACAAGGCACCTCATAAAATATGAAATATAAACACTGAAAGCAGTGCTGTCAAAAGAACCCAAACAAAAAGAATTCCAGGAATGCAATAAGCCATTTTCCAAAGCAGTTGAGAGGTACAATAACAATGGGGACGTGCCAATTTACATATTCATGAAGCAAGTATGAGGGAGAACAAGGCGCAAGCGCAACCTCTCCAGATCTTTAGATGGGTAAAATAATTCCTCAGTCTCATTGACAGCATACATATGTATCTTGAATATAAATACATCCATGGACTACTATTCAAAGACAGAGTATTGGGTTGCCCAACTAACTGATTATCATTGCATCACGCCTGTTTTTCCCTACGTTTTCCAAAGCAAGTGAACAGTATTGATGCATCCAGCACAGTTCCTATGTGACTGCAGATACATTATTTACAAAGAATGTGTGTATACAACATTACATTAAAAAGCTACATTAAGAGAAACCTATTGAAGCCACAAAGTCAAGCACATAAAGATTAGAAAAAGCCACAACTAAGGATATGTCTGTAGCATTGATCTGCCACCCCACCCACATACTGTCTTCAATTACAAAAACAAACATTATTTTTTCCCACAGCATTTATCTAATGTGCACAGGAGGTACAGCAGTCACTTAAGAAGCAGCTACTCAGCACTGTGTTTTCCTTTATATTGTTCAGTGTGTAGCCCATGGATTGGTGTACTGAAATCCTTCCTTGAAACACACCATTATTAACTTCTTCTTGAGCTTTATTTATTGTGCTTATCACAGTAACATTTAGGTGCTTCACCATCTTAATTTACTTTGTCAACACCACAGGAAAAGTGAGCATTCCGCTGATTTCCCATATAGGCAAGGGAAACCTGGAGATAAATGTTAAAGAAGGAGTTCTAGATGCCACATTTGGGAGACCATGATTTCTCAGTTGCTGATGCTGCTCCAATTTATTTTATTTGTCAATGCAAGTATTCACCACTTTCACAAAGCTGATCTTAGTATCACAAGTTTGGGCCCTCAGAAAATGCAAAAATGTGCAATTAAAGGCACGGTCCAATTTAAATCACTGGACTAACACTTTTCTTCCAGCAACGTTCTGCTTCAATACACAAATTCCTGTAACCACAAAGAAGGCATCCCACAAATTGTCCTCTCCTTCGCTATGTTTCAAGTTAGGTTTCCAAGGCAGAACACTCTATACTTCAGGGAGGCTCAGGAAAAAGTAGCATGTGATCAAGTAACTTAAAATGTAGTATCTGAAAACGAATACACAACTAAGGAGTCAAAAATGCAAATTTGTTTTTGCCAATTTCTCATGTTTGGGTATTTGCTGTTGCTACTCATAATAGTATTTTATCCTTACATTTGCAGATAATCAAAAGCAAAATTCATCACTTTGGCATCTAAGTAACGCATGCATGACACTGGTGGAATAGCGCATGAGGGTCAGAACAGTTTCATCTGCTTTACAGACCTTTGACACTTGAGCTGACAGCTAAGTATCAGCAGCACTGGGTCAGCAGCCTCTATATGGACCAGCACTTAGGGTGAACAGGCTCCACTGTCAGCAAATATTTGTGTAACCAACTGGCAGAAGAATGTTTTTCTGCAGAAGAGAAAAGCTCTGGAAGGTTTGATTCCACTCAGCAACTACTGCATGCAGCTTGCTTTGCCCCAGTTTCTCACTGCCCACTCCCCCTCCATAGGATTCATCCTCCTAGATAATACCTGTGCTTCCCCTTCCTTTCTGTCCCACTTTCATTCTATTCTCCTTATTTTTCTAGTTCATTTCCAAACTACAGATTTCTCCTACTGTCAAGTAGCCTTTTTGCCTGCAATTTTGAATACCACTCTAGCCACTCAGGTTCCTGCCTTGCCTCCAAACTTGTTTTCCATTTGAGGCTCCCTGTTCAGTTTCCATTTTTTCCCAAGGAAGTTTCAACACACACCCATGTTCCCACTGGTTTCTAGCTCCAATTTCCTTCATGAGGGATGCAATTGCTTATCTAGCAAGAGTTTCACTGCAATCACATCCCGCTACCATTTCTTGTTCCAGCACGTCTGCAAAGCACACTGCCTTCACACCAGATCTTCTCCCACTGACACCACAGTTCCCAGTCCCAAACCAATTTCACTCTTCTTGTCCCCACTACAGTTAAATGGAGTGATTTACCCCATTCAGATCCTTGTGTCAGTGAGAGGAGATATAACTAAACACAAAATAAAATCTCCATTTTAAATTGTGTGCTCAGACCAAACTGTAGCCCATTCCACAACAGACAAGGCCACAACATCAGAAGCCCGTTTTTTGCATAATACAGGCGTATGTTTTAAATGTTTTAGCTGTGAAGCTTAAACAAGCCTGTAAGATGCTTAACAGACTATTTTTTGAAAGGGTAGTACCTTGGGACAAATTTATGTCTACTTTCACAGGTATAACAAGCAAAAGCCACTTCAGCCAAACTGAGTTCCTGTTCCAAGCTAGTTCTTCCAAAAACATCCTTACAAATCGAGGGGAAAAAAAATATTTTTGCCTTGGAGTGCCCTCTTTCCACTGAATCACTACGCAGAAGATTTCCAAAACTCCCCAAAAAAGACATTTAAGATTTAAGGGGTGCCATGTGTGTGTGTATATTAATAAAAATTGTAAGCAATAAAAATCTGTTTTATAATGGAAAGTTTTGGCCCATTAAGATGGGTGATATGAGACCCATCCACAATGTCAAAAAACATCTCATATTTTATCAGATACAGTATGTCACTTAAGAACAGAATCAGTATTAAAACCCAAGATTTCCTTGCCCAAACTAAGCAAAGTATCAGCTTTGTATCAGTGTCACCTTCCTGGCAAACAGGTGAAACCACCTTTTGTTTTGTTTCAGACATAAGAGAGAAAGCAAGCAATATGTTCTTCTCACTGGAAAGCAAGGATGAAGGCATTACAGATTAGGACATCTCATCCATTTACCATCTTGAGGGTCTGAAATTATACTTTTAAATAAATCCTGACTTTCACAGGAAGTAAACATGATGTCAGTACATCAGCAATTTCAGCAGTTAGGTCACCCATTCAGATGTCAAAGCATAAACCAAGCAAATCAAGTTAGAAACACTGGCCTTAGTACATAGAAGCAAGCAGCCAGCAATCTAGTCATAGGCATAAATCAAGACTCCTACTTACTACGGTGCCTTAGACAAATCTGTTCACTTTCCTATGTATCATTTCTGCATTGGGAAACATGGCAAACATTGCACTCATACTACAATAATATTATTGAGGATTTAATCTGTGTTTTCAAAAAGCCCTAAAATTTAATAATATTATTTGGGGACTACTGAGTAAAACAGTTATACAACTGAAAAAAAAATCTGTGATCTCAATCTCCAAAAACTAACTACTACTGATAGACCAGACTCTTCTGTACCAAAACAACATATACATTTATATTCCATCAGGGTAAATTGATAAATTTCATAAAATACTGTTTGAACAAATGCTCCCAATGTAGCAAAAACAGACTAAAAAAACACTAATGGCCATAATTCCCTTGAGCGCCAAATTTAATTCATTCTAATTTATTTAAGTAATGTTTCTACCAAAAATTAAAGCCTCAGATGATTCTCAGCTGGGTGGTCTAAGCAGCTTCAAGAGCTAATTGAAAAATGAAGTCAGTAATTTTTATTGGGGGTGGGGGAAAGCAAGAGAATTAATTCATTAATTCAAGACCTTTGCAGTACTATTTGGAGCATAAAAAGAAACTTGGAAGAAGCAGCTTGACTTTTCACACTAGATTCACAAAGGGATTTTGGCACTTTTCACAGTAAGCATTTGGTGGTGGTAGAGATACTCTTTCATCTCATCATTCAAGGACAGTTACTTGGATATGGAATCCAAATATTGACAGTCATTAGGCTACACAGTCTTCCTCAGTTGGTCTCTGTCTGTTCATATCAATCTGGTTTGTGTTACATAAAGCAAATATCTACTAGGTCAAAGATTAAAATGTTACTTCTCTAAGGTCAGGGCATGAACCTGGGAAGAAATACACTTTGTTTTCCATGACTTCCTCCACCTAAGACAGAAGTTGCAAGAGAAGTCTCTTACACCCAGGAAAATGCCTCAAACTCCAAATTCTATACACTGCCAGCTCTTCTCTCCATGTGATGGATCAATAAAGTCCTGAGAAGGCTCATGGGAGATGGGCAAGGGCGATGTGCTTATGAAGTTCTGGGAAGAATGTGGAACATGACTGACCACACCTGTGGCAAAGCAAGCTGACTTTATGCTATGACAAAGGGGACTGGAAGGTGGCTTTTAAGATAAGGGGTTGTAAGAGTTAGGGGGATTGGCTGACTCTCAGTTGCATCTATCAGCCGGTTGTGTAAATGTTTGTCCAGGAGAGCAGCAAGAGCACGGATGTCGTTCTGAGATAACTAGACCAGCATGGGGGCATGTATACAAGGTTCAGCCAAACCTACAGTATAAAAACTGAACAACTACCCAAAAGAGCTTTGAAGAGCAATGGGCTTGAGCTGGCTTAAACCCCCTTATGGCTTCCCAGTGACCAGGGATGCCCAGTATTGTGGTGGTGAGTGTATCAGAGACACCAATAATGAGAATCAGATTTGTATTGTGATCCAACAGCTCTGTCTATGCTACTTATTTATTTCTAATCCTAGACTACTTCTTAAACAATAAATAGTTTTATATTCTGAACAACTAAAGGGAACGCTTACATAACTTTTTACAAACAACTTCCTCTTCTGTTCTTGCAAAAACTTAACATAAAAGGAAATCCCCCCCTGCTGAAGTTCCACAGCATTGTACCAACGCAACAAGACAATAGGCTGGATACCTAGAAGACACTTTCAAATCAAGTTCTTATTACTCAAGGGAGGTATTTATTGATCTTCTGACTGCTATGTTTCCTTGCCAGATCTAATTCTTCTTTAGACAGAAACCGCCAAGAAACAGGATTTGATAGCATGGATTTTGAGAATATTATTTCAGTGATGTTACATTACAACTATTACTGTAAGCAAAACCATCTACCCTATTTATTGTGTCAGCACAGCCCTTGCCCCTTCTCAGCTAAAAAAAACATGAGAGAACACTGGCGTATTTAGTCTTTTTATCTGACCCCTTGCCAAAATGGATCAAATCACTAGCCTGTCTCTTCCAGTATCTGTTCTTTCACTATGATAGTACTGGGCATGTTCAATTCTCCAATATTTCTACCTATATCATGCAGCATCGTGTGTCTGAAACAGAGGGAATTCCATGTTAAGCACACAGTGCAAGTATTTCACTGTATTACTTTTTCACTTTAGCTTAGAAAGGAGCACGTTCCTCTCCCCTCTCTTTCATGAAAATATATTCCTAGGGTCTGGAAGCCAAATTCTTCACTGGTACAATTTCACTGAAAGGAAAAAGAAATTAAAACAGAAGCATGGCCTCTCAGAAAAATTAAAAAAAAAAACAAAACCACATTTTACTCGCAGATGCGTTGAGATGAGTAACAAGCACAGCAAGACAGTCCCCAGTTCAATACTTGCACTATATGGAAGTACAGAGCAAGAAAACCTTACTGTACGATAGAAAAAGCATTCTATTAGTGAAAGCAATTAAGCAGTTAATTAGTGTAATTCTAGCAGGGTTTCTCTGACAACATGAGCAGAATACCTTTGTTCTCGGGTATTCTACTCATGTTGTCAGAACACATATAACACATTCTGCTTATCAAAGCTTGCTTGAAATTCTGACAATTACAAAGGCAATTTGAAACTCCGCATCACACTTTTAATCTTAAAATGGACTGTACCTTTAAGCAGATATAGAAATCATGGAAGCTCTTCCATTCAAAGAACAATCATAAAAAGGACACCATGACAGATTTTTGTGATGTTGTAAATGTTAACTATTTACAACACAGGGAAATAAAAAATAAGCAATAGTTTCATTAGTGACGCTTTTTTATTTTGATTCTCCTTTTCATTCCAGTCTTTTCATGCAGCAAAGGGCAGATCTAAAAGCAAAGTGTAATTCTTGAAAATGGTATTTCGTCACATTTTATAGACAAACTTTATAAGAGTAAGAAAATAAGAGGACTCATCCACAGCCACCGGCACTCCTAGAACTCTGTATCAGTCAAAACACAGGTCTGCACACTGGAAGATCCATCTCAACACTGAACAAAGTTCCAGTCTCTCTCATATTCACAGTCACTGAGGATCAATCAACTGCTCATAATTCACAAATTGGTAACAAACTAGAGTTGGTAGAGAAAACCAAAGCTATTGTCATTGCTTAAAGAACAGGTAATAGAGTACTCTAATCACAAATCTAGTAAATAAAGCAAGCATAGTTGTCAGTTTCATAAGGTAAGTTTTTCATATCAGTATTTGTGGTATTGATACTTGTGGTATCTCCTAATCTCTCACACCCCAACACACACACTTTGCCCTCCTGATTTAAGTGCTGCAGCACCCTATTGTTTGTGCAGTCATATTCTCACCTGCCTTGGAGGACCAATGCACCGTTAAAAAACACCCTCCACCAAAGAGAGGCTGATTTGGTTTAAAACTACACCAGTATGCAGACCTGGTTCACAATACAACTGCTCAGACAACCGTGCCAGCATAGCTTGCTTAAGTGACACAGCACTGGAACAGGGATTTTTGGAAAAGTGACACAGAAACCTCCAGCCAGTTAAAGACTGTCTTGTGAAATGATTTCCATTTCTTGACTGTGATATATGAAAATACCTCTTTCATCTTGCCTTTGTCTTTTGTACATTGTTTTTCCCCCAGATGGCCATTCCTGAGAATTCTTACAACAGTTAAAAATCTGGCAATGCTTTCTGGCATTTTCAGATATGATGACATGTACTTATGTTCAAGTCTGATTTTCCTGGCTCACTGTTCTAGAACACGTGCAAATGAAAAACTTCAGTCCTTAACATAGCCTTCTGAAATGACCATAATGAAATATTTCCATGCAGAAACATTCCTACCTCTCCACCTTCCAAAGGTGGCTTTGGACTGAGCCTTATCTGCCACTGATGACATACTGACATTTACTGAAGAAAAAGAATGATTTTGAGATGATCAGATTTATTGTTAGCCTTTGTTATTTAGCATCAGCTTGAGATAACAGATGATCATTCATGTAAGAAGAGAAATCACTGACAGTAAGGAAGAAAACTGCAAAGACACACAGGGTCACAGAGTATAAATTCTTTCTTCCTATATGCATCATAAGAAAGTTGTGTTTGGTGTAACAGTTCTGAAAGAAAACAATTCTTCCTAAAACAAGTGGCAGCTGTTGAAATGCACTGTTAGTAAAATATGTTTCTATGATAAAAAAGCTAATGTTTGAATCCCTGTTTTTTTCTACTAGAGATGTGTTTGTCTGAGATATCTAATGTCAAGGTGGTCACTCACCTCTAAACATGGCTACCGTTCCAGAATCCCCTCCATATAGTCCATAACTGCCTCCTAGTAATGCTTATGGCTCAGTAAGGTTTAACATCAATCAGGCTGGCAAGCGATCAGTTTCCACGGTGAAAGAACATCAGGAACAGTTTCAAGTGATTCTGAGCCCAGCACTTTCAACAACACAAAATTCACTTCATGTCTAACCACCTTCCAGTCCTTTGCATACAATGGAGCTTTTTCTCCAGCTCTCACTATTGAGTTACGAACCAATTTCCCAACTCTGCAGAGGAAGCAATGGCTGCTCTGGCTTTTGCTAGTAACAGGAAACAAGCCAGCTCTGCAGTGCTCAACAAGACACCTTGCCAAGGCCACTTGCCTCTGCTCCGTCACTCCCAGAGCCACTACTGCACACCACAGGAAAAGCTCTTACAGTAAGGTGCACTGCTGGACTAACAAGTGCCAGGGAACCACTGAAACAGTCCCTATTGTGTGATAGAAGAGAGTCTTCAGGTGACTTAAAGATGATTCAAATATATTAAGAGTTTTGGTATTTTGATATAGTGACTGTTTCGTAGATGTAAAAGTGCTCTCTTATCATGGATCTAGCTCACACAGTGTTTTCCTTACCATTACACTGAAAACACAGGAATTTGTTATCCAACCCTTACCCTTTTTTCCCCAACTTTCTATACCTTACAGAAATCTTTAAACTATCCTGATTCCTCCATGTATATTTCCAGTGCTATCTAACCCAGTGTGAGAAAAAAAAAAATCAAATATCACAACTACTTGTTACTAGTTCAAGACCAAATTAGAAATGAAGGACAGATCATATGAAACAAAAAACAGATTTTGCAAGATTAAAGATTTAAATGAAATAGTGACTAATATTGCAATTTTCAGGCCCACACAGGGAACCCAGATGCCTAAACCAGCACACCAGCAACCTTCATGAAGTTAAAAGATTCTATCTTCTAAATTCTTCCTCTGCAGAAAAAATGAAGATATCGGTTCCCAGATGTCATCCATCTGACTCAAGAAAAGCCAGCTGACCATGCATAAAGTATTACTGTTTAAGAACAGATTACTATTATGTCCTTTTTATTCCTCACCTAGGCTGATCGCTTGCTTTTACATTCCCAAAGGAAAAGCCAAGAAAGCCTTACAAGAAGTTCACACTTTGTTTTATGCTTTAGGACACTCCAATTCCACTCATTCCAGCATCTCTAATAGTTGAAAGTTCATTAAAGCAACTTCCCTTAAAACTATTTTCCTTCATGGGACAGTATCAGAAAATACAGAGATTCCGAAAACTACAATAAAGGAACTAGTAAGCTGCTGGCTCAGTGATCTCCAACTTCTGCTATTCTGGTAGCAAAGAATTTTAATAAAGTTGTTCTTGTATATAATTTTAATGAGGGAAAGATCCAAATTTCCCTAGCCCATTCTTCACAAATGAACAGTTCTTGAACTGTGTTTCCCTAAAGGTAAGGTGTGTAGTCTGTGGGGAAGATTACAGCTACATCCTAGACATGGGTGAGAAGAAAACAGTGCTCTACTATTCAGAAAGAGAAGACAACCAATGAATTTTCTCTCTTGTCTCTTGTCCACTATGTCTCAGCATGCTTATTCCCTACAGGCTTCCTCCACCTCCACCCCCATCCCACCCCACACTCCTGCTTGCAAGCTTTAATTTGCCTAGTTTCAAATTCCCCATGCCTGTTGTATCACTGCGCTAACAAACCCAGACAAATAGTTTAAAATTACATGTTTTAACAGGACACACTGTTAAGACTTCATATGTGTGTCTGAAAACATCATGCAGAGTTTTGTTAAAGTACCTGCTATATATTTCAAATGAATATAGGAATTACCAAACTAGATTAGGCAACTAGCCATTTAATTTCGTAATCCAGTGCTTTCCTTAGAGCAGTAAATACCAGACACTTCAAAGAAACACACACACACGCAAAAAATCCTAAAGCTGACACTATCAAGCATCCCAACCATAAGAAAATCCTTCTGTTTTCAAGTATGCATTGAAGCTACATAAATACAAGCCATTCCCCAAAAGAGCAACCCCATTCTCCCCTGCCCTCAAGTACTAGAGCTAGCAATTGTGTGACCACAAAATGGGTTGATGCAGCAAGCTATTCCAACAGAAAACTGTTAATTATTTGGGCGGAGTTAGTGTTGCATTGGATTAGCCAACTCAACTCACACAAATGCCAGATCCTGCAAACAAGCAGAGAATTTGGTCAACCTTTTTTTGAATTAGATTAGTTTAGCTACAACATGAAAGCAAGCCAAGAGAGACATGAAATCCTTATACAAGGCAAACAGCAACAGCAAGGCTGGAAAGGGACAAGAGGAACACAGCTGCTCCATTCTGCAGTAAATCATACTTGACTGTTTTAGCTTCAGGAATTTAGTTCTTAAGAAACTTAGGCTACAGCCACACCATAGAATGAGACAGTTCAAATCAGAACGTCTGCAGTGTCACCCTCCGCTTTTTTCCATACATGTATTCCTGTCCATTCCTGTGCACCTACGTTGTACGCGTCTGACTCAGTAACCATTTCGGCAGGTTCAGCCCACCAAAGAAGCAGAAAAATATTGTTTTATGCAGATGGACTTTTCCATTACTTTAACTCAGCTTTTGCCTTGGAGATCTACAGAGTACTACTGCCAGTGTGCAAATGAAACAGTAATGCATGGCTCGGGTAAGCAGGCATTTACTTAAATAAGGCATAAACCATAGTTATTTTCAAAAACTATTTGTTGAGCTTAAACTATTTCCAAAACAGTTTAAGCATAAATCAGTTTAAGAGTTTCCTTCTAAACTTAAAGGGAAAACTTCAATTCTACAACTCTTAACTTGCATTTACAATAATTTTGGGACTCATGCTGTGTTGAGGCACCAAACATGGATTTTCAGCTGCATGCAGGTTCATCACGTGGCCAGTAGTACTGGGGCTGTGAGGGGTGCTTGGGATGCTGGGTCATCCCAAGTTTCAGCTGCAGAAGAAAAGAAACCAGCAGGGACTGCTGGAGCTACACTGTTGGCTTGCCTGGGAATCCAGTCACTCTTCTGTGTCCACTGACCAAAACAAGTCTACGCCTCCCTCTCCCTTTGGCGACATCAGATACATGGCAAGTCTTATCATTCTCTGACATACACAGATTTTGTAAGAGTCTCAGCTTTCCACATCTGTCTTTGGCTCTGGGCTTCAGTGATACTTACATCAGTGTGCTCTACTGTCAATTACTGTTCCACATAATTGGTGGAAGGACCAGTTTTCAATTTTGGTAAATACCCCACTGTTCTGCTCAATTTTTCTAAGTTTAGAATTGTCTTTTCCGCTCTACCTCTGTGAGGTAAATAATTTCAAGCTTTTTCATGTCCTATACTGAATTTTTGGTCTCTGAAGTCTTCAGCCATTTTCCTGACAACCAGCAAGTCCACAAAGTATCACTGATTATATCATCTACAGAAATACCACATTTTTGAAGTTTTAAATAGCATCCTGTACTTTGAAACTTGACTTTGTAAAGTTAACATTCTTTTAACAATTTACTTAAGAAATTGTCTAGGTTTTAAAAGACAAAAAAAACCTCTAATCACAAGTATGAGTATATGAAAACCTAACTATTACTTCCTCTAATACTATGTATTACCGTCAGAGTTTGAGCCCTGTTTTGCTAAGCTTTCAACAAAAGTAACAGTAGAACTGGAAGCAAAAGCAGGTTATTATCCACTGAAGATACATCCCCTTCATCAACTCCTCTATGTTGTCCAAAATTTTACTCAACCTGGACCCCTCCCACAAAACAGTAGATAACAGAATGCATTACCTCCTGGATTTTGTTCCAGGGCACCTTTTCCTAGGCCAACTGAGCACTTAACAAAGAAAATGAAACACAAAGTTTTTGTTTCTGTCCTCCACCAGAAATCTGTAGCAAAAAATATGGGCAAGCACTAGGAAAAAGAAAACTGAAAAATTAAGAGTGAAGATTTTTCATCCCTCTCCAACAGAAAGAGTTGTTTGATATAAGGCAACTCACACACACACCCCGCAAAAAAACACAATTAGCCAGTCCAGATTATGTATAAGGAAATTTCTATCTGCACACTTTCACCATTTTTATCTCTATGTCACTTGTTTTCAAAAGGTCAGTTATTTACATAGTTTTGAATGAAGACTTTGTTGGAAAATAAAATCCTTTTTTGCATTCTCTTCCTAATAATTTCCTTAATTTTTCTCATTCTTCAGTATTAGCTTTCCAACTCGCATACTTTTATCTTTTCTTCTTGCAATAGATGCAGCATTAGGAGGCATTAAATGGAAGAAGAAAGGCCCACTGTTCATGATTGCCATATTTAATTCCCCCAAAACAGGCAGAAGACAGGAAAGAAGAAAAGATCAACAAGAAATAAAAATAATATTGAAATGCTGAAGGACCAATTATGCGTCTTAGAGGCTACAGCTACAGTCCAGGATGGCTGCCTTTGCAGAACACGCTGTCCAAAGGACAGCATGCTCAGAGCAGTAAGATGTTCAGACTTTCTGACAAGAAGTTGCCTTTATTTGAAGACACCCTACAGAATTTCAAGTCTCTGATAAAAATAAAAGACATCTCAGAATAAAAGACAAAAATACAGAAATAAAAGTTTAGTAATAACAGAATCAAAAATCCTGTTGCCCCATGCACGTGTTTTATGCTTGACTGATTCACGTTACAAGTAAGGTACAAATTCTGACCAAAGTTCTTCCCCAGAGTCAGTTTTAAGATTTCCTTCCTATATAGATTCCCCAAAAACAAGGCATAAGATCACATGGCAGCCCTCTTCTTCAGGGCTGAGGGTACTTCTGTATTTTCTTCCCACACAGAACTATTCTAATACAACTTTCAGAAATTTAATTCTTCCCTGGATCTCCAGTGACATTATTTTGACTAATATACAACTACCTGAAAGGAGGCTGAAGCAAGGTGGGGGTCAGTCCCTTCTCCCTGGTAACGGGTGCGCTAGGGCAGTTGCACTAGGGCAGGTTTAGGTTGGACATTAGGAAAAATTTCTTCACAGAAAGGGTTGTCAAGCATTGGTACGGGCTGCTCAGGGAAGTGGTCAAGTCCCCATCCCTGGAGGCATTTAAAAGACGGGTAGATGAGGTGCTTAGGGACATGGTTTAGTGGTGAGATGGCAGGGATAGATTAACGGTTGGACTTCATGGTCTTAAACGTCTTTTCCAACCTAAATGATTCTATGATTTTATGGGGAAGAGAAATGGAAGAGGTAAAGGTACAAAACAACACTGCAGTCTCTTACCTTTAGGAAATCCAAGTTAAAAAGTTGAAAGGAAAAATTGTTACACAGCTTGACATTGGTAGTATTAATATTCTTCCTATAATATAAGCTTACTATCTACAGAATCATTTTACTTAACATTTCTAACACACCTTAATGTCTTGCTTTTCTTTTTTTAATCGCCACAGAAAAATAAAAAGCCCAACTGGAAAAAGGAACAGAAATCTTACAATTTAGTTTAAAACACTGTAAGTTCTAGTAATAGTTCAAATTTTTCTGATGCACGTACTTTGTTTTTCAGCCCCGTTCTTTGGCATATATGTAACTACACATCCATACAGAAGCATGCTTTAGTTATATCACATTATTACCTCTAGCTCCACGACAATTTGTACCATCCATTGAAAATCCCTTTTAGTGTATTTCAAATGTGTTTGCTATCTTGGGAGTCAAAACACAAACAGAAAAAGTCCCCCTGAAACTCTTAAATGTGACCCATGAACTTCAAGCACCTATGCAAAAATGAAATTCCATAATTTCTTGTTAATTCAGAGGTCCTATAGTCCTTAGCCTGGAATCAACATACTAAAGCAACCCTCCTCTCTGTTCTAAAGAGGGAAGGCAAAAATAGTTCTAATGTGAATTAGCAAAGTTAATTATATTTGATTATAACAATAAATGCTAAAGAATGTGACATCATATACATCTACCTCATTTAGATGATGTATGGTACTCTGGCACACATGGAATTCATTATTAAACAGTACAGATGCTCCATTTTATAATCTTTTTCCAAGTACCCTTTCAGCACATTCCCAGCCTTAGCTCATTCTCACCAAGATTTCCATCTTCAATGGTCAGCACCACTTCATCCATCACCAAGGCCCGGAAATCTAAATCTTCTTCACAGCACTTGGCCTTCAGTGCTCTCAGTATCTCCTGCTGAGGGTAATCTTCTCTGATGCGACGGTCTGTTAAGAACCACAGCCTGGGAGCAACTGAACTGCACATCTTGGACTTGTCTTGCAACCTTCAAGGCTTCCTTTCAATGGAACTTCTAGATGGTGGAGAAGACAAGACTCTGTTAGAGAACATAGGCTCCTATCTTCATGTTCCCCACTGTACCAAGTCCTACTCCCTCTGCACAAGTCAGTCCTTTTCAACAGAGTGCAACTTCCAACCTCCAAGTGGGAAAGAAATGTCTACGCCTAATCTGCAACAGAAGTAACAACAACAGAAACAAATCCATTTACATTCAATGGAAAGTAAATGCTAAAAATCAGGTCTTGGTCCCCATCCTTTTCATCCACAAGAAGCACACGCTTGACATAACTACTGGTATTAGCATTCCCCTTTCTTGACAGTACTAAGAGGCATGCCAAAGACTGAAAACATTTTGAATGGCAAACTCTGAAGGCCGGAATTTCAACTTCACGATTGGGATAATTCCTTACAACTGGAAATAACTCAGTCCCTCTCCTAGGCACTGCTAAAACACGAGTGACAGACTCAATTTATCCCTTTTCACTATGTATGGAAGGTAACACTGTGTGCCACATTCTTTATGTTAAAAAGCAGTCCAGAAGAAAGGAAGAAATCCATTAACACAGATTTTTCCACATACGTATTTCAAGACTGTTTTGCTCTTACAAATACTTCACATCTACTGCGAAATATATTTAGTATTATCCAGAATATATTAATGGAAGACCAATGAACAAGGAGCATCAACAAAATGTTAAAAATCCCAAACATTAATACATATAACCTAAAGCAAAATCAAGGTTTGAATCTCAGTGCTAGCCCTTTCTTGCACCAAAATGAAAAAAAAAAAAAAAAAACCAAACAAAAAAAAAAAAAACCAAACACCTTTATACATAAACAGCACTAATTAATTCAGCACCAAAAACAGAAAAACCAGTTAAAATTTAAGAATGTCAATAGTGTTAGAAGTGATAACAGCAAGGTACTGCTCCTTTTGCTATGAATACAGAGGACTTGGACTATTTTTTACTATATGCTAAAATATTTTAAAAGCTGTAAAACAATTACAGGGACATCAATAGACTACTC
>NW_009259039.1:297198-301269 GCF_000687185.1 Egretta garzetta | reverse complement strand
TAAACTTTCATAGTAAAATAAAGAGGTAGAAATCATTGTTTTCACCAATATAGCTTACATGGGTTTCAAACAGAATTGAACTCTGGGATAGAAACAGGACCTGGCATCAGCAGAAAATGTGCATGCAGAAAGACCATAGATATACAACTGCTTTAATTTAATATTACAAAGAATTTTAGTTTCTGCAGCAGATCTCAGGACAAAACGATTGTTTTGCTACAACTGTAAGAACAACCTTATTTTTTTTTAATTAAAAAAAAAAAGTTTTTCCTACTAGTACAGCTTTTTGTTAACAAGAAGATAAAATTCTAAGTGCCCACTTTTATTCCTGGTACAGAGAACCATAATGACAACAAGCAAAGACCGTGACTTTTTCTTAATTCCTTTGGTAAATGAGGAGGCAACAATAAAAGCCAAGAACTAAAGTTCCTCACACTAACCAACTGAAAGAGAGCAGAAGCTAGGGAAAGGCAATCACAGATGCAAGACCAGCCCTTGAGAGGAGTCAAGATGCTCAAGGTAAAGCAGGAAAAGGAGTGTTTGCTCCCTGCGGGAAAATGGGTATGGGAGGTTGTAAAGAATATCTTTTGATATCTCAAAGAACCCCTTTTTTCTTCAAAGCAGCTGAAAGTGAAAAGGGCAAGATGAGGCTTGGGCTTGCAATGGCTGACAACTGTCAGATCCTGCCCCACTTCTGGCTCTCTCAACAATGGATTTCTCTACATGGTAGTTTACAGAAGACTTGCTGGGACAACATCCTCAGCTAAGAATTGGGACAAGCTATATTTTTCAGAAAGGGCACTGCTACAGCACAGTTCAGAAGGCTTTTTGTCCATTTACCTTTATTTCTGCTATTTGCTTGAACAACTGGGGAAACCAAACTGCCCCACCTACCGCCTCTCTTTTGAAAAGCAGCTCTACCTAACAGGCTAGCCTATCTCATTTTAAAAAACAGTTACAGAACATTGAGTACATAAAAAAATATACTAGACAGACTTTGTCATAATTTAAAAAAAAAAAAAAAAAAAACAGAAGCCATCACAGATTTTCAGCCTGTTTGGGTGTTTTGGTTTGATTTTTTTAAGGTGGGTCCCCCCCGCCAGTACTAGTTCTAACACTGGTGCAAATAAACAAGTATTTTCTTTCCAGCAGCCTTCTCCCCATTTTTGCTTGCTAGTAACCCTCGATTTCTTTGCCAACAGGGATCTGCTCCCATTTTTCTCAAATCTTTTTTCTACGTGGCCCCACCTCCACCCCCTTAAATCTGCAGAGACAATGCCATCATCTCTCCCTGATTGCCACTTCAGCACTTTAAAAACCAGCAAACGGTTGAAAAAGAAAGAAAGAGAGGTGTATCCTTTCCTTTCCTCCATCTTTCTTCTATTTCTGAAAGGAGCTACAGCATCATCACGAAGAGCCATCCAGGTATCTCAATTAAACCGCATTAAACCAGCAGGCATATAAAAATGCCTTGGGTATGGGTATTCATTTCCCTCCTAATACT
Source organism: Egretta garzetta (assembly GCF_000687185.1). Classification (NCBI taxonomy): domain Eukaryota; kingdom Metazoa; phylum Chordata; class Aves; order Pelecaniformes; family Ardeidae; genus Egretta; species Egretta garzetta. The sequence goes on along the minus strand of NW_009259039.1, from coordinate 299,765 downwards.
ATGTCTCATTTCCTCTAAATCTTAAGAGTTTTATAAATGTATATACAAAGGCTACAGTCCAGTGGCAGAGAAACTAGTAATTCTATCGGTTCCTCGACCTCCAACCCAATAGCACATTTTTTTTCCACCTGGAGAAATATCCTTTTCACACTAACATTCTGCTCCTAAAAACACAATCTACTTATCAGTTTCAGCCTCTCCTTATAATCTCTATTTTGATTGTCTAAGAAGTCTCATGGAACACAAAACCTGCAATTTACCCTATTAACCCAAACATCTTAACAATCCCTCCCACAATCTCAAGAAAACGGTCTGTAGGAGGAAAGCTTGCCTTGCAGTCAGCTGCACAAGAGCATTAATCTCTCAAATTGCATACAACTTCCACAATCTTTCCCCGAAAACCGACTCCACCCATTTCAATCTAAAAGACATAGTCTCAGACAATGCTGGGTGTGCATGGAATACTTCCTAATGCATGACAGCATCTACTGCAAAGTTAAGTATAGTATACATAAGGGGGAGAGCAGATGTTTAAATGTCTTCAAGATGACCAGTTGAAATGCAGTTTTCACTCAAATCTACCATGTTCAATGTAAGTACAATCTTTCAGGAATTATTTAATAGATTTATGAAATTAAGAAAAAAAATCATAAACTTAACTGCAAAAAAAAAAAAAAACCAGACTGGGAGAGATAAAAGGGTGGCATCAAAGTAAAAGCTCTATAATAAAAATCAAATGAACTGTGTGTGTGCCATGCCAGCCAAGCAGCCACTGCTGCACCTGCTTCAGAAAGACGCTGTGTGGAACAGATTCTTAGCAATTTATAGAGGGAACAGGAACGCTCACCTCAACTTTGAGCTGTGGCATCCCTTTATTGCTTAAGCTAGGCTTTATTCTGGCATTCACACAGCAGCTTCCTCCCCTCCCTGTCACATGCAAACGTATTTCCTCCTGCGTTCTTTGAATCTGTAATGCACCTTTAGCAGCTGTTCTAACAAAAGCATTCACTGTGCTACTTTTCTACTTTACATCATGTGTGAAAACGTTTTATTGACATAACAGGGAATTCAACCAATCAGATCAGCTGTCTAGAGAGAGATCTGGAAATCTTCTCTGAAGACCAGTCTTTCTCCCTTGAAGGGGTCTTCTCTTCACAGAGAGTGCCTTAGAGACCTGCCTCCAGGGAACGAGAGATTGGTCTCCATTGTCCACTTACTCCTTGTTCTGTCTTCAACACCCAGAAGCAGGAGAAAAATGGACTACTCTCTTTTTGGTTTTCATCATGATGTATTTTCCCCTAAGCTGAAACAAGAAACCAGTTATTAGGAGATACTAATTCATTTATGTATTATTGATAAATGTGTAACATAAAAGATATCTAGCACACAAAAAGACAGTTCCGTATCCTTTCTACTCAGAATGCAACTAATCAATGCCTTTTTAAATTAAAGTGGCTAGGTTGTTTCTTCCCTATGGGAATGACAAATGGAATCCCAGATGTTTTGTAGCATCAGGAACCATTGTGATCTAGCTATCTCAACTGCTCGACTTGTGATCTGATGTTGTAGCACACTCCCACTGCCTATAGTACATTCTGGGAAACAAGTTAGAGGAACAAATAGTGCCATCACCCCCTCCCAGAATTGCCTCTTTTTTAGAGCATGGCTCAAACTCTCAGCCTCAGTTACAGCACTATGTGGCTAATGCAACTTCAGCAGTTAATAGAGAGGTAAAACCTAATCTTAGTTTTAGCATACCTCCGGGCATGTTTAATCCCTACAGTTCAGATAATGATAATAAAAATCTCATGGAAGTGAGAAGGAAAGAGCAAAGAGACTGACAGCCATGACTGCCATGGGAAATGGAGAACCAGGAAAAATATAGCTCCAAGCATTCACCTCGCTACGAATAACACTGTACCTTCACATTTATCATTAACACGTACCCCTTTTAACACTTATTTGCAGAACAGTGTTATACAAGTTGGAAAAGGTATTTTGCTTTCCTTTTTATCATAAATTAGCTAAGGCCTGAAACTGAGTACGCACTTCCAATAAACCAATTGTCTCTACCATTACAGCAGTTTCTAGAATGCTGTTTTGGAGGCCATACCTCAAGACACTGAAGACCTAAGAACAGTTGGCAGATGCTCATAAGTTATCTCCTTTAGGAGATACCTCAAGGAAGATCTGAATTATAAAGTCAACCTTAGGTAGCAAACTGGTTAAACAGCTAACGAAGGGTCATCCGGCATATGACCCAGCACATGATCCATCATACGCTGTCATGGAAGTCTCTGTCTCATCTTAACGCAAAGAGAGCAGTATTTGCAGCATCCCAGAAATATGACTTTCTATGTCATAGGGGGATCAGGTCTGAAAACAGCTCACAGCTGTTTTAAGTATAAAGCACAATTAATTTTTTTCCACACAAAGACACCAGAATGATGATCATGTAAAGAAAACCTGGTGGAAATACGTATGGATAATGAATATAACCCATGGTGGTATATATGGTATATATATACACACAGAGATAAAAACTGACATCTTGAACCACTTGTTAA
>NW_009259039.1:294885-297188 GCF_000687185.1 Egretta garzetta | reverse complement strand
ATGGTGATGCTTAAGGACATTCTCAAGAAAAATTCCTCTCTTACCTACCAGAGACTAGTTTTCCTAAGACTGTCACATAACTGTTTGAGAATCTTTGGAAGGAACACATTTTTAAAAATTGAAGAACCTGAAAATTTTAAAATATTTATTTAAATGCATTTTTAATAATATATTGAGCAGCTGCAGCACAATCTGTCCAGTGCTGCTGCATTATCATCCGCTCTCTACACATGCATCACAGAATTTAAAGTCACTGCAGGCAGGTAAACCCCAAGCACACCTCTTTGAAAGCACATCACGGTATTCACCTCCTTTTCCCTGTGAGATTTGTAGACTGCAACAGTCAAAGGATATGGGAATATATTAATCGCTCCCATTCATTCCCAGTACAACCCCCCATCCCCGCAGACCGGCAACTGCACTCCCTGCCATGGCTTTCACCTGCTTGTCCCCACCTTTGCACACTGAGTATCGTTAAAAGATGCCAGCAGCAATCCTTTCAGGCACAATTGCCTCTAAAAGGCAGACATACACACACACACCCCGTCTTTCCTCCTCCATGTTCAGGCTTGCAAGTAGGTGATAACATTCCTCATTCACACACCCCAGTTCCTGATCTCCAGTGAATAATCTATTCTCTTCGCCCTCTGCAACACTAGCCTGATAACAGGTCAGCATTGGCTCTCCTACTTTGGTCCTAGTATTTTTTTCCTACGGCAGGCTCTCAGCTTTTTCACCCCCCTCCACTCTGCCTGTGCGTAGACGCACGCCTGTGCAAATAAAACACCCGTTTCCTCCCAGATCAGCTGCTTTTCTGGAGAGGTGCTTCCACCTCTGCCCAGGTTCCCCTGCAATGTGGTACAATACCCCCCTCTCCTCCCGATCCCTGTGTACACAGCCGGTTTCCCCTCCTCCCTTCCCCCACCACACTCTCTGCCTCTGTGCACGCTTCCCCCAGCGCCTCGAGTGGGGGAAGGGAAACATGCACTGTATGAATGAATGGGCTGAAGAGACTTACCAGAAATTTGGTGAGGAAGGAGTGGAAGACGAAAAGATGGGTGCTTCCTTCAGTGTGCCCAAATGCTGCTTCAGTCCTGGCTCCCTTAACGAGGTCACGTGTCCTGCTAGGTACCCCTTTTCTTGGATCCTCTACTGCCCAAAAAGGGTGGCAAGGAAGTCTTCTGGATACCTCCCTGCACTGCACTCCAAAGGAGGGAAGGGTACTACTGAAGCTCCCAAAGCAAGCAAGGGATGATGATGATGATAACGTTCTCCTGGTCCTACAACAGGCAATGTCTAACAGATGCCTCGGGGACCAAGATGGATCTCTGAGGGGGGAAAGGGGGAGTAAATGACTGTTAAAATAATTCCTAAATTGTCCTCCCCTACGGCAAAGGAGGGATGGGAAGGAGGGAAGAAAGAGTACTGGAGAAGAGCTGTAGCTTTCTATGTAAAATAGACTCAATCCTCGTGCTCTACTTCCTCAGAACTAAACCCCTAAATGACTCTGAAGTCACCAACACCTGGGGAGGAAAAAAAGGAGAAACATCCCTATTAGACATAAACAAATATATAAAGGTACTGTACAAGACAGTAAGCAAAGCCCACCGAAAGGTGGGAAAAATGCAATTGGGGGAAATGTGCAACTTTAAATAATTTGCAGAAATACACTACCACAGAAACCCATTTTAAGGGGAGGAAACCCCAGAAGATTAAGCAGTTTGTTCCTTTACTGAAGCATGTGCGTTCAAATGAAAGATAAACCTGTATCTACACGTGAACGTATGAAGAAATGAAGTTTTAAAACCTATGAAAACTATTCCAATTTATTTGTGTGAGTCTTTAAACCCCTCCCCCAGGATAGCATTTAGAATTCAGATGAGGTGGCTGGAGAAAAGTATGTTTCAGGTCAGAAGCATATGCTCCTATGCATTAGACCCCACTCTGCCCAGAGAAAAATAAACAGTGGTTTATAAACGGTGACCAGTGACCAAAATAAAAATAAAAAAAAAAAAACAAAATAACATGTCTAGAGGATGCTCGCTTAAACGATGGAGTTAATTAAAGATTAACAGCCGCACACGTTGAAAACGGAGCCCCTGGTAGATCCTAGGTAGTTAAGTCACCCGTGTGCAATTAGCTCTTTAAACATCAGAAAACAAAAGAGAAGAAACCTAGTTGTAAAGATGCCGCTGTAAGGCTCAGCGACAGACACGCACACCCCTGCATCACGTAAAAAACTGCCCCCGGCGAGCGCCGAGCTCCACATTCACGCGCACGGGAGCGGTTTTCCACCCCGCTCC
>NW_009259039.1:288615-293759 GCF_000687185.1 Egretta garzetta | reverse complement strand
GCGGACACGGCCCTGCTGCCGCGGGCGGCCGGCTGCCACGCAGCGCAGGTAGCCTGCCGCCGCACCATCAAGCTGGCACGGCAAAACGCTCCTGCTGCTGGTGGGGCGCGCGAAGCCAGAACCTCTGTCCCTCGAGTGACAGATCAACGCGTGAGGTGTCCCCCGCACCACCTGCTGTATGCCAGCGCGTGCCTGACGTACCCCCTGCGCAGCCTGGGCTGCATCATCCCTCGCTGCTGTCACTTCTCTAAAATAGTAACTGCTGCCAACGAGCGACCATGACACATCCCGTGTGTGAACCAACACACCTTGTTTACCCGCTTCTGTAGCACACCTACTCAGCTTCCTCCGTACGACACCCTGTTTATTCACTATATCGTATTAGCTGTGTGTCCCACACGGACAGCACGCGGCCCCCCAAAACACTCGCCGGGCACACTCGGGACACAGAACACCCGGTGCGTCGGTGGTCCTCTCTCCCATCTCCCGTTCTTCTGTGAAGGGTTGAACTGGTGCCTGCAACCCCGCCAACTGCTTGCTAAGCAGCGGGCGTTGAAAATCCCCTGGCTTCTACCTTACACCTGGTAATTGCTTTGTGTGCTTCACCCGAGCGGTATAAACAAAACGCTGCCTGTACAAAACTGTCACACATCCGACAGCGCCGGTACAACCGACTGCCTCATCCAACGAGAGGGTTAGCTGGATATTCCCAAGAATTCCCAGATGTGCGCTGGTATTGATCAGGTCGACAGCTGCCCTGTGCACAGCAAACCCACCCTATGGGCCCACAGGCACCGAGGGGCACGTACACAAACTGCAGATACATGAATCGTCATTCGTGTGTGTGTGTCACGCTGAGCTCCGTTCCAGCCGTCGCCACAGGATCACAGGGCAGGTGGGGTTGGGAGGCGTCTCTGCTCAAAGCAGGCTCAGATCAAGCAAGTTGCCCAGACTCATACCCAGTCAGGTTTTGAGTATCTCCACAACCTCTCTGGGCAACCTGTTACAGTGTTAGAACCGTAGAATCGTTTAGGTTGGAAAAGACCTTTAGGATCATCAAGCCCAACCATTAACCTAACCCTGCCATCCCACCACTAAACCATGTCCCTAAGCACCTCGTCTACCCATCTTGTAAACACCACCAGGGATGGGGACTCCACAACTTCCCTGGGCAGCCCGTTCCAGTGCCTGACAGCCCTTTCTGTGAAGAAATTTTTCCTAATGCCCAACGTAAACCTGCCCTGGCGCAACTTGAGGCCATTTCCCTTTGTCCTATCGCCCGTTACCAAGGAGAAGAGGCCGACTCCCACCTCGCTACAGCCTCCTTTCAAGTAGCTGTAGAGGGTGATAAGGTCTCCCCTCAGCCTCCTCTTCTCCAGACTGAACAACCCCAGTTCCCTCAGCTGCTCTTCATCAGATTGGTGCTCCAGACCCCTCACCAGCTTCATTGCCCTTCTCTGGACACACTCCAGCACCTCAGTGTCCTTCTTGTAGTGAGGGGCCCAAAACTGAACACAGTATTCAAGGTGCGGCCTCACCAGTGCTGAGTACAGAGGCACGATCACCTCCCTGCTCCTGCTGGCCACACTATTCTTGATAGAAGCCAGGATGCCATTGGCCTTCTTGGCCACCTGGATGTTCAACCACCCTCACAGAAAAAAAAAAAAAAAAAAAGGTATTCTCATGTTTACATGGAATTTCTTTGTTTTTCAGTTTGTGCCCACTGAACAGACAAGACTGTTCCCAAGACTGGGCATGACCAAGCGAAGTCTGCCTCCACCTCCTTCACTCCCCCTGACAAGTATGTATGCACGTTGATAAGATCTCCCCAGGTCTTCTCTCCTCCACGCTGAACAAACCCAGCTCCCTCAGCCTTTCATCATATGAGAAGATGCTCCAAGTCCCCGATCACCTTCACAGCCCTTTGTCGGACTCATCCAGTATGGATGGACGCGGGACTCCAGGTGTCATCTCACCAGCCTTCACCACACTCACCAAACATACTCAACTTACTGCCCCGATCCCACCCGGTGTGAATTTCTCCTTCACCCGCCTCCGTAACCTCTGGCTGCAGCACATGCAGTCTGTGCCCCAGGGGCACAACATGTATGTTGCTCAACAGTTCGTGTCACGCTCCCAACTTTGCAAAGACAGGACATAACCACTTGGACATGTCCGATACTCCCAAACACTCATCCTGTCATGAATGTAACCAGTTCAACCTGCTTTCTTCTGCCTCTGAAGCACGTGGTGGTTCTGTCCGAACTGTTGTCATTCTCCCACTGGAACGACAGACACTTTACATACCCCTTGCCTCCCCAGAGCAGTTAATCTACACACAACACATCCAGCACCATTTTGGACAGGCTCTAACACCTGCTGTCCACACCTTTCACGCAGCACCCCCGAAACTTAACTGACACAACAGGACTGATTTCCATGGTAGTAACCTATATATTACAAGACAGAAAGCCCGAAAATCTGCTGCAGAATGAGGTGCCAGAGTATCCTATGCCCCGCCTGTGGTATACATTCTGCAGAATTACAGCTGATAGTTCAAATATTCATGACGCAAGCATCATCGAGCATTTCTAAGACTGACTACCAAAGGGTATGTACACCATGAGGTTCTGCAAACATCCGGGTCCTACTCCCCAAACCTCAGGTGTCATTCACAGGCGGCTCTTCTGAAAACTGCTTGCCTCATGAGTATGCCATAGAAAAGGCTACCTCACAGATGATGTCAGTGGCCAAAATTCCCGTTTACCCAGACATCATCTGATGCTCTCCCGTCTGCTTAGGTTGCTCGCCAAGACTTCTGGTTTCTCATTAGTCCATGGCTGTAAGCCAGAGACCACTTTGGGATTCCAGGCTCCCATCCACCCAACTCTGCACAACAGCACCGGGAAAAATGCACTCTCGCTCGCTTAAATGCCGCCTGAAAGTGCAACCCGGGAGCAGGAGGCAATCGCAGGCAAGTCCCGGCAGGGCAAATAAATAAATAAAATAACACCAAAATGCTGGACAGTGGTTTTGTTGCTTTGGCAGTAAAAAAATAAGGCCTCCTTTGACAGAATTCCCGCGTTCTACACCTCCTGGGAGACAGTTCTCATGCACATCAAGTTCACGCTTCTGAAAGTTGTCACTTCAGGTTATGAGGCGCACGGGGTTTGTTTATGCAGGGAATTTACTCACACAAAGCTACTGGGGTAACACTGCTGACGACTGTGTGCAGCCATGGCACGTCATCCAGCACACACACCTATATCCGATTTGTGAACACTGGTTTCAAGACAGTACAAATCAAAGAGGAAAGAAAATGCCCACACTAGGATCCACGTAGCCATAACTACAGTGATATATAATAATGATGGGGGGGTGGGGTGGGTGTTCCTTTTTCATTTCCATAAGCAGCCAAGTGGTACAGCAGGTGCCTCTACATCCCAACCATGGTGAGCAGTTGGTGGGAATAAGAGGACCGCACAGCTGGGAAATCCTGTAATGTAGGTTTTTGGCCGCACAAATATGCCTTGCCTATGTAAGACATCCAAGAGAAAGTCATTCTGCCAGGGCAGGAAAGACAGTCAGCATGGTGACGGTACGACATTTGATCTGTATCTCAAACCATTTGGGATATTTCGGCCAGGTCTTATGATTGCCAGTAACAATTTATTCCACCAACTACCATTTGCCTTCCTAGCCCTCCTGCTAGGTGCAAACTGCAGCCTGGTATCCCTTCTACTGGCTGGTGGCTGAGCTGCTGGAGTCGCAGTGTGTTGAACCCAGGCACGAACAAACGCTGAGCGTTGATGTGAGAGCAATGGCGGGAGTCAACTGAAGAGTGGGTTGGGTAACCTCTGTCTCTAGGACATGGTGGGAAATTCGCCATCTAGGAACTTAAGTCGGTTTGGAGAGAGTCCTGAGAGTCTTCTGCTGTTTCTTAGAAAGGTGGAGCAGGAGAAAGCGTCAATTTATTGCTCAGGACGTGCCCCCTGCTGCAGAAGCTTTTGACTTCTTTTTAAAGAGTTGTCACTGCAGCAGAGTTGGACATAGGTGTTACACTGCCCTAGAATTAGGCAAGACTTTTTTTCTTTCTTTCTTTTTTCTATTCCTTTTCTGCCAGTGAAGGTGAGGTCTCTCCTGTCACCTACAAACCTGTTCTCAGGACAAAATTCTCACTGTTTGATAGTGCAAGGGGAATATTAGCTAGTGCCCTCAGCGTCAACGATGCAGAGTACCAAGCTTCGCCCTTTAGGAAAGAAATGGAATTGTAGCATCAGCGAAGAATGGGCGCCTCCAAACACTGAACATTCCTGGCACCTTTCTTTTGAGATTTTTCCCATGCACTCTGAAATGCATAATGTAAGGACTGGTCCAAAGCCCTAACGTATGCAAAATCTGATTTCACGGTTGATTCCGTGAAACATCTTTTGTGCTGAGTTCACTAAAAATGCAAACCAGCCGTTCAGTCCTGAAGCCGAGGTCTGCAGGACGTTACTCCCTCTGTCACGTCAGAAAGTTTCATACACTGCCTCCGGTTGGGTGTATGAGCTTGTGATGGAAAAATGGCGGAAAGTCCAGCCTGCAAATGTTGCTAAGCTTAATTATTTATACCAATTTGCTTAAGCCTGCATGCTGCCTGTGTCTGCCGAGTAGCCACTCATTTGGTCGGCAAAGTCTCACGGCAGTGTTTCTGCTTCTTACTTGGATGACTGAATAATAAATAAAAAATGTAAGGCAAGGTAAATGCCCTTGTTCACACATGAATGCTTGGGTTCACATATGAACACAGATGGTCCCGCGGAGGGAAACGATTTCTGGATTGTGTTTCAATGAAAAAATGGCCGTGTCATTCTTGTTTCACACTATGTAAAATGAAGACTGTGCAAAATCATCTTTAATTTCATGCAACTTCAGTTTCTCATTGGTTCTGACCACTATAGTAATTTCTGTTCTGAATAAACCATCGCAAGATATCAGAAAGCAGAGAAATTACTGACAACGCGAGGGACCGCCAGCTACGGGGGGGCTGCCACTAACTTCCAGGTGTCACTGACTCAACCCCAAAACTATTTCCAGCCAGCACCGTGCACTCGGCCAGCTGCCCCATCCCTCGGAGGCGGTGACAGACCGGCCACCCCACC
>NW_009259039.1:286604-288018 GCF_000687185.1 Egretta garzetta | reverse complement strand
GGCACGGCCGCCCCTTGCCGCTGCCGGGCGGTGGGGAGGGAGCGGGCGGGCTGCTAGGGCGGAAAACAGTTCTTTTGGTGTAAATACTGGGAGGAAATAGAAGAGGAGAGGTCTGTGCTGGCGGTGGGACCGAAAGGGGGGAACCCCCTCGTCCTCAGCGTTTGAGCCGAGGCCGGCAAAGGCTCGGGCAGAGCCCTGCAAGAAGGAAGGGTCTCGCAGGGCGGTGGCAGGACCTTCCCTGCCAGACTGCAACCGCTGGGGGAGGTCAGGGAGGAGAGCAGGCATCTCACCGAATCGGGCAGCTTTGGGGAGGTCGGAGGCTTCCGCTATCCTTATTCTGGGCACAGTTTGAGAGCTGAGAGACACAAAGAAGCTCAGGCGGGCAGAGTTACAGACAGAAACAAAGGGATGGATGAATGGCAGCTGGTAGGCTTCAAAGGCTGGTACATAACCAGCAGCACCCAGTTCCAGAAAGCGGGAGTGCATTTCTTCCCGGCTAAGTTGCAGTTTATGCTGCAGGCAAACAGGGAACGGTGCTGAGGAGCTGGACAAAAGGGAGAACGTGCTTTTCATGGAAACAGTAACTGGGAAGGAAAACGCTTCCTTCACTCCGCGTCGCCCTTCTGCCTCTGCTTTTCGTCTGCCTGGCCCCTTCTCCAGCTGTTTTTCTCACAGCATTTTTCCTTTGCCATCTTGAAAAAGTTCCTTTCTCTTTTCTGTCTGCCTGCTTTTGTTTCCTGTTCCTCTCCCTCTTTTTGACTCCTGCCCTTTTCTGTCTCTTTCCCCATTGTCTTTTGGTGAATGCCGTTGCAGTGATGACTTTAGGGTTTCAGTGCTTGTTGGGAAGGGTCTGATGCAACCACAGGGTGGCTGTACCTTGCAGGCGCTTTGCTGCGTGAAGATTGATAAACATCTGCCATGCGAGGGTGGGTTAAAACGTCCCTGGGTTTCTCCCAGTTTTGGTGTTTTCATCCTGTGTCTGGCAGTTCCCTGCCCAGAGCTGATGAGAGGGCGTTGCGGAGAATCTCTTCTAAGGCTTCTCTTATTCATGGGGAGCGGTTTCTTCACCTGACTCCGATGCTTCCCTCTCGCCACCAGCAAGCCTGGTTTTACAACCAGCGCCCGCTCGCCCGCCTTAAACCGCTGGAGGAGATTAAGGGGCGGTGTGTGTCTCGAATTCGGGTCTCCCATGGCGGGGTCCGGCGTCATTACGGGGACAGTGCTTAGGGGGTTCCCTGCGGTGCGAGGGGACCCTGTCCCCTTCCCTCCTCCTGTGGCCAGGTGCTAAGGGAGGCGGGGGATGGAGGTGCCTTGCGGGGAGGCCAGAACTAGGTCAGTGTAGCTGGGAACTGCAGCTGGTGCAGGGCGGCGGGGGGGGGCGGAGAGCCAGCGGTAGCCAGAGGGGGGTGAGCGA
>NW_009259039.1:285263-286388 GCF_000687185.1 Egretta garzetta | reverse complement strand
CCGCCGGGCCCCGGGCGTGCGGAGCGCTGGGCTGGCGTCGCGTTCAGCCGGCGGGGAAGTTAAGCCTTGGGGGTGGGCAAGGAGGAGCTCTGCAAAAAGGGAGAGGGAGAGGAAGGGAGGGTGGAAGAGGATGCTGGAAGGTGGCTCGAGGAAAGGGTGTTAATAACGGAGAAAAGGAGGGCGGATGGAAACGGTGAAATGGAGAAAAATCTGGACAATGAATAGGGAGCAGATGGAGACATATATACTAAAAAGAAGGAAGAATAGGAGCATGGAAGGCAGCAAACAATGACAAGTGATGTTTCAGCACTTGTAATTGGCGCAGTGGGGAGGAGGTCATCTGCATTCCTCACAGTGCCCAGGCAAAAGGACACATCCCCCTTGCCAAAATCCACAAGGCAATAAAGCTGCTGCAGCCAGACGCTGCCAACACGCTTTCCGTCACCAGTAGATTCAGCAGTACAGATGTACACACTACAGCCCAAAGGTCAGGCTGCTACCACCCTTGGGAGTGCAACGAAGGCGCATTTCCATTCGGTTTGCAGCATGCCTTGTTTGACCTTTTGAGTGTTCCTACATCTCTGACATTGCCTCCCCTGTTACAGCTCCACAGAAATTCAGATTGCAAGAGTTGCGTTCTTTGTCGCTGCTGCACAGCCTCAGCCTTGCTTCCCCTCGCCCTCTCCGACCTGCTCTCCCGCCTCCCTTTCCCTGTTGCTTTTCCATTCTCCCTGCCTGTCTACCCCGCTACTCAGTGACCGCCTCGCCCGAACTGCCTCGACCCCGGCTCAGTCTCCCTCAGACCCGGGCTCCCCGAGCTGCTCGGAACGGTGCAGCCTGCAGAAACCCACGCCCTCCCAGCCATGCCCTCCCCTTCCCCATTTTCCACTCCCTCCCACCTCCCCTCCTCATCAGCCCCACTACATCCTTCCTGTCCTGGCGCTGGCAGTGCCTCCGCATCCCTCCTTCCCTGCCTTCCCCGCCTTCCTCATCCCTGCCCTCCCCATTCCTCCATCCCTCCATCCTTCTCTTCCTCATCCCTCCCTCCTTTATCCCTCCCTCCTTTATCCCTCCCTCCCTTCCCCATCCCTCCCTCCCTGCCTTCCCCATCCTTCCCTTCCCTTC
>NW_009259039.1:279933-285209 GCF_000687185.1 Egretta garzetta | reverse complement strand
AGCCTGGCTCCCTGTGCGGCTGGGGGTGGGCAGGGAGTGCAACTGTCTCCTCCTTCGCGAAGAAGTGAGAAAAGCTCGCAGAATGCAGACCCTTCTGGAATGGAAACCTCCCGTCTGCTTCCAGCTATTTCATTTATTCATTTACTTATTTAGCCTCTTTGTTTTCAAAGAAAAAAAAATGTTTCTGCCAACATTCCAGTGAAGGTGACTGAAAGGAAACCAGGGAGACAGAGAGAAAGCCAGAGTCAGAAAAGCTTGTGCAGAGAGAGAAACTGGAAGAAAGAGCACTGAGGGAAAGGAAAAAAAAAAAAAAAGAAAAAAGACACATATGGAAGAAAAGAGAAACAGAGGAAGAAATACAGAAATAAAGAGGGAGAAAAAAAAATATTAGATGCAGGGAAAAGAAAACATAGGACAAAACCCAAGAATTAAATTGGAGAGAAACCTGAGATGGCAGGCATGCCAAGAGAACTCCAGAAGGATACAGTAAATAGCCGAAGAAACCTTGCTAAAGAGGCCAGGTTGATACAATGAAATAACGTTTATATATTTTAACAAGCAAACCCAGCATGCTTTGATTAGAATGCAAATATTCTATACAGCTGCATGCAAATGAAATTCCAGTGTGTTTTTTATTCCAAGAACAATTACAAATGAGGAAATAATGGGTGAATAGTTGAAGTCTGTTTTTTTCATAAAAACATACGTATCAGGGCAGCTGCATTGATGGGACAGAGGCAAGAAATTATTAGAATAATACGAAATTAGGTTTTTCAGCTACCAGTGTTGTTGCCCTTTTACAGGCATCTTGTAAAGGTGTTGTTTATGTTGAAGCAGAACAGTCTACGTTCGGTGCTGTTTTCATCGCTTTAAGAGGTGAGCTAAATCAGTGCAGGCCCTTTACATGTGTACATACCGCATTAGGACAGATCTTCATTAACGTCGCTTCCCTTGGTTTCAGTCTGCCATCAAGTCAGCCACCATACACGGGGAAGGTCAGAAGCAAATTCAAGTGATCTGGTTGAAGTCAGCTGTACCTGCAGGAGAGGTAGTGATTTATATCGATGCAGTTGCAGTAATGCCCAAAATCTTTGTTTGTTCAAATTCCTCTAAGGCCAACTGTAGAATAAAATGTGAATGAGTATTTAAAAGGTAAGCCAGCCTTTACAGTCCTTGTGAAGGTATAGGAAATGGAGAGGTAAAAACCTGAAAGGTGGTGCTTCCTAATTTTCCCCGCAATATAAACTTTTATCAATTTGTCTGCTAACGCACATATAATTTGCATTTCTTCTACTCAGTGCAATTGCTTTTCTCCTTTCTTACATCCTTTCAGAAGCAGGGTGAGTGCTGTCAATGCTGACACTGAGGCGGCCTTCAACAGTCTGCATATTTTGCATGTGGCCAGTTTAAAAAAAGGATTTGGCAATAGATCTTTTTCTGAATGTTACAGAATTTAAAGCAAATTGTTCTTAAAGTTGCCACTTCTGATCCCTTCCCTGATTATATTTAAAAACTTATACGGTATCCTATTTTTAATATACTATACTATAATAAATTTATTTTATTTTGTTTTATTTTATTTTATTTTACTTTTAATTGCTATTCCTGCCCCCAGTCTCTCATTGTGCACATGAAACATCCTCTCTATGCAGCTCTGCGAGCTGTCCTGATTTCATCACATCTTGCAATACCCAGTACTCTCCATAGCCTCACTACTGGACTCAAAGAGGTTGCATGAGGGTCTCAGAGTGACATGCACCTCAGCACTGCAACATTTGAACATCAGAGCAGCCCCTTCAGAGTGTGATTTTTGAAGCTGATCTGCTCAGGGGGGAGTGCTTTGGGGGGCACCACTCATGGTTTTGCACTGTTAGATTAGACAAAACTACCAAAACCTGTTCCACCTTGGAGGACTATTAAAAGACAATAAAATGGTTCAAAAGGCTGGATCTCAAGTGAGACAAGTACTGTAGTGATGGGAAAGCTTGGTTGTGACTTGATCTCCACTGGACCAGCTCTGGTGAACCTCTCTACGTAGGTATAAGACGCCCCTCAGCTTCCTAGGGGTGACTTCTTCAGCCAGCTCTGGTTTCTGCTCTGGTACACGATTGCTGTGCTGTGACAGGAGGATTAATCCTGCTGACTTTGCTCCAGGATCGTGATGTCCAGAAGAGAAGGGGAGGAGGAATCCATCCTGTCTTTACTGGCATTTAACTTGTGGCCACAGCCTCGTCCGTATGGAAAACTTTCACCAGTTTAATTAAAGATGGTGTTTCTATATGGTCCAGAGTCTAAACAGACACACATAACTGGCCTTACAGGAGGGATTTATACATTTTTTAAGCTTAAAGTTTTACTTTGTCTTCCTGAGAGAGCAGTCTTGGGAAAAGTGCCCTGAGAGAAGCTGCATTTGACCTCAGCTGCTTGGAGAAAGAGGAGTGCCAAAGGACATGTGAAACCGCCAGGAAGAATCGGCCCTGAGACAGCACAAGGGACCAGAAAGAAAGGGAGTTTGTGATAGTAGGAACTACAGAAAGAGCAGAGAAGGAAACCCTGAAGCACAGCGAGGGAAGAAGGAAGGTCCTGACAACTTCTCACTGTAGGCCTCTTGGCCATCAGAAGCCTGAAGCCCATGGGCAAAACACCAACCCAACAGCAAAGAGCCCACTGCCTGCCTCTTCTCATGCTCAATTCTTCACAAATGTTGAACTCATTTGAAGGAGCTGAGCATGTGTTTTTAGAGTTTCATGGACAACATTAGAGTTTCATGGACTCTCTTAGGGTATTTTGTGATTGCAGGACTGCCTGCCCTCTAAGCAGTGGTTTGTTGATTTGGAAATAAAAGGGTGAAGAATTCCTTATTCTTGTAGATGGGACAACAGAAAGCATGACCATCAGTCAAAAAGAGGTGGATTGTGTCCAGGCTCCTGTACTTTGCAGTGTTCCCACTCCTACAAAGTCAGATGTGAACGTCCCAAAACTGGGGACAGATGGAGCAGGCCTTGATCTCTCATCCCTTCCCACCGATGACCTCAGCAACACCAATGGAACAACTGCAGGATAGTGGCAGACCTCAGCTATTAATGGAGTCCATCAGCACTGAGAAGTCATCATTGTGGGTCCCAAGAAAATTCATTTCAGCCCCAATTCCCACGGGCAGTAGTGCTGCATTGTTGACCTGATACCTTCCAACATCTTACAGCAGTTCATTAATCTCTCATCACTCAGATGTAACTTAATGCCCAGTTACTGTGAGGGTATTTGAAGGCCAGGGGGACAAAGAGAGACAGGGAAAGAAATCAGCTGGCATTTAAATGCCTCTCCAAGACTTTTACAAATAGTATGCCCCAGGATCACTTACCTGTCTGCTGAGATGCAGTAATCTCTGGGGTGAAATGCACCAGGAGATTTTAAGGCTGATTTTACATCTCATCCAAAATACCACACTACTACCGCTATAGCATCCTTAGTAACTTAATGGGATCAGTACCAACTTGGAAGAGAACTTTTTGCTGAATCACTGTCATTGCTTATGATCTTAGGCAAACACCTACAGACAGTGGGGTCAGCGCAGCTTATGGGAATATATGCATGGAAGTGTTTCCCTTATGAGTCACCCACGCTATTTACTGCAGCACAGTTCTTCACACCATACCCTGCCACCAATGCCTGACTTTTTAGAGGGAAGAGTGCTTCACCTTGAGTCATCTGCTGTAGATGTCCCTAAGTTACCTTCTGCTGGAGAAGGATGGCTGCACGCAAACCAGAAGACAGCAACATGAATGAGAAGGGAAGGTGCAGAAGGATGCTAATTATTCGTATCTCCCAGAAGCAAAGGGCTGTCTGACTATCTTTGTCAATGTCATGGGGCAAGGATGGGGGAAAAAAAGAACAAGATTCTTTTCCATCCCAAAAAGCGAAACATTAAACAGTTGTGGATCCAGTACGATGACAAAAAGGAGAGCCAGGAAGGAGAGCCTTCATTCCAGATCGGGGCTTGCTGACACAGAGCCGCATATCTTGAAGAATGCGCTTGGACTGCAAGGGGAAAAAATGGGGCTTCCCAGGCCGGTGTGCTGCAGCTCCCTCCGGTGTCCACAGCCAGCAAGAGCAGCAGGATACCTCCGGTTATTTCACTGCAGTTTGCCTGGTATCTAAAATACTGAACTGCTTCCCATCACCAGGAGCATCACCCCCACCCCACCCCCCCGCCATCCGCACCAAGCTCTCCAGATGGAGGGGTGCTGCTAGCACACCCGCACTGAGCAGCTGGGGGAGGACACAGCCTTCCAGTTTGAAAAAAGGATTTAAAGCTTAAAAGCAATCAGGAGAAGCCTTGTCCAGGACTAGAGGTGAATCTGTGCTCTGTGGGAGATGGTGATACATCAGTGCATCTCTAGACCAAAACATACAACATCAGCGAAAGTTTCCAAATAAATGTGTTCAGAACTCACAAGGTCTTCAAGATATTTTTGTTATCCAGTTAAGCAGTAACAGAGGCTTGAATGACAACACAGATGTGCAGAGAAAAACAAAAATGAAACCAAGCTGTGTGGAAAGGTGTAGCCCAAACATGTGGACTTCCAGAGAGAGCCAAGGATCTGATAAGATTCCTCAAACTGGGCTGCTTTTATAACTTCCATCACTTTCTTTTGTTTGTTTAATCACCTTTTGAGTGTCCCCAGTGGAATGAGTTTTAGCCAGTCCCTGAAAGTGGGAATGGTGATGTCTCTCGCTCCTGTGAAAGGGAGTGGTGGTGCTTTGGTCCAGAAGGCTGCCCTGGTGAGCAGGGCAATGCCTTAGTCAGCAGGGCAATGCCTAGCTTTCCCCATCCCCTTGACCCCACTTCTGGTATTCCCACCACTGGGGTGCTTCCCCCACGAGTCTTGGGAGGACCAGAAATAAGAAGGAGCCATCGTTCTGTCTTTTCTCTTGAGCACTGCCACAACCGATGCTCAGCCACTGCTAGGTAGGAAGTTGTGGCTTCAGGTATGCCACATGCGGGTAACACTCTTATAGGTCTCTTGTGGCAGCGAGGTCATAGTGATGATTTCCTCAATAACTGTGTACAAGGCATTACAGTGTTTTATTCCCAGTCTGCAATTTGTTGAGAACAAACGAGGGTTACCTAGGTACCAGGATAAGCCTTAGGGGACAAGCTTTCCCCTACAAGGTTTCTGTCTTTCATTGCTGTATGAGGGAGGGAGCTCGGGTCATTTCCTAGCTTCCTCTGTCAACATCCTTGGCTTCAGGCCTGAGATTGCACCTTGAAGCTC
>NW_009259039.1:278883-279611 GCF_000687185.1 Egretta garzetta | reverse complement strand
CCTAGCTCCCTCTGTCAACATCCTTGGCTTCAGGCCTGAGATTGCCCCTTGAAGCTCATACAAGGGGCACTGTCCAGCCAGTGCCTCCTCAGACCAAGAGTAATTCCAAGAACAGCAAAGGGAAAAGAAGTCTCTGAGAAAGCAACAGGAGAAAGGGGATCCTGGGAGGAAGGGTTAGGGGAGAGCAGCTATTCCAGTGGCACTGATTCATAAAACACAGCGTGCTTGGAGGCAAAGCAGCACAAGGGAGTCTGAAGTGAGGGGCAGATCTCATTCTTCCTTTTCCTTTCTCTGTATATGTCTCTCCCATTTTCCTACTTTTAAACATTTTTTTCTTTTCTTTGCACACATTTTCCCTATTCCCCACCTTTCACAGGCTGTCTAGAACAGCAACGGATGTTCCCCATCCCACCCCATCCTTATCCCCATAACATCCCCATCCCTGTCCCCATTCCCACCCTTGTCCCCATCCCTGTCCCCATCCCATCCCAATCCCAATCCCCATCCCTTCCCATCCCTGTCCTCATTGCATCCTCACCACCGTCCTCATCCCCATCCCCAACCCCTTCCCCATCCCCATCCCTATTCCATCCCATCCCAGTCCCCATCCCTGTCCCTATCTCCGTCACCACCCCCATCCCCATCCCATCCCCATCCCTTCCCATCCCTGTCCCCATCCCATCCTCATCCCCATCCCCCTCCCCACCCCTATCCCATCCCATCCCCTC
>NW_009259039.1:249593-278655 GCF_000687185.1 Egretta garzetta | reverse complement strand
GGCGTGACCTTTAGGCCACCGGGGCTCCGCGGTGCCCGTGTGCGAGAGACGGGCGGGAGAGGGACCGAAGGGCTGGGGGTGGAAAGAGGCAGCGGGGGAGCAGCGGCAGAGGTAGCGGCGTAAGAAGGAGAGGGGGGACTGCGAAGGAGGGCAACCCGAAACGGGACACGAACGTGTAACGTAGACACAATCCATCCCTGGTGCTGGGCCATCCTGGGGGAATGGGAGGAGCTGGCTCCCTGCGGAGGATAATAAACTCTGGAATGAGGGTGTGGGCTGCTGCTCCTCGCTCCCCCCCTCATTCCAGATGCATGATGACACCACGTCCCACCATCGCGCTGGCTTCTCCTTTTTCTTTCTTTTTTTTTTTTTTTTTTTTTTCCCCCAAAAATTGTTTTTTTTTTTTTTTTTTTTTTTTTGTTCCCCCAAATAATCGTATTTTGAAGACAACCAAAAGTAGAACGTGTTCTGGGTGTGGCTGCATGTGATTTACCCAATAGCCATAGTGGGGGGGACGGCTGAAGGGGAAAGACAGAACGTCTGCTGCTGAAGGGAGCGGAGACCGAGGGCTGCAGTAAGTGATGAGGACCCTATCTGTTTGCTCAGTGCTGCTCAAGACAATTTAAAACTAGCAGAGAGTGGAGGGAGATAACAAGGGGAAACTTTTCTTTGCATGCTGGGGATGTATTTGGAGGGGGGCTTAGCCACCTCAGTGAGAAAAGAGAGACTGGAGACAGGAGGTGGAAAGAGAAAGAAAGCAGATGGAATTATATGTTCAGTCCAAAATGTTTCAGAAACACCTGGAGAACTGGCCAGATTAGGAGGGAGACAGATGGGAGGGAGGCTGGGAAGACCAAACGGTCTTGAGAGAGAAATGGAGGCAGCAAGCAAAAAGTTTCTGTGCTGTAGGGGAGGGCATCCCTGCTCCTGCCTTAGCTTTCCTCTGACTCCTCTCTCCTCCACTCCACAGGGATGAAGACCTCTGGAGCCTGTATCTTATGCCTCTTAGCACTCTCCTTGTCCCCAGCTGGTGAGTCCTTACTCCAGGGGGAGGATTTCTGCAGAGTTTCCTACACAGGCTGGTGTGCAATGACTTAAGGAGAAAGACAGAGACACGTAGATGGACAGTGAAGGGGGAAGGACTGAACAGGAAAGGCATGGTGGATATAGGGTTGTAAGGAAAAATTTAGGAACTGGGGACTGGTTACTGTATGTGTCCACTCTCCAGTAAGTGCTGGGAGTTGCAAGAGACAGAGGTCTGCAGCCTCTGCTGCAGGGATGTTTGGGGAAGCAAAACAGCCAGGTCAATTTGAGCAAGAGGGTTAGCTGTGCTTTGTGCTTACTATAGACTGCTGTACCACCTGTGCTTGCATCATCTGCAGAGCATTTCCCAGTACTCCACAAAACTTGTTCTGTCATAATTGAGAAACATTTGCTGTCACTAGCAGTTCCTGCTGGAATGGCCCCGTTTCAGGCCACTTGGCTGCCAGGAGGTTTTGTAGGTTTTTGTATAGCTGTTTTGAGAAGCCTAACCTCCATAGTTCAAACCACTCTCTGCTTTTGTTGTTGTAGTTGTTGTTCTGTTTTGTTGCTCCACCTCTTTGTTGGCTTGGAGTTGTTTTGGCAAAAATTCAGGTGGGATCAAATTTGTTAAAAAAAAAACACCAAAAAACCCCAAGAGGGCAGCATCAGACATTATAGTCAGAAGACTCAGGACAAACAGCAAAATATTAATTCCAGCAAATGGAAAAAGCTTCGCCCAGGGAAGACAGATGACTGCACCTATCACATTCAAATCAGGTCATTCCAATCTACTCTCCTCGGCCCTCCCCTCATGCTGAAGCCTGTTACTGCTCCCAATAGCACTTTTTCCAGTAAGGGTGCACAGTAGAGGATGTCATGTTTGTGGCTGTGAAGCAGGGAAGAGAGGCATCCAAGAGATGAGCTTGTAGGTGGCCTACAAAGTCAGAGGCATAAAAAAAGGCTGTGGGTTTTATCATGTGTGAAGGAGGCCTGAAAGGAGTATTACTTAATTTTGTGTATTTTATTTTAGCATTTCTGGTTTTTTTTTTGTTTTAACTTGGAAAACAACAGGCATCACTAATTGTTCTCTCACTGTCTCTCTTGGTTTTGGGTGAGCTACAGATTCAGTGAATTAGGGTTGCAGTTTTCTCAGACCTCAAGGATGAATTTATTGCAACTCAGACACTAAAGTCCAATAATTTATAAAGCATATGAATTGGGTACCATAGCAAATATAAATTGAAGCGATCAAAAAATCAGATGAAGTCACCTCTCCTCACGTACGGAGGTTTCACTTCCCTTGTGTCCTGTTGTTTTAGAATTGGATCAGTTTTCTAGTTAACTCCTAGAGAGGAAAAAAAGGGAAAAGCTAGTTAAGAGCTGACTTTTCAATGTTAGAAAAAAGGAGGGGAGCCTCCCCTCTTTTTCTGTATGATTGTCATTCCACAGCTGGCCCCTGCAACGGTTTCAGAACTTGTGTCCTACCTTTTGTATCAGAAACAAACGAGAAAGTGTTCCGTATAATTTTTCTACTCTCCTTGTTACCCTTAAGAGGTTAGCCAGGGAAAGTTTGGGGCTGCACTACATTGTGTACTTAAGTTATTACACAAGTCTGGCTCTCCCTGGGTCAGCCACCAGCAGCTGAGCCCTTGCTGGCAGCTGGGTGGGGAAGGGAATAGCAGGGTCCAGCGACTTCTGTAATGCTCCAGGGCAGAAGAATTATGTAGGGTCCCAAGACTCCCTCTGCAGCCTGCAAGTAACTGCTCTTGGAATGAGGAAGAACTAAGACTAAAGCTCTAGACCTGATGGTTTTTACCCATGCAGTTCTCCCATTAAGAACAGAAAGCTAAAGGCTGAGTTCGTAAGACATAGCAGGATGTATTGGTTTTGGGGCTGGTCCTGCACAGATCCCTGCAGTGCCCCAGATCACTGGGTTTTTCCTGCCAACTCCTTCTTTCATTCCACCCCAGTTATGCAGACATTTCCCTCCTCTGTGGCTAGCAGGAAATATTTTCCTATTCCTGGCTGCTGTAGGAAGCAGCTCTCTCACCCTTTATATTTGGACAAATGAACAGTCCAGCTCAGTTTCAGTTTCTGCTCTTTCACGCAGCACTCACAGCCAAGCCTTCATCGTTCTCCCTCTCCAGTGTGCCCAGTGGCTGAGAGGAGAAAGATCTTCTGCTCTGTGCTCCATACCCAGGCAGGATGATGGACCAGATAATTATTTGCCTAAGGAGCTACAAAACCTGCAGTCTGTTTCTTAGTATGCCAATGACTCAATCTGTGACCCCAAGCAAATGATTTCCATGACTCAGTTTCCTCTTTTATAAAATGGAGATAGGGATTATGGCCAACCTCCAGAGCAGGGAGACAATGTGCATTTTTTTTCAAAATGCATCAAATGGGGTTTCAGAAATGCAAAGTCCGGTAGCAGATCTGGAGGTACGTACTATTTTGTCCCTCTGCCTAGGCTTTGACCCTGGTGGAAGCAGCAGGGATAAGATCAGAACCTGCTGTATCCACAAATCTTTGAAAAACAAAGCCATCCAGCAGTGGAGGCTGAAGTAGAGAGGAGATGATTTTTTCCTTCAGCAGAGGGCAGTGGTGTCTCCTGGACAGATAGGCATCTAAAAAAAAATGCACAAAGCCCTCTGGCTACAGAAATACCTCTCTCTCTCCTTTCTTCACTCCTCTCTCTTCTTCTCTTGCAGATTGGTTTCCATGGGTAGTCAATGGGCAAGAACTGGAAAGTGCAACTGGTAAGTATTACAGGCATGTTATGTGCTAAAGGCTGCTCATGTGACCTGGTGTTTCTGTGTAGTTACAGCCTGTTTAATTGCAAATGCTGTTCTTTGTTTCCTTGCCTCTGACATTGTGAGCTTGCCTTTCAGTGAAGATTAAACAAGCCCTCCAAGACAACCTGCCAAGTGTGGTGTGTTTTTTACAAATAATTCACTAGTGTTGGGGTCCTGAACACTTCACTGAAGTGCATGAAGTTATGTTCAAAGTCAAGGGTTGTGGGAGATCCACAAGAGCTGATAACTCTTCAGCCATGAGATGCTCAGGGAACTCTACTGCTGCTCAGGAAAATCCCAATAAAAAGTGTGCACAAGTGGCATGGTGCTTTAGCAGTGGGGCCACTGAGAAAGGATATTGACTGTTCTTCATACTGGCTGTGTTGTTGGAGGTGAATTGCTTTACCCCTCTGGACCTTCTTCCATTTTGGTGACATGATAAGATAAAATAAACGTATGTTTGCATCATGCTTCAGCGTCCAGAAGAGCCACAAGGACCTGCCTTTTCTTCAAATGGAACCCCCTGGCTAAGCCATCAGATATCTCCCATGTGCAATACCTGGGGCTTCCCAGAAAACTATTCAGAAACCAGTCCAAAATGTGTCCACCCAGCTTCCCTTCACACTTCATGCCTCCATCACACCTACCCCAGCTTTGCCATCAGTTGCCTTGCAAAGAAACTCATCTGGTGTTGAATTTTTGCAGTCGAGGTTGCCTCCCTCCTTCTCTGCAGTGGGTGCCTCAGCTGCCTGCCCTACTGCTGCAGCAGCCATCAGAGCCTTCGCTTCAGATGGCTGTCTTTCCCATCGAGATGCCCACAGTGGCCATATCTGAGAAGTCAGAATGTGAGTCCTGAGCTCAGTAAGGATTGATGCAACATGTGCACTAAGAAATCCAGCCCCCGGCCAGTCACTGAAAAGGGGGATGGATACGGGTGGGATGGGAGGTACAGTGTTTGTTTATGTATTTACTGGATTGGATCCCACCGTCTCATGAGCCTACCGTGGCAGCCAAGGTGGTTCAAGCTAGCTCTGGCTAGCTATGTAAGGGACCACAAAGTAAAGACAAGCTCTCTCAAGGACATTCTCTCTTTTCCAGGTCAAGTTAGCACCGACTCTCTTATCAGCACCTTGGGTAAGCTCCTATCTCTTGGCAACTTCAGGCTTCTTTTCACCTTTACTCCTGCCTGCACAGCTCCAGAAGTTACCCGTTATGCTCAGAAATTCCTCTTCCCCACTTCTGAGAGATAGCAGCACTCTTCCAGCGTTTATGGCTGTCTGGGAGTCCTTTCTGTGCTCTGTGCAGGGGTGGCTTAATGGCCTGTTCTCCAAGGAAACGCCAGTCTCACCTGGGGACCAGGGCTCTCTGAAGCTGTTTGCACTGCAGGAAGCCATGAAATCCGAAGCTCACACAGCCTGGGCTTCCAGAGAAGGTTGCATGAAGGAAGAGACTAAATGACAAGGGAGAAAAATCGGTCAGGTTCACCAGTTAACTGGGCAGGACTGGAACACAGGTTGTGCTCATGTCTGCTGACAGCTAGCGGCCATGTTTGAGCGCTCAGGAGACAGGGGTGACAAAAAACTAAAAGACTCTAATAAAGCAAACTCTGAGCAGTGGTGGGATGGGGAGGTGTAAATATTGTTCTTTTAGTACTGTCTTCCCTGGCGTGCCTGCAGCTATGTCACTGGGGGGCAGCAAAATGTATGGGAAAGATAGCGTAGATGGAGGACACGTGAAGATGAGCACTTGTAGCATTCAATATGCCTTGCTGTGGAGATAGCCCCAGGGAAAGGACACAGAGCTGATGTAGGCACTTACAAGACAGGCTAATCCTGCTGGACTCACAATGGGGAATGGAGGAGAAGGCCAGAGGCTCAAGAGGGAGCCTCCCCACTTTTTCCATAAGAGTCCTGTTTTGAATCCAGCACCACTGGCCTTGGAGATGGTTTCTCTCTCTGCTGGGGCAGCCTCTCAAACCCATCCCTCTGAGGTGCAGGGGGACCAGGCAGGGCAGGGAGAGGGAGAACAAATCTGGTCGATGATATGGTTCAGAAGATGAAGGAGAGGCAGCAGCACTTGGCTGTTGCTGGGAAGTGTGCTGTGTGTGTAGGAGAGCTCATCTGGGAGTGGTGTCCTGTTCTCCAGGACAGCAGTTCCATGGTCTCTCCTCTGCCCTGTGACACTGGTCATCAGCTGGCTGGAGTATTGTGGGTCAAGCTGACCAGCTGTCATTGGACAACACTGGAGGAGAAAAGTGGAAGCACAATATTGTACACGCAAGGTGCATGATCTTCCCGATGGGGATGGGAGGTGAAGGCAACCTGTGTCAGTCTCATGTTCAGTGTGTGAGACCTGACCGTCTGTAGGAGGGTAGTTAAGGCTTGGCATCCAAACCAAACTGGCGGTGGTTAACCTACATCTAAACCTGAAAAGACTAGATGTGTAGCCTTTACAGCAGACTTTGGCTTCATAATGCTTATTGTTGAGGGGTCGAGAAGAAACTCTTCACAAAGGATGTGCCATGGGACCCAACTCTGCTCTACAGCATCCCATCAGCTTTAGGACACCCAGCATATTTGCAGGGAAGGCCTGCAGTTACTCTGACAAGTCAGATAATAACTTCACAATCAACATTGTTTATGAACCAGATGTGGGATGGCTACTGGTCAGGAGCAATGAGCCATCAGCAGAACTGTGGGAGGGGGAAAGAGGCTGAAAGCTCAAATTAAGATCTTTCAGAACATCTTCTCTTTTTCCAGCTACAGCTGTCACACCACCTGTGCTTCTTAGTCCTGGTGAGTTTATTCTCAATTCACAGCCAAATATTGTGGATCCCGCTTCCCTCTCCTTGCCCAGTCCCTTGCACACCCAGAATCCTGCCCTCCCTGAGTGCCCCTCACCACAGCCCGAATCCCCAAAAGACTCCTCCTCTCTACGGCCATCTGTTCTGTCTATGCTTCTGGCTGACACTATGGCACGTGAACAGGAGAAGCAGAAGTCCTCTGAAAACTGTTGATGACAACTTGCGCCTTGCAATCTGTCTTCCAAGTTCCTTTCCAGTTTGTTGGTGGATAAATGATGAAATGTACTGGTTTACTGTGGTACAGGTGGGTTGCTTTATCAGAGGGAACAACAAACCAACCTCCTTTTGACCCCTTGTCACGGACATTACAGAACCAGTGGTCTGGGGATGCTGTTTCTTAAAGGAATCGCTGTTCCTTAGTAAGAGGCAGCCACGGGCTCCTTCGCTTCTTGCCCAGATGGACAGCAATTACAGCAGCTAAATACATTTACCCAACCTTTTGAATCATAAGTGAAGACGCCCTTACAGCCTAATTTTGAACAGTAGTGATAGTGCTTTATGGTAAAGCTTGGGCAGATTTTTAGTGTTGTTGGCTGGGTAGCTGGCACTAGATTCATGTTGGATTTGTACCTTCTCTGTGGTTTCATGTAACAGTGAAATCTTTTTCCACATTAGAAGTTACAATGGACGGCTCCTGAAAGAGCTTTCCAGTTACTTGTTTTGAGTAAGCTGATGTCTAGGAAGGAATCATGGTAAACCACACTAACTTTGCCACCCTCTGTCTTCCAGTTCAGTCTGACAGCGAAACTACAACGGCTTCATCAGGTATGTTTAAGTTTGCTGCCTGCACCTCCTCCCAGACCCATTTTCACCCACCCTGTTACTTCTCCAGGCAGGTGCTGGCTGAGCACTGGGCTTTGTCTCCTGGAAAATTCCCTTCACCCTGTTTCTTGAGTTAGAAGTACTAGGGAATGACGGTAATGGAAGCTGAAGTCTTCGCCTGGGTGGCATGGGTGGGAGGGGAGGAACTGGCAGATCACCAGACCAGATATGCTGGGTCAATATTCTGTCATTGTGAGTGGCCAAGACCTGGCATTTTGGAAAGGAAATGAAAGAAAACCCATAATAGTTAGCTACAGGGTTGATTGCTCAGAAAAGAAAAGAACTAGACTTGTGTCCTAGAGTGTGAGATTGCAGATCTGTTAGAAACACGTGTCTTAAACATGTGACTACAATTTAAATTTTATTTATTTGTATCTGTACCCTTTACAGCACATGCATTCTGTGTTGAGGATTCTCAGTGGGCTTGTTTCACATTTCACTCAGCTTTCCCTTACTTTTGTCTTACGAGGCAAGGGGATCAGAAATGTCTGCCTTATTTTCCTCTTCTCTAAACCATCCCCATCTCTCACAAGAGAGTGGAAAATAGAGGCTAGGGGCCTTCCCTAGAAGCCTGGAGGACAGTAGCTAGTGATGAAGTTCTATGTGCACCAAAATGACTGCGCCTGCCAATGATGCTGGATTGCACCTCTGTGTGTGTGTGTGTGTGTGTGTGTGTGTGTGTGTGTGTGTGTGTTCCCAGATTGTCGTGAAGAAAAGTTCCCTTGCACACGCCTGTACTCTGTTCACAAACCGGTAAAGCAGTGTATCAGCTACCTCTGCGTTACGAGGTAAGAAACCAGCAGTCCCTAAGAAAAGCCTTAAAAACTCTCCAGAAACGGCATGTCCAGTTCAGCAATTGTCCCTTTTGAAGACCAGAGGTTCCCTCAGGGAACTAGCTGGTGAAATGAATCCTATTCTCAGAGTGGCCTTTTAGGGTGATTAATTAAAACAGCACAGTAACTATTATCTGTGCAGCACTAAGAAGCTGTAATGTGCCCTATATTGCAATATGTATTTAAGGTATTTGGCCATTTCTTGAAGTCTTGACACCGATTACTTTCCTATTGGCAACAGCCTTATTCTGGACCAATTAATTCTAAAAATTTAGGATTTGCCTCCTCATCAGTGAATATACATGTTTATTCCTGTATCCTTTTTTTGTTTCTTTGGGTCCCTGTGCCTTTCACTACTGTCCTGGGTGTGTTCCTGGTGATCCCTCAGTGTGCGTCGCATGTACATAATAAACAAGGAGGTGTGCTCTCGCATTGTCTGCAAGGAGAATGAGGTCATGCAAGGTGAGCAATAGCACAGGCTAGCCTAGAAGAATAGCTGCAACCATCTGATAGCATCTCCAAGCTAATTACCCAACCTCAATCCATATGTAGTAGTTTTCCTGGACTTGTTTTTGGGGTAGCTCTAATGCAATGCAACTTTGCATCCAGTATGCATGCTGTGAGAAACACTGGGAAGTAGATATGGTACTACCAGGAGGCATGAGAGCTCTGCCTTCCTTGGTCTTGATCATGCTCTACTGGCCCCAGACACACCCTTGCATTCCTTTGAGGTAACTTTCAGTGTTTCTATTCATGAATAGAAACAGGATCCAGTCTATATTCCTTATGCAGCCTTTGCTGCAGCAAAATATGAGTTATTTTAGTACGTATTGTACATTGATAAAGCCAGAAGGAAATTAAGAAAAGCCTAAGGACTTGTTCACTTGCCTCATATATGAGGATTCAGCAGTTCCGACAGATTCTGTAGATGCAATGAAGGATGTATTCTAACTATTCGGGTGGTGAAGAATTTGAGGGAAGCTTTGATTATCTCTCAACTTGTGTGTATCTGCTATGTCTTCAGATGAGATCTGTCGCCAGCTGGCTGGCCTTCCTTCTCGACGTCTCCGCCGATCTGGGCAACCCATGCATCTCCCTTGCAGACAACTCCTGGAGCAGCAGCGCAGGCAGCCTGATGCTCTGTGAGCCACCAACAGTAGGAGAGAAAAAGGAAGGGAGAGAAGAGAAATCATCATCCACTACCTAAAACCCAAGACAAGTCCTTCTTGTTTGTGATTTCCCCACCATTTCCTTGCTTCTCTGCCTCCCCCCACATCCTCTTCTTCAGGTGCTGCAGTACACAGAGTCCCCTCTCTGCTAGCCTGTCATGGTGGCTGTTGTCATCTTCTAAATCTGTTGCTGAGGATGTGGGATGCTCCCCTCTTTTCTCTCAAACTCTGTTTGGCAGGCCATGAAGTGCTGATTTCCCAGAGGTCCTTATAAATGTGCTACATCTTCTCTTGCTTTGCCCCTGCAGAGGGATATACATGGGGACAGGATGTAGTCCTCTCCAACTGTACAGATGCCCTAAACGGCGTCTCATGTGGAGGAGTGCAAACCTTTAAGCCCTAGGACTCCTGACCTAGGTTTCTTGCATGGCACCAGTATGCATTCAGATAGGGTTAGTCAGCTTGAGCCTCTCCAGTCCTGCTGAGCCACTGAGTTTGCTGTATGATAGCACAGCCTCCTCCAGTGTCTGCCGTCTCAGAGAAGTGTCAGACATGGGAGATGAGCTGTCCTCAACCCAACGCAAACTTCATTGTCCCTGTATGGCAGCAGATCATTTATAACTACCTCTGGGAAACTCTTTGTCTCAAGCCCATTGCCTCCCTCACACACAACTGCTACCAAAAGGAAGAATTCTGGATTTAGTATGGCATTATGTTTTTCTCAAGAAGATTATGTTGGAACAGAGTGCTGCCTGTTCCTCTCCTTCCTCTCCTCTCCCCCATTCTGTCCCTCCCTTCCCATTGAAGAAATCTCTTGATGCCATTCCAGGCAAGTTCCAGGGAGCAGTAAGTAAGTAAGGCTCCTGAGCCCAAGAGAGCCCACAAAAGAACCTGTGTGCCCTCACAGTACTGGGAACTTGCAATGAATTAGCTTGTCCTGGTGACTTGTTTTGGTCTGGCTACCTCCACACTCTCCAGTTGCTGAGCCTGCTTTCAGTATCTCCACTTGAGTTCCTACCTCCTGACCAGGGAGCTCCTGCACGAAGGAGAAAGGAGTCACAAGCTGGAACGGGATGTGGGAGAAGAATCATTATCTGGGATCCCTGGGTTTTCCTGCAGGTTCTCTGGCTGTGCTGACCTGCACAAAGCCGGGTGCTGGTGGGGAGGTAAATGTGTCTGCAGGTATAAGTGCTTATAGAGGCAGGCCAACCTGGGGAAAAGAATTCACTCTGGTAGCACTGGATATCTGTGGTCTGCTTGAGAACTTTGTTTTCCAGATACATGGAGAACATTTCCAGGTATATGGGCAGTTTTCACTATGAGACTGGGTAGGGTAAGTGGAGAAGGGCTGACTGAAGTGTTTTAATCACACTGAGTGACTCTTAGTCATGATTATGTGGCATCTTGGGCACGATTCTGTGGGGCACCAGAGCTGAGCAGTTTAGCTCACTGCAGCAGCAGATCAGCAAGACCCTGTCTCCAGGATCTCTAAGCGTTGTTCCCAATGAACAGAAAGACAGTTTGCTAGAGTAGGCATTCACCCCAGTCACGTAATGGACTCCGCTGCTGAAGTGAGCTCAGCCTTGCAGGAGCACGGGTCTGCTGCACAGAGCCCGGTCACACAATACAGGGGACAGTTTGCTGCACAGAGGCAGATGTGTCTGAAAAAAAGAGCAAAATGATTAAGGTAAGAGTGTCTCCCCAGGACCCGGATTTCTGCTGTATGCAGCAAGAAGCTGGTTACATCCTCTGTGTAGGGGAAGACATCCTGTGCAGACACAGATTTCTTCCATATAAGGTCAAAATTGGCCATAGATGGCCTAAATCTCTCTATATTAATCCAGTATATAGGAGAAAGAATTCCAGGTTATGCAGTGACTGGAATTTCATCCTATACATAGGGGCATTGCACCCCTACACAGAAGATGTTGCTCCTCTTGGGTACTTGAGGCTCATGAGGCTGGGAATGGAGGAGGAATTTCTCTGTACTGGAAGTGTGCACATTTCAGCAGAGAGGAGGGCACTGAGAGCTTGATCTCAAAGACATTCAAACCACTTGCAGCCACTGACTTCTGTGCTGGGACGCCTGTGGAATTCGCCTGTGTGGAGGAAGGTAGGATGGAGATGAGATGTTAGAGGGAGCTCTTGGTAATTGGCCTAGGCCAAGTCTCCACTCTGTATTTAGAATTGAATGTAAGCTGATATAGATATATAAATGTATAACATAGCTACTGTACAGTATATAGAAATTTAACAGTCATACAGTTTGGGGAATGGTTAGAAGCCTTTCTGTTGCTTGCTTTCAGCAGGGAGAGGAAGAGGTGCTCCTCTCCAGGAGAACACTGTTTTCATGCTAGAGCCAATATAATGCACACACAAATATTAAAAGAAAATGTATTTCCTGTTATTCTTGGCAACTCTCATGTGTTTGGATTTATTTGTCTCTAGCTGTATTTCCTCCAGATTTGTGGGCAGACTTGACGCTAACCCAAATCTGTCATTTGGAACTCTTTACTCCCTGCTAGCCCAGTCCTCCGCTGCCACCCTCCCTTCACTTGTCACAGGTCTTCCTAGGAGGTCATTATTTTTTCTAGAGATACAGAAAATTATCTTCAGCATTTTTTTTTTTTTCCATGGATAGCTGTGCTAGATTTTCCGGACAGTTGATAGCTGCTGAACACAGGGATAACGACTCCCAGCCTGAGATTTGTGCTGAGAACACATCTTTTCACTCTGTGTGCACCATGACTTGCTGGTGGAGAACTACCATCTACAAGTAAAATGGTAAGATGGCTGAAATAGAAGAAGAGCTGTGATAAATTACCTCATAAGCAAAGAAGAATTTGTTCGCTAGAGCCATTTAACTCAGTAATGGGAATAACTGAAAGACTACATTAAAAATTACACATCTAGGTCAAAAAAAATAGGAAAATTTCTCTTTCATTGAATTTCTGACTTTTGCATAGATTCGTCGGGCACTGACCGTACATCATATGTCAGTCAAAAAGATGGAGCACTCAGAGACTGGGGGACTCTGGGCAGTGTTGTCATGTGCAAGCAGTCCAAGTCTGCATTTAGATGGGATTTCTAGAACAAAAGTGTCTGTGGCCCAAATTACCCATTGAACTGCCTCTGACAGTGTCCCGTAGTTCTTCAGGACTAAGCCACGCCATGCAGGTTACTGCACAACACTCTCCACCAGAATCAATGCTCCTCCCTGGCTAACGCTGCCATGTCCCTGTCTCGGACTGTTACAGTGAAAACAGCCCCAGCCCAAGTGACCAAAGATGTTGCTCCCACCTACACAGGCCTGGCCC
This sequence comes from Egretta garzetta, assembly GCF_000687185.1. Lineage (NCBI taxonomy): Eukaryota > Metazoa > Chordata > Aves > Pelecaniformes > Ardeidae > Egretta > Egretta garzetta. The sequence continues at coordinate 265,833 of NW_009259039.1, read as the reverse complement.
TGCTCCGACTCATGAGCTCTTGGCCTTTGCAGTGCCCCTCTATCGGCACGTTCCACCGGATGTGTGAGCAGAGTATGACATGCACCATCAGCTTTTTGTAATTCAGTTTATTCTCCCCTTTCCTTACAGTCCTGGAGTCCACAGACAGGCTTTCCCATCTTCATTGGCACTTGTCCCATACACAGATTTATCTGCCCTGCCATTCCAACCTGAATTGTCATAGGCTGGTCTCTGAACATTACCTTCTCTTGTAAGCTGGGGAAATAGTTTTAAACATAGGTCCAGCTAGGTCTGTTTCTCATGAAGTTGGACTAGCCACAAAGAAAGCTGCCCGAGTTCCATTTTAGAAACATGATCTAGAGTTTGTGGCTGATTTTCATAAACTGTTCTGACCTGGAGTGGGAGTTAGACGGCCTGCAGTCACTTCCCACACAATGGTTGCTCTTGCTCATCTTGCTGCCATTGCTCCTGAGTACCAGTTGGTGTTGCCAGTTTGAAGGCTGCTGTTTCAAGGCCAGTGCTCTGATGCCTGGTCTCCGGTTTGAAGTGGTATCTCACTTTGCTGGGCATTGTATTGGGTTTGTGTGGCAAGGTTTTGGTAGCGGAGGGGCTACAGGGGTGGCTTCTGCCGGGGCAAAGCCAGTCAGCGATGGTGGTAGTGCCTCTGTGACAACATATTTAAGAAGGAAAAAAAACCTGCTGTGGCTCAGTAGTCGGAGAGAGAGAGAAGTGAGGATGTGAGAGGAGCAGCCTTCCAGCAGGCACCAAGGTCAGTGCAGCAGGAAGGCAGGAGGGGCTCCAGGCGCTGGAGGCAGAGGTTCCTCTGCAGCCCCGGGTGCAGCCCATGGTGGGGCAGGCTGTGCCCCTGCAGCCCAGGGAGGACCCCACGCCAGAGCAAGTGGGTACCCAAAGGAGGCTGTGACCCCATGGGAAGCCTGGGATGGAGCAGGTTCCTGGAAGGGCCTGTGGACCCATGGGGAGAGGAGCCCAGGCTGGAGCAGGTTTGCTGGCAGGGCTGGTGACCCCGCGGGGGACCCACACTGGAGCCACCTCTGTGCCTGAGGGACTGCACCCCATGGGAAGGAGGGACCCACGCTGGAGCAGTTCATGAAGAACTGCAGCCCATGGGAAGGACTCAGGCTGGAGCAGTGCATGGAGGACTGTCTGCCGTGGGAGGGACCCCAGGCTGGAGCAGGGGCAGACTGTGAGGAGTCCTCCCCTGTGGAGGAAGGAGCAGCAGAGACAGCGTGTGATGAACTGACCCCAACCCCCACTCCCCATCCCCCTGCACTGCTGCAGCAAGGAGGTAGAGAATTTGGGAGAGAAGTGGAGCCCAGGAAGAAGGGAGGGGTGGGGGGAAGGTGTTTTAAGATTCAGGGGGTTTTATTGTCTCCTGCTCTGATTTGACTGGTAATAAATTAAACTAGTTTCACCAGGTTGAGTCTGTTTTGCCCATGACGGTAACTGGCGAATGATCTCTCCCTGTCCTTATCTTGACCCACGAGCCTTTCAATATATTTTTCTCTCCCCTGTCCTGTTGAAGAGGGGAGTGACAGAGCAGCTTTGGTGTGCAGCTAGCGTCCAGCCAGGGTCAACCCATCACAGGCATACAGAGCTGGATCTCCCCACAAGGGAAGCTGGCCACACCAAAGGTTTTCTGCTGCACCTGGAAAGCAAGGGTTGTTCCACCCTCCCATCTCTCCTTCTCCTCTTTGTTCTCTGCTTCTATTTCCCTCATCTCTTTCTTCTCTGTTCATATGTTCATCTCGGAGCAATAAACACCATGAGGAGGACAGTGGGGCTGAAGTGGGGGGCAGGAAGGGTGCTCGATGAGGTGACACATGGCATTGCCCCATGGGGCTGGGGCAGTGCTTGGCCCATGCCAGCTCTCCTTTTCTCTTGCCCTCCAGTTCTCACGTGCTGTGGCTGCCAAGCTCGGGATTTTCTGAAGGGAAGGACATGCCAGTTGGAGCAGGGAGGGGAGAATGGCACCCCCGGTCAACCTGTGCACTGCGGGCACAGCGACGGCACGTCTTGAGGTGGCAGCCCCTGGCTGCAGAAACGAGGTGAGGAGGAAGGGCAGTGCTGCGGGGAAGCACTGGGAGGCTGTTGGAAGCAGCTGCCATGGCACCTGGAAGCTCCATGTTGCCTATATCTTGTCCACAAGAACTCACAGCATGAACAAAATGTGTTGTCATCAGGCCTCTCAGCTTGGAGGGATCCTTCAGGAGCATACTGCTGGCTGGGGTGGGGGCTTGTCCTCCACAGAGGGGAGTGGTGCTTGCAACCCATGCAAAAAGAGCACCTCTACTACATAAAGAATAGCTGGGCTGAAACCAAAGGGGATTTTACTTTGAAATTTAAAAGAAAAGTTATTGTTGTTGGGTTTTTTTTAAAAGAAGATTTTAAAGATGCATGATCCCATAATGTTTGCTCCTGGCACCACATGGTCTGAAGTGGTTTGACAGCGTACATTTGTCCAGTTGTGAACAGCCCCTTGACTGGGGCACAGGAAATCTGAATTCCTTTTCTGGACCTCCGCTTCACCTCCTGCTCTCTGATCTTCAGCATATTATTTTGCTTCTCTCTATTCCCTGCCATCCTTAGCCCTTGTAATGTAGCAAGCTGGAACACACTCCCACAAAATAGAGAGCTGGATTTTAATCCATTAAAAAAAATGTAAAAAAATTGTGTGAAACATCACAAATTAATTTGATTGTCTACTTCTGCTATTAATGTAAATTATTTTTTAAATAAAATATTTTCAATAATATAAATTATATCACTTAAAATATAAGCTGCATATACTTGCTGCTACTATGTTAAAGTATATAAAAAAATTAATTGGTGAAAGTTATCAGCAGAGAAAAGCTTCATTTTATGAATAAATCCTCTTTCAGAATGCTGTTTTGGGCATTTTACTAAGATTGCCATTTCCATACAAATACAGCTTGTCACAGATTAGGCATTAACAAAAAGATGTAATAAATAAATACATGTAATTGTTATGGTTTAACATGCCAGAGGTGATAGCCAGCACCACAGGGAGTGCACGCAGCGGGTAAGGTGTTACATATAGCACAAGCCTGAGAACAAGGGCAACAGCTCTCAGAGCAAATAAATCAACGCTGCAACCAGTGACTATTAGACTAATATAATGAATGGTTATCACAAATTCATTTCAATGCACTTTGGTCAGATCTGTCGCTATCTCAACCCTTTGAGCCCCACGCTGGGAGCCAAAAAGGACTGTTGTGGTTTAACCCGGCAGGCAGCTGAACACCACACAGCCGCTCACTCACCCCTCCCCCCGCCACAGTGGGATGGGGGGGAGAATCGGAAAAAAAGGTAAAACACATGGGTTCAAATAAAGACAGTTTAATAAAACAGCAGAGGAAAGGAATAACAATAGCAATAATAATAATAGAATATACAGAATATACAAAACAAGCGATGCACAATGCAATCGCTCACCACCCACTGACCAATGCCCAGCCCATCCCCAGCAGTGGTCAGTCTCCCCCTGAGCATGACATCCTATGGTCTGGAATAGCCCTTTGGCCCATTCGGGTCAGCTGTCCTGGCTGTGCCCCCTCCCAGCTTCTTGTGCACCTGGCAGAGCAGGGGAAGCTGAAAAGTCCTTGATTAGTCTAGGCACTACTTAGCAACAACTAAACCATGAGTGTGTTACTGACACTGTTATACTAAATCCAAAACACAGCACCATGCCAGCTACTAGGAAGAAAATTAACTCTATCCCAGCCGAAACCAGGACAGTAATTCAATGTGTCTAAATAATAAGTAATGTGAGAACTCACCTGCTTAAATATATGAATAAATGTACCTGAAGCTGTGCAATTTTTTGAATAAATGACCTTACTGAGATAGTATACCTTCCCAGTTAAGATCATAGATAAAATTACATTGAAAGTGAGCAAGCAGAGCTAACTTCAAAGCTAATCCGATTGCTCAGTCTTGTCCAGCTGAATTTTGAAAAAGTCAGCATGGATGGAGAATCCACAACCTGTTCCAGTGCTGCACCACACTTAAGATGGGGAATATTTTCCTGATGTCAGCTCATAAATTCTTTTCTGCAGCTTTTGTCTGTTGCCTTTATTCTTTTTGCTGTGCACCTCTGAGCAGACTCTGTCTCCATCTCCCCTACAATACTGCTGCAGACAACTGAAGAAAATAGTAAGAAGAAATATTGAATTCATACAAAGCCTGAGTGTTATTGCAGAACAAGGAATTTTAATTATTATAATTAATTACCTGCCTTTGGGGAAACTGTGTTAAAAATGCAAAACATGATGAAAATCAATGGTTCAATTAAAGGATTTACACTCTCTGTCCCTGAAGCAAGACACTTTGTCCGTGCTCATACAGCATCTACTTCTTGTACTCTACCTTCTCAGCCTGAGGCCACTTTCGATTTCTCTGCCTTGGGTTTGGTAGTCTTGGGTTTCACTGTTTTGCCCTTAGCGGGATCTTTGCCTTTTTTGGTCTGTCAACTTTCATCTTCTTTAAGCTCTTGATTGCTTTCTTGGCCACAGTGGCTGCCAGTTTCTTAACTTACCTTGGGATTTCCTTCACAGCCATAGCTAATCTGGGCTTCTTGGCAGTGCCAGTCAAGGGTCAGGTGGTTCTTGGCTTTTGTTGCCTTCTTGGCACCTTCCTCTTGGCTTGTTGTTGAGTTTAAAGGAACTAGAAGTACCAAGTACTCTTGTGCTGCCCTTGTCCAGGCTCCCAGGGCCCAGCCTGGTACAGCTGTTGTACTGCATAGACTTCAGTTCCCTTTCAGAGTGGTGAAAGTTCTTCTGTGTTTCTTGGACATAGTCATTGCCCTCATTATCCGCCTCCCTGGGGAATGGGAGCTTGCAGGATTTGGATCCTCCTGCCATGATCTCTGGCTTCTTAGCCAATGCCTGGGGTAGCAATGGCACATGCATCAGTTGCTTCAAACATGGTAGCCAGCACAGCCTACCAACACGACACCTTGAGCAAGGTTTTGGTTTCACGCTGATGCACGTGTCACCTCTTGTATTGGGTGCCTTGCACCTACAAAGCCTTTCCATGCTGAAGACTTCCCGCGGGGCTTGCTGCTCTGACTGTTCCCTTGTAGAACCAAAGCATTAGCAAACACACCCACTAGAAAATGCTTAAACCTCACTATGCCTCTCATCTGGTACCCAAATAGCACGTCAGCTGGAGCAAGCTGCATTTGACATTATTATGGATTAACAAATAAAACCTGTTTTCTTCCACAGCCTAGCCTTAGCCTCCAGCCAAGTCCTTGCTGTGGAGGAAGGGTTCAAAAGTGTTTCTTTTCTGCCTCGTGCAGTGTGAATGTTCCTGAGACTCTCCACAAGTAATTTTCTCATCAGCTCTGCTTCAGCCCAGCACCATCACACCATTTCTCTTGGCTCCATTGTCCATCAGCTGGTATCTTTGTAGTTTCCCTTTGGTTTAGTTTAGGAAAGGCATCTGAACTCTTCATAGTCTCTGCAAGCCCCCTTGCTGTTTCTGTTCCCTGAGACTCCCCCAAGGGCACTGCTTCAGGGTAGATATTTGCCTCTCCAATCTGTGAGGTTTTTTGGTCTTAACACCAGTTTTCCAAATCATGATGGGACGAAGCTAGCCACCTTAAAGTAAATGTGCCTGTGCCCTACTCTACCTGTTCCTGCACAGAAAAGACAGAAGAGGTGAGTGGATGTGGCGTCCCCTCCTTCAGTACAGATGGGGCAAAGGGAAATTTACTGGTTGTGTATATGAATGTGAGAGCCGTATATTTTAGTGCGATATAGTTGGTTTGGGGCCACATCTGTGTGGGAAGCAGAAGCAGCTACAAGAATTGTCTAAAACCAATGGGCACCAGTGAATTAAAATTTCTAATAATAATAATTAATAATCAGTATTTTCCCACGGTCTTTGTGTCCCCTTCAGGTTCTTCCTCCACTTCTCTCCTTGGCTTTCTAGGAGCTTCTACCAGCCCTTTTATCCAAGCAGAACCCATGCTTTCGTCTGGAACATGAAAGGGTATTTTTAAACTCATTGAAATTATCTGGGAAGTACTGAGACTCAGCTACCCTCTGCTGCCTGGGCAGCTAGCTCAAGTGTGTCATAACTCTGACCTCACTGCTTACAGCAGGAACTCGGGACCCTCCCATGTGGTCACGGCTAAAGAAATAACTGATGCTAACAATCAGCACAGCCAGGCATGGCAATGCATTAGCAAGGAAGGAAGACAGCAGAGATATCACAGCAAAGGAGGAGATCCTCATTATGCAATGAGAATCACTTTTCACCTCTTCTCCCTCTCTTCATTGGCCTCAGGATGGGCCTCCCATTCCACCCCCATTGTCAAGGGCACTGGACCTGCTGGAAGAGGATCAGGGCATCGGGGGGCAGACCCTAATTCTACTGTCTGACACTTTGGCATTTGGGAGTAGAGGTTAGTGGTAGCATCCCACAAATTTAATGGATGTGTCCAGTGATGAGAGCATAAAAGCAGCTCTGAACTCTGGGGGGAGGAAGATGAGAAGTAGCAAGGTTATCTTGAATCTTCTGAAAATGCTTGCTATGTTGATAAGAAAATTTTGTAAGATGCTGCACTACTCATGAGGACCTCCAGCCAAGGAAAGCTTGTACAACTGCAGGGAACTCAACACATGACTGCAAGCCAAGGAACACGCAACATGCTGCTCTTTAGTGAGCTCCCAAGCGCTTCTGTCCAAGCCTCTCCAGCAAAGGGCTTCTCCAAAGATAACAGGGAAGTTAAAATCAGGATTTACCACCCAGGCCCCAGGTGCAAGCAATTTTTGCACTGAGTAGCATGAGCTGCAGCAACTGCACAAACAGGAGCTAAGAACAGGCAACAAGGTCTGTGAAACCATAACCACAGCTAGAAGGTCTCATTGTGAAAAACTGCGGTACAAAACTGAGTTTCTCCCCGTGACTAGCAGATGATTGCAAAGATACGGAGCCAGTGACTTCCATTAATGAGGGGGAAGATGTGATTGGGAGCAGGGTCTTGGGGTGCCCAGACTGCTGGGGCCTGAACTGTAGGAGAACTGAGTAATGCTGGAATGCAGCCTGCAGCTCCCTGTGCAAAAAGAGGGTGTCCTCCTGGGCCTGCGCAGCATGGAGTCAGAAGCCAAGTCAGATGGGCAGGGCATGCTGGAGGCTGGAGCTGCATGCGCTGCTATGGGAAGCAGCAAGGTGCAAGCAGCTCTGGTGGGTACGTCCCCACCCCCAGCTCTCAGCATGGGGAAGGCGCATTCTGCTTTGATCACAGACTCTGTTTTTCTTAGTGTAAATGAGATAAGCTGCCAACCACGGCCTCAAGCTACAGAAGACACTTGAGGTCATTCAGTGCAAGTACTCAGACTTCGGTCATGTTTCTTACCTGCATTCATGGTGGGGAAGCTGCTCACTAGGTCTCAAACTCCTCAACCCAACCCAGCTCCTTTCCTGCCTTCCTGCTGGTGATCCCAGCAGCTGTCAGTCATTGGTAGCAAGGGACGGAACTGCTGCTGCCTAGAGACATGGCGGGGGGAATGAATACACATGGGGAGAGGAAACATTGTGGGGTCACAGAGGCAGGATTAAGGGTCGTTGGTTCCTATAAGGAGCCCCAGGTTGGGCTAGCAGAGAGCTGCAGGGCAGGAGTGAGAGGCACTCACAGGGCTGTGGTTGAAAAATGTATACTCAATTCAATAGTTTCGCCCTAATTTGCCTTATCCTCCAGCACCAAAACAAGCTCAACAGTGGAACAAAAATAAACCTCGAGTTAAGTCTCCAGGTAAAGGTTTTACAGTGCAAGCCTGGAAAGCCAAATTACTAGTGAAATGCATAATAACGTATAATCGCAGTGCACACCCAGCAATCAGATGCCCTCAATTCTGCACCAGTGGCATCATCTACAATCCTGCAGCATGCAGCAGTGCACAACACAGGGGTCCAGGTTTCACAAACCCACCCTCCCAGTGGCACTCCCACGGACCCTGAACTCCTGCCTTCTCTCCTTCCCACTTTCCTCTCATGACCTGATCCCTGCTCTTATCTAACATAGGTACAGCTTCAGTGACACTCACCCCACAGTTCTTTAGATTTGTGTTTGCAACCCCCCCACACATACACACCCCACCCCCGGTGATGCCCACCCCAGGCAGATCTCGCACACGCCCTCACAGTTTTCATGTATCTCCGTGGTGCTGCTTATTCTGCATCACGAAAGGCAAGTGCTTTGTCATGCAACTGCTGAAACCTTCTCCCCAGGCATGGCATCCACAGCTGTGTCACAAGATGAGTTGGCAGCTCTAGGGACAAGACCCTTTGCCCCATGTCCTAGATAGCGAGCTGCCTCTACATCTAGTGCAGATCTTTTTTTACAGCCAGGGCTGGGGTAATGGGGGTGGTCTGCCCAGCAGAGGTGCCTGAGCAAGTGCATTACCTATGTGTTGGGTCTGTCATTCAAAACAGGGTGATGAATCTTTGTGGAATGAACACAGAATGTAATGTGCGTGTAATAAATAAGAACTTTAATGTATGCTTATGCTTAATATATGCTTGTGCTTAATGTAGGCTTATATTAAATAAGCATATTACATTACATGTGCTCGTAGTAAATGAGCACATCAACTTATTTTTTTGCCTGTATCTAACTGCAAGGAACTCTACCGCTCCCCTGCTCGAGATCTCTGTGCAAGTCAGTGTCTGTAGTGCATCAGCACTTGCTGAGCAGAGAAAGTTTTTCTCCCTGAGGTTTTCGCTTGAGGCGAGGGGAAGCAGGTGTCTGCGTTTCTTGTGTTCAGCCTAAGAACCAACCAACTGGTGATATCGGCGCTTGTTTCAAAACGCGATTTCTGAGCAAAGGGTGAATGGAAAAAATAAATATGTATTTATATCGGTACACACCAACACACGACTTCCTGTTGACTAAACAAGCAACCTCTCCTCTGCTTGGGGCTAAGTTATTACTTTTAATTATTCACCACATTTTTGCTCTCTGATTTCTTAGCAGTTTGCTTTCTGAATTTTTAGTAACAGTAATGGTAATATTCCTCCTCCCCCCTTATACCTGACCACTGCTCTTCAGCCTGCTGTTATTTCTCTGTTGTTCTCACCTGAAGACAGAGAATGGAGCCCCGAGCACAAGAAACCTAAAGGGATGCTAAGACATCCTTCTGCGATCCTGATAAGCTGGAGCAGTGTCCCTTGCTAGATAACACTCCCAACATGCCGGCACAGGCACCCTTTCTAGCCTTCCCCACTAGCCTTTAACTGACCCGGTCTTTGATCAGAAACAGAGAGGGAGTCATCTTCGGTAAAATTACGTTTCTCTCCCACCCCAGTCCCTCTCCAAATAAGTTTGCATTGAGCAGAAAGGAAGGAAAACCGGAGTGGTCAGCCTCTCCCCTCGTGCATTAGTTCCGAGCCAAAAGGGTCCCACCGTATGTTAAAGCTTTGGCAATTTACAGCCGGGGAGGAAGCTGGACTAGCAGCTAGATCAGGGTTCAGCCACCTTTCCATGGTTTTCCAAACTATTTTTTTTTAACCAGAGCAGAGATGGCATCTGCTAATGAGCAAGATCTTGCCTTGGGAAGAGACTGCATCTCCTGCTTTAGGCAGAACTGCATGGGAGCTGAGGGTCCCTCTTGAAATGTTGACCCAGACTTGCTGTGAGAGACCAAAAACACATCCACGCCAACAGGTTTCTGCTCTGGAGATTAGAGCTAGGGGCAGAGAATCACTGCCACTGACTTTGTGCACTCGCACCTCCAGAGTGAGGGAAGTTACCGGTCTAAATGAAGGGCATTAGAAAGCCTACATCAGTGTTTAGACTTGAGATGCCTGCTGAAGAGTGACATAAATATAGTTCATATGTTCACTTGTTCATTCTTTCTTTTTTATCCCTGTGGAGAGCAAAGAGGCTCTCAACATTTAAGGAAAAGAGCTGATGTTTTAAACATGGAAGAATGAATTCCACTTACAGGCAGGACCAGAGAAAGTATCTGGTTAAACATTTTATGAAACTTGACATGTTAAACCTTTGAGAACATCATTATGCACAAATTTAATTTATGGGGAACACCAGGCTGGCCAAGAAGATATTTCTTGACTCCCTTCAGAGCAGAAAATGTTATGTAAAATTTCCTGCAAGATTTAGTCTATGGAAATTAGGATCCAGAACAAGAATAAAGCTGAAACTATCTGAATTTATCTGATGAAACGCAAACAGCTGTGATCTCTATGAAGCAGATTCCCCCAGGGTGTGGTTTTTTTCTTTTCTTTTCTTTTCTTTTCTTTTCTTTTCTTTTCTTTTCTTTTCTTTTCTTTTCTTTTCTTTTCTTTTCTTTTCTTTTCTTTTCTTTTCTTTTCTTTTCTTTTCTTTTCTTTTCTTTTCTTTTCTTTTCTTTTCTTTTCTTTTCTTGTTTCTTTTCTTTTCTTATTTTTAATGTCCTGTGTAACAAACATCCTCTTTGCATTATTGAAAGAAAAAAACTAGTATGAAAGGGGGATAAAATGACTCTAAATCTGACCTAGGAGATTTGTCACAAGGGCAAAGGCTGAAAGGGGACAGCTGTTTCATTAGCAGGAACACCCTCTTTGATTCTCTTAAGTAGGACAGGGATTCACAAGGATCTCAGGCTCTTCTAGCTTCGGTCAGGCACTAGGAGCCAGATCCTCAAAGAGGATAACTGCCACAACTCTTGAGACCAATGCAGCTGCCAAAATGTGGATTTGTTGAGCACGTGCCTTACCCAGATGTTTCCCCCAAAGAGTAGGAAAGCCCAGCCAGCCCTGGACCTTCCAGGAGTGCTTCTCCTTTTCCTGAAGTGTGCCATGCCAGCCACTCTCAAGGACAAGTAGTCTCAAAGTGCTGGGCTAGAGAGTTGTCTGCTCTGTTCTGGCAACTCATCTCTCCTTTTCATGTTTTTGCATATACTGGTTTCACACAGTTCTAGCATGCTGAAAGCCAGTAAAATTGATAAAGAAAGTAAATGAAGCAGAGCAGAAACGAAGAACTACCCTAGCGTGAGGTAAACAAAAGCTCTGTTTCTCAGCCGTAGCACCGACCGTCCTCCGCTGGAGGCAGAAACAGAGCAGAATATCCCCCAGCTGCCTCCTCCACACCCTGCCCAGCCAAAGCCGCTGCCGCATCCCTCGGCTGTCCTTCAGCCCTGCGGAGGGGACGGGTGCCCAGGCAGGTGCTGTGGGGCCGTGGTGGAGCAGAGCCCGAGCGGCAGAGAGCGGTGTTGGCAGAGCGAAGCGCGTGCATCCTGACCGTGAGCCCAGGCATGACGGCGTACAACCAAAACGCCTGCTGGGTGCAGCCGTAGGACGGAGGGTCCGGCAGCCACCCCCCTGCTGGCAGATTGCAGCACCAGTGCCACCTGGAGCAGCAGGATCAGGCCCCAGGTCATTCCCCACCCATCCTTTGCGCACAGCTTTGCAGTGCAGGTTCACCACCGCTCCTGTCCTGTTGGCACAGCCCAGGCGCACATGGCCATGCTCAGGTGGGGCCAGGCACTCCTTGCCAAACCCCCGGCTCTCTCCAGAGCTCGGTCCCTCTCACTCTCCTCTTCGGCTTCAGTGTTGCCCCATGCTGCCAGGCAGCTGCCAGGCCTTTCAGGGGGACACGGAGGAGGGGGGGCAAAGCCTGCCAGCAATTTGGTGTTCCCTGAGCTTCTCCCGGTTGGGTGGCTGCAGGGCGCTGCGCAGAGCTCCCTCTGCAGTGGGGCAGGGCAGGGTCACCATCGCCGCTGCACAGCTGCGTGCCCTGGGGCCCGGAGGGATAGTGTGGTTTTGCCCACATTCACGTTAGTGGTACAGAAGCTCCCAGGCCCCCCTCTAACCACTAGACAATGCTTCCTGCCTCGTTATGTTTTTGATATTAATTCAGAATAATTTTGCAGGCTGGGAGGGCCCAATGGGGAGCGCAGCAGGGGTAGGCGGCCAATGGGTGCCGAGCATCTTTCAGAACTGATGCCCCTTCGCATCTCAGCCCTTTGCTCTTCAGGTCCTGCAGCTCCAGAGACCTTTCTAACTCCTCCCTCAACCACACCCTGATGAAACTCGGCAGGAGTTAGACAGGGGTGAATGGGGAGGGGACACGCATTTCTGTACATCAAGTCAGAAGGCTGCACAGACAGAGCCTGCAAGACAACCTCCCTGCACTCCCATCACCTGAGAGAGACCCTGGCAGTCATGGACAGGTAAAATGAGTGCCTCCGGTTTCTTGCTCATATAAGAGGCGAAGGTCTTTCTCTTAGAAGTAACCTGCTCTCCGTTTGGTGCTCACTGTCCCTTTCCCTTTCCCCGTCTGACTCGGTGATCTAACTCCCTGCCCCGTCTTGCTCTTGCACCTTGCATCTCTGTGTCTCTGTCATTCTTTCTCTTTGACTGTCTGCCACACTGTACTCTTTTCCTTTTCTGTCATTTCTCTTTCTCGTGACTATTCTCTGTTCCTTTCCATTCTTTTTCTTTTCTAGAAACAGAAAGAAATAATGGAACGATGAACATTCAGATGCTATCTGCTGCTTAATCACCTCAATCCCTGCCCACTCTTCTCTTCTTGCCCACCTATTCTTTCTCTTGCACCAGATTTCTGCCTTACTCTGCTTCTGCTGCTCACATCCTTGTGCTCATAAGCACGGACTGTTCCAGCATTGCAATTACCCTGTGAGCTAATTATCACTAATCACCTTCCACAATTGCCTATCATCCACACACTCAGGGGTCTTCACTCTGAGTTGAAGATTGGCTTAATGAATCTTTATTTGAGGAGAAGGTCCCTGTCCAGTCTGCTTCTTCAGTGCCCGGGTATAATCACAGCTCCTGTGTCCTTGCTGCTTTCCCTTGAGCTATGCTATAGCTATAGGAGTTGCACATGTATCCAGCAGTCTGTACCTAACTGCACATCTGCTCAGTTGCTCCCTGCAACATCTGTTCATTCCTTCTTCTTCTTCTTGTTCTTATACCAGCCACGTTCTGAAATCCTCCCTAGCAAAAAAAACCCCAAAACCCTGGGACAGTGAGCTCCAGAGAGAAGGGGAAACAGGAACTGATGTTAATGAACATTTCTAGTTGAACAAATGGCTTCTGTGATTCAAAATTGTCTTCACTTTGTTCTGGCACTGAAAAATAACCCAAGTGTTCATAATTTTATTTTTATGTGTTTGGGGGTCATTTCTTGCTCTTCACCCTTATTTGCATCCACATGATGCTTTGCAGGCGTAAAACCATTGAATAGAGAAGAATGGGAAGGAGTGAGAAAAGGGACAGCTAGAAGAATCAGAAACATTTTGAGAGCGAATGTTTTTGCCCAAAAACTTCACAAAAAAGAGAAAAGGGAAATCCTGTTTTCCCTAAAGTTTTTCATGTGTTGAAAAGCATTTTTCCATATGGGCTTTGATGAAACATCAACATAATTGTCATTGCTTTTCACCCAGCTTATATGGTTCTTCAACAAGCAATTGCATTTTTCACAATTCCTCCGCTCTGTTCTCTGCTGTTGTGGCACACCCCAGGTTTGCAAGCCTCTGGTCTATGCTATCTGCTCATTTCCCACGTGATTGTCTGGGCTGTTCTTTCTGGGCAACCTTAGGATCTGCCACACATAGGAGGGGCGTCCCCTCTCCAGCACCTCTGTTACAAGGGAGAGTCTTCCCCATATCTCTGCAATAACACACATCTAAGAGAGAAAAGCTTGAGGGGAAACACTGGGTGACAGTTTTGTGAGGGGACCAACATGTGTGTGTGGTGTGTGTGTTAGGGAATCTACACACATGTCCATAAGTGTTTGTACAAATGCAGGGAAATAGGGTGAATCTAAGGTGGTAGGAAGTGGGGCGTTTCTAAGTGTGAGAAATAAATCAAAACCCATGATGAAGAACATACAGTGGGCATGGGAAACATGCACCCAACATGAACTGCCAGAGAAAGGGGCGATGAAATGCAGTGGGATCAGCTGGTGCTCTACTCCTGACACAACCTGCAAGCCCAGCAGAGCAGGACTGCGACAGTGCTTATGGGACAGACCTCCTCCAAGCACTGCCTGAGGCTGTTATTGGGCTGAATAAAATGCTTAGTAGGGATGCTTTGCCCTCTGAGTGTGTGCAGGATGCTGCAGAGCCTTGTCTTCTCTGTGGTCTTTCTCCTAGCGGGAGACATGCCACAACTCCCATGTGATCGACTTCCCTAGGAGCACGTCTGTATAAAGAGTGGCGTAACTGAGTATGTGTGCGCTTGCTCTTTCTGTGTGAGCCAGACAGGTATTTTTGCACTGCAGGCTGAGGGTGGCATGGCAGGAAAGAGGATGTGTGCAGGTGGCTTGCCTATCTGTGGGACAATCAGGATAGCAAGGGTGTTTGAGGGAAGAACGTGCCTCTCCGGCCGTGCGATGTGGTGTGAGGTGCAATAGGGAGTGCGACAGGAGAGCAAAGCACGTGCACTTGGTAAGAAAAGGCAAGAGGGCGTGCGTGTCTGTAGAATGAGCACCCACACTGCAGTGGCCATGGGTGGGGGCGCACGATGGACAGAAGCTCCCGGAGGAGCAGGGAGGATGCCACTCTTAGCTGGAGATTAAGTGCTCTGCAGGGCTCAGGCTTGACGGTGACATTGGCAAACAGATGAAGGGTGTTTGTGCAAGAAACTTTTCCTTGCTTAGGCTCTCAGATTTAAATCAGATCTAAATTCCTAACAAACCCAAATTCCCCTTTCCTACATCTCACTGGAGACCCCCCAGAAAACCCCGCTCGGTGTCACTTAAACTGACCCCATCTCCCCGCTGAACATCAACCTATCAGAAGGAAAAGATGACAAAGGACGTGATTATTTTTAACCCATTCACTTCTGTTTTGCATTGCTGTGGGGGAGGCGAGTATCTCACCTCAATGAACACAGCTGTTCTCAGCTGCTTGTGTACCTCCACTTGGCAGCAAGGCTGCCAAAATGTGTCTAATGCGGCTCACGACTCCCTCACCCTCCCCGTGCTCCTGCTGCCTCTCCCCAGCAGCATCCCTGGGTACGGGAGCAGGCCCCCCCCAAACTTCGATATTTGCCTAACGTGGGAATGGTATGTGTGTCTGGAGAGGCATCAGCATGCCTACCCCATCCCGTATTCTGTCAGCTAGCGTACGGCACCTTACCCGAGCCACTAGCCCTGCATACTTTCAACCGTGCTCTTCTTCTGGGCAATGCTGGGAAGAAACTCTGTCCGGTCTTCTCTAAAGAGGCTCTCATTTGATCCATCCCTTGCCCCAGTGGCTTTTCAGGGAAAAATAACATTTCTTGATGACTGAACTCCAGTCCCTCTCATCTTCCCCAGTCTTCTCAGACACCTTCATCCTTATCCCTCATTGTTGTCCATCTTTTGGATATTTGCAGATATTTTCGCACTCTACCCAGCCATAGTTGCTGTTTGACTAATCGCTACCCATTCATTTACTGTTTCCACTCACAAGGTCACCTGCTTCATCCCCACAGTCACGTCTGCACCCTTTCCCTAATACACTGTAGGCAAATTACTGATGCTCTTCTCATACTGAGAGGCCTGGACACGAGGATGATATTTTTGGTGCTGAGCTCTCCACAAAGACATGGCCAACTGCTGGCTCCAGGGTGGGGCTAACGTAAATCCTCCCTTGTCTTCTCCTGCAGCCTCCTGATGAAGAGGAAACTTTTCCTCTACAACTTCAAGAACCTGCGCTGGGCCAAGGGCCGGCGTGAAACCTACCTCTGCTATGTTGTAAAGCGCCGTGACAGTGCTACATCGTGCTCCCTGGACTTTGGATACTTGCGCAATAAGGTATGGGGAACACCTTGGCATCCTGTTCTTATATCCACACTGAAGTGCATGCAGCTCCAGTTCACATGGGGCAGCAGGGGAAGGAGGACTGTGAAAGCAACACAAGCACTGGCACACATGTCCATGAGCATGGACACGGCACTGGTACATACTATTTGGGGGATGCAGCCTTCAGGTAAACCCATACTTCAGGCTACCCCCAAGTGCGTTACCAGCAAGACATCTATACTCCCTGCTGCTTTACCAGCCTACCTACTTCTCTGCTTAGCTCCCACCCATTCCTCTTGTATGTCCCTACACATCAGTGCACTCCTGTGCTTTTCTAGCCAGTCTTCCACTTATGTACCGCTGTGCCTTCGCCCTCTGTGTGCTGACCCTAGGACCTACCCCCCACCTTGTTTATCCTCCCTTCACACACCATCCAGATCA
>NW_009259039.1:233872-249561 GCF_000687185.1 Egretta garzetta | reverse complement strand
CCCCCCCCCCCCCCCCCCCCACCTCATGCCTTGCCCCTCTCCCTCTTTCACAAAGATGGGCTGTCACGTGGAGGTGCTCTTCCTGCGCTACATCTCAGCCTGGGACCTGGACCCAGGCCGCTGCTACCGTATCACCTGGTTCACCTCCTGGAGCCCCTGTTACGACTGTGCCCGACATGTGGCCGACTTCCTGCGCGCCTACCCCAACCTGACCCTCCGCATCTTCACGGCACGCCTCTACTTCTGCGAGGACCGCAAGGCAGAGCCTGAGGGGCTGAGGCGCCTGCACAGGGCGGGGGCCCAGATTGCCATCATGACCTTCAAAGGTGAGATGTGCAGCCGAGAAAGAGATGACGGAAAGCTATGGGGAGTTAGGGAGACCCAGGAGGGTGGGAGAAGCTAGGACAAGGAGCCAGAGAAGATGATGGCAAGATGTGATGATTTAGTGATCCTAGGAAAGGTCAGTGTCCTCCCTGGGTCAGTCTTGAGCACTCTGTAACTCCCCCGTGCCTTGCACAGATTACTTCTACTGCTGGAACACGTTTGTGGAGAACAGGGAAAAGACATTCAAAGCCTGGGAAGGGCTGCATGAAAACTCTGTCCATCTGTCCAGGAAACTTCGACGGATCCTCCTGGTGAGGGCCAATTCTCCTTCTCCTTCTCCTTCCAGTGCCTTTTCCCCTCAGCTTCTTCCTCCCTTCCTTGCTATAGTTCCTCTCTGCTTTTGTTGCCCATCTCTGCCATCTGCCTTTTCATTCGTTCCTGTGTTCACACTCCATGTCCCTTGTGCCTCTCTCCCCCAACTTCCTTCATATCTCCTCTCCTCATTCTCTTCCCCTTCTTCCACCTCTCATCCCATCTCCTGCCATTTCTTCTTCCTTCCCCATCTTCACAGGCTCCTGCTCAACTGACAACTGACCTACCATTTGTATTTTGTCCTGCAGCCACTGTACGAAGTAGATGATTTACGAGATGCCTTTAAAACTCTGGGACTTTGAAGTGAAAGTCATCAGCAATCAGAAGACTTCACAAACACTTGTTCTTTGATTTCCAACTCTCTCCCTAATAACAGATCTTTCTCTTCGTCCCTCTTTACATCTCTCTTCCTTCTAGCCTTGTGTCTAGAGATAAGACTATCCTTACTTTTTCATTTCCAAGGAGAATTAGGCTGATCTTCTGAAGACACGTTCCCCAGACTCACACCTCATCCATTGCTAGCTGGGAATAGCCAGGACTGCAGTGACATTGCCAGAGAGCAATTTGCCCTCCCTTGGTCCCTGCAGAGCTAATTCACATAGTCCACTAAATGGAGTCCTGGGTTTAGCCTTGCCCAGAAGCAGACAGCCTGCAAAGCTGTCTGTGTGACTCTGTTCTCACTGGCACTGCACTGGTCTGCACATTTTGTGAGGGCTCCGGGGAGCACATCTCTTGGCTCTTAGAGCTGCACTACACTGAGCTGCTCTGTGTCCTCCCCTGTGAAACTGGGTGTGGGTAGGAAGTTGAAAACCATCACTGTTTAAGTGGTATACCCTATGTCCTAACTGCAACATTGGCCAGTTACTGGAAAGCTTGCCTGAGAGTGCTGAAGTGAGTCCTGGACTGCCCAGGTAGCTTAGCTTGAAAACCTCACTTGAAGCCAGCAGGTCTTCTGAATGGATTGTGTGTGCAGGCCCAGGCCCTGTAGTGCCTCCTGCCCAAAAAGGAGGGAGCTTCAGTAGCTGTGGGTCCAGGTTTTGTGCCCTAGGAGGGGTTGAAACTAGTCAATAAAAGCCTAAAATGAAAGCAGAAGACTCGCTGGCCAACATTTTCAAGTGCAAACTGCAATTCTGGGTGTCCAGCAAGACATCTTCCATGCAGAAATAGGTAATCCACTCAACTCCTATTAACTATGTTGAAAGCCATGGCAGCTCGAGGTCAGTACTGATCAGTGTGTGGACCTCCCACCCAGCCAGGAAAGGAGCCACCAAGGCACTTCACCACTGCACAATGTTTTTCCAGCACACATCTACTAGAAAACACACTTCATTTCCACATTGTATTGACCCTCAGACTTAATTTCTCATTCATGTAGGTTGAAGTTGTGTCTTTTTAGATGGTGTGTTGGTAGCGACATCAGTCACCACCTGTTTCCTGACATACCTCAGGGAAGGGCACCACAGCTCTCACTACTGGACTACTTTTCATCCACTGAGAATTTCCTCCTAGATCAGTCCTGCAATATGCTCCCTCCCTAGCCAACTGTCCTCTGCTGGAGGCGCCTTAACTGTCCCACAGTCTTCTGGTTTTTTCAGGCCTTTTACTGCCCATAGTATGGCTAGATATGGCTAGCTGGTGACTGAACTGAGAGCTGACCAGAAAAAAACACCCGGCATGAGCAAAGCCATACAGTCTGTAGATAGGTATCTTCTGAAGGGGGCAAAATCAAAGCATCCTCCTCCTGCCTGGCAATCACTGTGTTTCCACTAGGGGACCCCATCAGCACCTGGTCTTGTGGACACAGTCTTTACCAAATTGAAGACATGGGTTCATAGTGCATGCCTACTCACCACCACCTTCCCACTACTTAAATTACAGATGGACAGTCCTCTGCAGTCTAACCTCTTGAGGCTTTGCCAAGTCTAAGTGTGTCCCACATTCTGGGGGTGCTCTGTCATTTCATTCATGATGGCTACGAGTTCTCTGCTTCATCCTGTTCCTCTTTCTGGGTCAGGCCGGAGGCTCCTGTGTCTCTCCTCAAAACATCTCCTCTGGTGACACGCCAGCCACAGGAAGACAGCAGAGAGCCCTGCTCCCACAGTGCCTCCTCCTGTTAGGAGAGGTCACAGCTGGGTGCATCACAAGCTTCCTACAATGTCAGGATTCTGAGACACCCTCAGCTCGAGGAATTGTGACCAGGAATAGCAATGAGAGTTCTTTGCAAAGCATTAATTTGCAAGCATGGTGTTGTATATTTGTTTGATATGGTGCATATTATTTATATAAATAAAGGTCTTACAAATGAGCACCTGGTTTTGTTATTATTTTGGTACCACATGGGTGAGGGAAGTAAAAGTTGACACAAAGGATTGACATGTCATCTATCCTTTCTGATTTCTGGAGAGTCAACCTGGCACTATCCTATTAAACCATCTTTATCCTTTCCCTTGTAACTTTGAAGTTGTTGACAGTGTCACTCAGCAGATCAAGGCAGACAAAGTGTTCAGGCAATAGATACTTTGGAAATACTATAAAAAATCTGCAATGTAAATGACAAAGTTCTTCAAGATGCTTTCTTCATTGATTGCAAACCTGTCACCCCATTCATGACTCGTAATTGACCAAAGTGGACACAGAAGTGCTAACTCGTCATACTTCATGAAACAAGAAGAGAAGCAGAGATGCAAAAAGGATCTCTGCCTTCCAACTTTTGGTATTGGCCTGTACAACACCATTTTCCTTCTAAGTGGAATTGTTGGGGAGCTACCAGAAAAAGTAGCATTTTCTAAAAAAGCAGTTGAGACACTGGGCTTTTGCTTAAATGCTGTCAAACACTGAGTTGAAGATGCTTGTTGAAACACAACAGTTGGTGACACTATACAATAGGAGTATAAATGCAATGAGTAAATGCAAAGAAACACGCACTGGATTCAGCATACCTCCTAGGTTGCTTCTCCTGAATCTAAAGCAGGTTAAATTCAGAGTGGACTGTTTAGTTAATCCATGTGATTTAGCTATGGGCATTTATCTCTCCTGCTATAGAGATCCTTTTTAACTGTACTTTTTCTGCTCTTAAATAACAATGCATATTATTTGTTACAAGGTATTCTTTGAACTGGCATTATTAATTAATTCAACCTCAAATGCATTAGGTGTCTCTGCCAAGAATAACTCCCTAGAGGATGACTGTTATATAGTAACATTACTTTTTCAACCTAAGATTTTTTTACTTGCTTTAGGGACTGTGTATATAGGGCCCATTTCACTACTGCTTATATACTCTTGAGTACCCCTTATGTTTACAGCCTTATGGAGATGGGCTTGTGGTGCTAGCTGGAAACCCCAGTCTCACTTGGTCCAACATCCCACAGCTTGCAGCAATGAGCCAGGCGCAGGCGCATCTGAATACCTGTACAGCTGCTGCCCTGAGCCGTGCTTTCCATGAGTGTGCCTGCCTCCCCGCTTTCTTGTTACTCACACCCTAAGGACTACAGCCACAGTTAATATCAGGATACAAAAGACTCCCAGCAAATCTGGCACAAATGTGAGCCCTCACCAGGCCTGCCCCCGTGAGTGGGTGTGCAATGTTTTGGGCGCTTTTTGCATGTTCAAGCTTTATACACCCTTACCGTAAGCACACCCTCATGAGGGCCAGGGGGCTGCTGAAAACCATCCTGCCCAGGAGCTGGGGGTAGCTCCTTCATCCTCACTGAACATCATCCTCTGTGTCTCTGCACACAGCCACCTGCATGAGCTTTTGGCTATTGGACCATCGGGTCACATCCAGTCTTACGACAACTGACGTGCACTTTACCACCCGGGGGCTGGGGTACAGAGACCACCCACTCTGTGAAAGCTCCAACTCTGCAGCGGAGCGAGGTGCAGGATCAGTCTTTGATAGCAGAGGATACAGGATAAACAGGGCATGTGGTAGCTATTGGTACAGTGTGGGAAAACCGGGCATGGCTGCCATCTCCTGGCACACAGGAGTGTTTGGCATTCTTTTTGAGGGTGTTGGCTGGAGGGATGTTGTTCTTCACTGCAAACGGCTGTCGGAGTCCGGCTCTCAGCAACGCCCAGAACATGCCCATTGAAGAGCAGGACGCTGACATCATTCCCACAGCTGCACACAGCAATGCTCCAGGTCAGTACACAGCGTCCTTGGACATCACATTACAATAATAAGAAACAGATTACCATTAAACAATGCACAGACATGCTCCAGGCCCCTACAAGCACAAGGAGGATTCTCAAAGCATGTCTCCCCCCTCCTTGCTCTCTCTCCCTCTCCCACATGCTGGTACTTGGAAAACAGGACAGAAAGGGGCTTCAGGGTCATGGAGTCCAGTCCCCTGCTACTTGCCCCTTAAGGGGTTTTTAGCTTATATGTATTCGTGTCCAACATTGTCCTCTAGATTGAGTAGGTTTTTTTCTTCCCTCCCTGGTGCTGATCCTTTGCTGTTTCTATGAGCAGAAATTTCATTATTTAATCACATATGTATTAAATACTCGTGGCGATGGAAATCAGATTTGGTTCGCGTAAGAAACGTGGAGGGGTTTGGCACAGAAGAGACCATTTGTTCTGACAGTGCCAGCGGGGACAAGCAGAGCCTGTGAAGGGGAAGGAGAAAGAGGTTTGCTGCAGGAGCAGACATCAGAGCAGAGGGGTAGGTGCCAAAGTGTGGCAAGTATTTTGAAGGCTGCCTTTGTCTTTTAAATCTTTCATATGCTTTTGTGATAGGGAGGTTTCCCTTCAGGCTTCCAAACTTGCGTAAGATACAGCTAAAACACCATTGTTGCTGCTGTTGCTGTAATTATTATTATTATTAAGCATACCAGCTGGAGGGCTGATGTGACTTTCGAAGGTGCAGGGCTGGTATGGAGCGAGGTAATCTTCCTGCCTGCAAGGGGCCTGTGTCCTCACATGGGTGAGTGCAGGTGGCACGCCAGTTCCAGGTCAGGGAGGATGTTGATGTATCCATGCTATAATCTTGTTATTAATCACAGTTAAGAACTAGCCTCTTCTA
Source organism: Egretta garzetta (assembly GCF_000687185.1). Classification (NCBI taxonomy): domain Eukaryota; kingdom Metazoa; phylum Chordata; class Aves; order Pelecaniformes; family Ardeidae; genus Egretta; species Egretta garzetta. The sequence continues at coordinate 243,838 of NW_009259039.1, read as the reverse complement.
CAAGCTGGAACAATGTTTCTACCAGTCCACAGGGACAGAAGAAAATGAGAGAGGACCAGCTGTCTGCTGTGGTTACCTCTGTAGGTTAGCAGTGTGGTAGACCCACCTCTAGGTCCTTCCATGCCAGTAGGAGCACAGCAGGGATACAGCAGATTGCAAGTCTCCTCCGCCAGCTGAAACTGGTGTAAAAATCTCCACTGGGCTGACCTTGAACTGGCAAGCTTCCAAATAGACCAGAAAATGTCTGCCCTCCTGCCTTCAGCGGGAAAGGGATGAGCCTTTCATGAAGAACCACGCATGCTGGCTAATTCCTAAAAATGAGTCCATGCACTTCAGTTAATCCAGTCACTTCTGTGCATCCGAATGACTTGGCAACGTCCAGAGCTGACACTAGCGGTAGCAGAACTGTGGCCCATGACAGGAATGGGGGTGCCAGAGATCTCTGCCTCGTTACAAGCCAGTGCTCAGCTGTAGCAAGAGACTATCCCCAGCCAGATGTGACTGGGGGAGGCAGAGGCACCAGCCTGTGACACTGTTTACTTCAGAGTTCAAGGTCCACTAAGAATGGAGCAGTTAACGCTGCCCTGTTCATCATTTCTGCTTTATCACATGTCGTCTTGTTCCCTTAGTGATAGTCCTACACATTACAGGACCATCACCACTGCAAAGTTCTTGCCTACTGGACTAGGATTGCTGCTGAGCAAATGGGGACAACTCTGGCTCACCCCTCTCATTCAGACTCACTTCTACTGGGGCAGGGCCACAGGACCCTGATCACACTCCAGCTGGAGTTGTTACAGCCTCCATAAAATGCTGTCTCTGCTTTCAGCTGCCTCCAAGATCCTGCTTCATTTCCCCTCCCAGAACAGCAGCTGCTTACACTTCAGAAAGGGCTATTGGATACTCGGGAGCCACATTTGGCCTAGGAAGAGCTGAAGAGATCTGGAGCCTGGGAGTGTGTCAGGTGGGAAGTATTACATCTTCTCACTTTGTTCTTCTCTTCCCTAGTATTTCACTTTCAGGAACCTGTTGTCGCTGCGTTTCTCTTTTGGGACTTCTGGCAAGACTAATTAGCCCTTCAGAGGAGGAGGAACAAACAAACAAGAAGTTGGGCAGAAAATCAGATAATGACAAGGGACAACAAATGAAAACATTTGTTTTGGGAGTAAGAATCAGAGAGTCAAAACTGTAACTATAGGGAGTTGAAAAGGGGTGTAAAACAGCACATCCTTGTACAGGCACCCACTGCTCCCAGAGGAGCCAGTGGACACTTGCCAGTATTGCTTTGAGATAGGATGGTGGAACAGGAGTAGGCCCAACAGCTTCCAGGGTGCATGTCCAAAAATCACCAGGTTGCATACCCATCTCATATTCTTGCTAGTGCTGACCTTCTGTTATTAATCCCCAAGGCATTCTTCTCAACCTGAAGAGAATCACACCTACTGCACCAGCTGTCTGAGAGAAGTTGCCCTGGATAATACTGCAGAGACCCTTGTTAAATGATCTGAGGAGCCTAGTGGGATCTCATTTTCTTCCTCCTTCATCAATCATTTTGTTCTCAATTGTTCTGCTGTATTTCCTGATTTCTCCCTTGCTTTTCTCCCTCGGCCATCACTCCACCCTCACCCCAAGGCTCTCTGGCCTGGGGCTGAACAGAGGAGTATTAGCTGAAGTTCAAAGCAAGAATAGGGTTCCTCCTGGTGTGCCAGGAATAACCCATCTGTCCTGCAGTAAAGGCACTGTCCTCTACCTTGCCTGCAAGAAAACTATTTCATGGTAATAGTTCACTGAGATGGGCCTTGGACTGTCAGGAGCAAGGTTGGAGGATCACAGCAGTGCCTGTACTCACCCTCAGATGATGCTGCAGGAAAAAGCAATTGATTTGGAGCAGGTCACCATGTTGCTGTTATAGGATCAACTTTGGTCTGATATATATTATTCCTTACTGGACTACTGGTCTTTCTCATGTAGAGTAATGTGGTTGACACAGCCCTAGGTCTGGACCATCTAATGCCTTTCACCTAGTGCTACTTACAGAAGGCTCCTGTTCTCTTTCTTGGGTCTTCTCAAAACTAATTATCTCCCATCAATCCCCGTTTCCTTCCTAATTCAAATTCACGTCTTCTTTAATCACCAGGCAATGTCACCATCCTACTCCACAGAGTTGGGCCACCCAGCCTGCCATCTTCCTCCATAGAGTTGGAGTTTTAGGTACACTGAGCTCCGACCTTTCCAAAGTCAAAGTCTGACTGCATATTTATTCTAAGGTACAGAAAAGTAGTGACATCTGCCAGCATTTTTAGATTATTTCATGTGAACTAGCAATGTGTCAGTAATTCCCACACTGCTATGGGTAAAACCTTCTCTGTGCAATGCTAAGCTGTGTGCAAGATTCTGTGATGCTTAAGTATTTATGGAAAAAGACATGGATGGGTCTTCAGGTCTTGCAGATTTTCTTAACACCTGAGGTTTCCATTTTGTGTTAGCCATGGACGTTACACATTGTTGTATAGCTTTGTGCTCTTGTACTTTCTGGATTCGCAGGTGGGACTCAGCTGACTTCTGTACCGTAATGAAGTTTCAAAGCAAGACACAAATGAAGATGTTTGAAGATAGATATGTTGATCAAGCTCAAATCCAGTTGCCACATTCCACAGCAGACCAGTAATTTACAAGTTATGTTGCTGAATGGTTATGGACCCAGGTGCACTCAACTATATGTTGATCAAGTGATTTGGTTTCTCCCTAAGGGAACAAAGAGTTAGCACTAGAATGGCCAGAAAGAAAGCATGTGACATCCAGGCTGAGGACCTGGACAGGGGGAAGAAAACTTTGGCCATGTGTGTACACTGCTTGGCGTAATTTTATTTGGTTAACATAGGAGACACTCCCCAGCCAGCCGTGCTCAGCTTTAGATACTCTCTCAGACAGCAGGGCCTGGAGCTGCTTCCTCAGCCTGCAACTTTTCTGCCTGTCTTGATTGTCTGCTGAACATCTGGACACTTTGGCGTGGCCAAAGGATACTATAAGCATTAATCAACTAGAAGAGATAGGCATGGTTCCCACCAGCCCCTGCCTTATTCTTCAAATAATCGTTTGTGCCTGCATGTTGCAGATCATCAACAGCAGCACATTCCCCAGTGGGATCACACAATAGGCCTCCTGCTTGGAGAGGTTAGGAATCATTAAATATGGAGCTCCCAACATGATTCATTCAGATATTTTGCAATATTTGCAGTGCAAACTGAAAACTGCTGCAAGGCCCAATACACCTATATCTTTTTTACTTCTGCCTGTAGAGATAGCTCAGAGCTTTCCATATCTCCTACCTCACCATTCCACTCAGTGCTTCCAGATGGAAAAGCAGGGATTTTTTTTACTGTGTTCCCCCAGTTTGCAATGAACAGCTGGGATTGCAGAGTGCGGAATTACAAGGGAAGGATGTGTGCCCAGGAACTCAACAAGAAATGCAAAGTTTCCACAGAGTTGACATTTTCCCTTTTATTCTGTTGTTTCCACAGTCATAAAAACAGGGATAATAAAACCTTAAAATGAAGCAATATAAGCCTCAGTAATATAATTGTATTACGTTGTAATAAAAGCAGTAGTATAGTAATAATATTACGTAAATACTAACAGCACAAAGTGTTTTCTGAAATGTACACACATAGCCGTAAAAGTGATCTTCATAAGAAATTCTCAAAAACAGAATGCATTGCTCTGATTACTAATTTGGAACAGATCAGAGCAGGAAAAATGTTACTCACTGGTCTCTCAAGAGGGTACTCTCAGAATCTGACCGCAGAATCAGCAGACATGAAATGCCTGATCCTGGGGCTTGGTCCCCACCCCCACTGAACTCTCAGGAAGCCTTGTAAAGACCCAGAGCACTGTGTCCTGGCTGCCTGGCTGCACCATCTGAACTTCTTGATGGTTTCTCACGTGCTCCTTCGGCTGTGTCAAGCACTGAGCAATGCCCAGCCAGTGATAAGGCTCTTCTCTGGTGACAGCACAGAACTCATAGTTCAAGCCCGTAGTGGGGAAGACTGCCAGGGACTGCATTTTCCAGTCTTGTAAATAATGTTGTAATGCACAAAGGGAGCCTGAAGGCATGCTGCTGATGCTCGTTAGTATTCAAAGTTTACCAGCGGAGGAAGCCCCTAGCAGGAAGAAAGAAACATGAACATTGAAAATTAGATGTCAAAAGCTGAAGTTGTCTCTTCAACATGATACAGAGTTTGAAAATGCAGCATCTGGTCCAAGAGATCACTCTGATCCACCTTCGCCTTGTCAGATAAACTCCCTTGGGACACAGCTTTCCAGACAACAAGGTAGCACCTTGGAATTTACTGTGCTGTGTAAACCCCTCCTAGAAAGGCATACCACTCAGAAACAGAGGCATTTAAAAGGTGGCAGATGGAGTAGCTGAATCCAGGGGAAGTGGAGCTAGGTCCTGTGGAAAGGCAGAATTTTGGTGTTTAGAAAGGCCCTCTAGAGGTCTCTAGTCCAACAACGTGTTTGCAGCATGGCTAACTCCAAAGCTAGATCAGGCAGCTCAGAGGAAAGTTCTCAGTGTCTGCAGGGTTGGAGGTCTGACAGCCTCTCTGGGCACCTGTTCCAGTACAGCACCACTGTTAGGGGAGACTTTTTACTTCTGTCCAGTTGGAATTTCCCTTGTTGCAGTTTGTGCCTGTTGCCTCATTTTCCCTCTGTGCAGCCGTGAGAAGAGTCTGGCTCTGTCTTTGCTGCCTTTATGTAGTGGAGAACTGCAGTTAGATCCCACTTAGCCACCTTTTCTTTAGGTCTAACATAACCAGTTCCCTCAGCGTCATGCAGGGCAAGTGCTCCAGCACCCTGACCATTGCAGTGGTACTCCACCAAACGGTTCCTCGGTGTCTTTCTTGTGCCAGGAAGGCCAGGACTGGACACAATGGTCTATATTGCTCTGGAGCATGTGCCTGGAATGAACTCTCCTCATTACACCTCTGTGCTCAGGGGTTCTTGGTCCGCCCCAAGAATTGTGTCAGCTGACAATGGTCAGTGAGACTTACCTGAACATGCACAATTAGTACAATGGGGCTGGGTGGTCACAAGGGCTGAGCCCATAGACCTTCCCATTCCCTCTGCAGAGTGTTGGTGATTAGTCAGAACTACAGATGATGGGCCCTATTCACCTTCATTTTAGGGGTGGCTTGAATTTGGCTGAGGCAGCAAAGCAGTTGTTCAAGTGCCTGACTTTCAGCATGAGTGTCCCAGCGCAAGCTTCCTAGCCACCAGGACTCTGCAGTAATCACCAAGGTTGCCAGAGGCACGGGGAGTGTCAGGTCATTTGTTAGCTGGCTCTTTCAAACCAAGTCTTGAAGGGCATGTTTGCTTTGACCTGCTGCCCAGGGAACTGTGCTGAGTCAGCCGTAGTTTGTTGGTACTCACAAGCATTTAGGAGACAGCTCTGTTCAGCTCCCTGGTAATCATCACACCATGCATTTGATTGTGCAGTAAGCTGCTAAATTATTTAATCATCTCAGACAGTAGGAGACTCAGGAAGGCTGAAAGCCAAGGGGAAAATATCTCCTAAGCAGTTACATTGCATTAACTACTTTGTTAAATCAGCTGACTGACTGGATAAATGCCACTGACTGTATCCTGTCACCTGAATGTCTTATTCAGATGGAATGAGAAAGGTCACATCCTGAGGTATTAAAAGACCTATGTAAAGCTTGGGGTGGATGGAACTGAAATGAAGCCTAATGTATACCTTTTCCTTAGTCCCAAGTAAAGCAAGGCATTTATAGCATCCTAAAAACAGTTTAGCTTTTCTCCTTCTAGACTATAAGTTCGTGTCTGTAGTACATAGCTCTGTGCATCCCTCCCTCTATCTCCTGCCATCCATTCTGCTAGCCCCCATTCTACATATAGGGACTGGTTCAAGCAGAAACTGGCTTGCCCCACAAAGGGTGGCTGAGCCAGGAAGTTAACTCCAGTCCTGATTTTCTCTCCTGTTCAGTAGATCACCTTGTCTTCCTTGTATAGTAGGATTTCAGGCCTTACAAATAACTCCTGCAGTTGTATGGATTGCAAGAAATAGGGAATGTGGATGTCAGTCATAGGATACTCTTATGTGTAAGCTCTGATCCTGAAGGTGAATCTTGAAAGCGAATCCACCCATCTAGGCTTTTGAACTTGCTCAGAACTTAACTAAAATCAGTGGCCCTGTTCTGAGAGGCAAAAAGAGTGTACTTGAATCATGTTTACATAGCTGAATGAGCTTTTGGGATCAAATAGCTCCAGTAAGATGCAAGCTAATGAACTTGTAGCTTATCCATGTAAAGAGTTGAAATAACTTACCCTTTTCTTAGTAAAAAACCCTGAGAATATTGCTAAATCTCTTCTCTACTCCTGGCCACAAAGGCACAATGTAGCAGCATAGTCCTTGCAATATCCCACCTGCTTGGCCCTCTGTTGATGCAGCATCAAGCCCATGCTTATTTTTCCTACTATTGTTTCTGCTAACACCATTGTCAGAATCCTCCAAACCTCCTTTTCATAGGATTTTGCATTACTTTTCACTCTCAGCATTTTTTTCAGGTGCCTACTAACCAAAAGGATATGACAGAGCTCTGTCTGATTCAGAAAGATGTATGAAGCAAAGCTCCAGGGCCAATAACCTTCTTCTCCATGTCGGTATGCAACAAATATTTTCCACCAGTAACTGTAATCTGAGAAGAGAGATATCCAGTCACTCTTGATGAAAGGCTTGCCCAGTTCCTTCTTCAGGAATATGCCAGTGAGTCACTTCTTTCTCGGTAAAACAACAGTAAAGAGCTGGAGAAAGATACTCATCTGAGGGTGTTCATGCAAGGGACAAACAATGACTTGCAACTACACAAATAAGTTAGCGGAAAGGGGAACCAAAACTCTACAAATAGCAATATGTCTAAAAAGGGGAATTGCCAGAGACAGAGAGATCACTACAGTGGTTTGGGCAACCCCTATCACAGACAGTGCGTCAGGGCATAAAGCCAGAGCACGTTGGCCAAGGGAGAAGGTATTGGTGAGTGGCAAGCTGCTTCTCTGGAGCCACTGTAAAGGGAAGTGGCACATGCGATCAGAGCTCTTCAGGTGTACCTTTTGGCAGCCTTGTGCTTCATCACAGCAACTTTGGGTAAGACAATAAATTTGTTGCTTCAGTTATGAATCTGCCTGACTTACCTTGATGATCAGGGAAAACCTAGAGTGAACACCCTAACATTTAGCAGTTTCATATTGATCTTAGTGTTGATAGGATGGCCAGAGCTTCTGTCAATGCTCTGATGGTATAATCCCAGAGACAGGCTTCCCAAGATAAGCAATGTCCTTTAAGTTTACATTTGACTTGGTACGTTTTGTAGCTGCACACTCCAGTAATAAGTATCCAGGCAGTTATGTGAGATTCACCTCTTCAACTGTACATTCCCCCCTGTGAGCTACTTGTCTGGTCTATTTTTACAGCCAAACATCAACAGGCAAGCAAGATATACATACAAAAAAAGGCACACATGCAAGACACAGTTGTCCTTTGCGATGCATCGTCTGAAAGTCTCCTTTAGATATGTCTTGTCTTCTCCAGCTAACAAGGAAAACCAATTACTTGCTGCAGCTGGCAAGCTGATCTTCATATATATGCTAGGAGGGACAGGTTCTATCTTATGCTCAGGATTTTTCACTGTATATAAAGGAGGCATGGATGGCTAGAGAAAAACATAAATCTCCTTGTGCAGATTTGGCAGGAGGAAATGACCATGCTGGTCCTGCTGCTGTATGAGATTGGGGAAGAAATAAGGCAGAAGAGAGTGGCATTTTTGCACTCACTAGTCCTTCCCAATGCCAGTCATCACCACTATTACACAGCACAACTGCTGAGAACACACATAATCCCAGAACTTTCAATCCACACCTAGACAAAGCCAAAGAGTAGTTGGGTTACCTGCAAGATTCATTATATGTATAATGACTCCATTCATTGCTAGGTTCCTCAGACCTTGCCGGTTACGGATATCCAGGTGCTTGAACAGCTTGGCTGCATATATTTCCAAGGTCACACTAGGATGTACCCTCAGGAACTCCAGAATTCTTCTGGAGCATTTCCCACAGGGGGTAGTAGATAGGACCCAGGTGATGGAGCAAGAAACTGATGGCATGGCCTTGAAACAATTTTCCAAGAAGTTGACTTCAGCATGTTGGGTAGAATTGTTCGAGCACCAGTTCCTCCAGATGGTACCTCTGCTCCACCTGATTTCATACAGCAGGTACACCACCTTTGGATGTTGGCCAGGCAAATAATTTCTTTTGAAGTCATTTGGCTGTATCTTCCACCTGCAACAAAATTAGCAGCAGTGCTATGATCCTAGTGGTGTTTGGTCCCATTGTGCATTGCTGTCACAAATGCTGATTTAGGATCCTGCCAACTACTCCAATTTGTCATGAATTTTATTTGCACAATTTGATTTGATTCACACAATTTATTTAGTAGCAGTTTAGGATTTGTTTGTGGCAAACCGCACAATTTGATTGTGATATTTTAATAGCACTCAATCATCAGTAGATTATCAAAGTGATTTGACAAAATTAATCAGAAAAACAACTTAGTTAAAGATTTGAATATGGCAAGGTTCTCTTTATTACTGCATGGAAGAAGTACACAAAGGAAAAGTAAGTTATGCTTGAGTTACAATGATTCACAAAGAGATCGCGGGTGCAGGGGATAAGGAGGACCCTCCCGTTGAGTCACGAGGTTCAGAATAGACCCCCTTGCTTTCTAAACTCCTTCTCAGAGAGGAGTCTGGGTGTGGCTAGGTCCAATCTCAGTCTTAGACTTAGTCAATGGTTTATATGTACGGATAATATATGTATCTCTAGTAGCAGCATAAGACTCACTTTGTAATGAAATCAGTCATACATCTACAAACTACTTAAATCGATTCACACATGCATACACACAGACATGACTATATATTATAACTTCTCAGCTTTGCCTGTCTCTGGAAATTGCTTTGGGCCCAGGCAGCACACGGTGATAGAACTATAATCTCTTACCCTCGGTTGCTCTCTCTGGGTGCAGGATCTATAAAGAAAAGATTTGTGAGTCATTGGGGATAGTAGACCAGAAAACAAACTTTCCTCTACACCTCCTGTCCTGGCCCCTTTCAGTCTATACTCTCCCTCCCAAATATCTTTTATCTAAAAGGGCTTAATAAGTAATCCCTGCATAGCAGGATAGTCACTCTGGGATGCAGGAGCAGTGGATTTCTACCTGGGAGCTAAACTTGGTGGTTGTTTAAACCATGCTGTACATGAACCTTGCTCACTTTAACACATTAGGGTTGACTGTGATCTCACTCAAGTTTAGCTTCACTGACTTCAGCAATATAGCATCTGCTTTTCCCTGCTTTAATCAAAGAGCAGAAGCAAATGTCTTCTCCCTTTTTACCTTCCAAACTACTTCTACTAGGCAAAACTTGAGCTATTTTCCTGTTGGTACTCATAATGTCAATCTAGACAAAAACATTTTCACAGCCAACGGTTCTTTCTTAGTATGAAACTGTTTCAAAAGCTGAAAAAATATTAGTCCCAAGATAAAAATCAGTGCAGAAAGGAGGGCAATTTCTGACTAACAAATACCTGCTGTGTGGCACCACAGACCTGCCTCACTATATAAATTTTGCCTTTCGTGGAGGCAAAGAAGTTTGACCCTATGACGCATTCATCCCTTCCCAGCTGAGGGTCTAGATGAAAACAATAGCAGGTGATCAAGACTATTTATTTGTTTTGTGAAAGTCCATCCATAGCAAAAGTAAGCATCTATGAACCCTAATTTTATTGAGGAAAAGTATTAATTTACTTAGAATTAAGATACTAAAGGCACTTTTCCATAGCTCTTAGCTCTTTAAGATAAGGAATTATGAAATGTACACAGTGAAATTACATTTC